>NW_026728839.1:332500-647969 GCF_030272615.1 Cryptomeria japonica
CTGTGACAAAATAGTGTCTTAGGTATTCTATCAAATGGCATGTCTCAGAATGATATTCTTCTTCTTTGATTTGAATTAGGTTCTTTGCCTTATTTTGAGAGTGATCTTTCACTGTTCACTGCCCTCAAATCTGCCTTTATTCTCCTAGAATTATGGCTGCTTTGATTGAAGTGCACTTATTCTACCTCATTTGCATTAGAAATCCCTATTTGTAAACTCAAACTGATGATAAACTTAGAACTCTCCCTTTATTTGTGATTATCTATGTACAATTTGCATTAGCTATATTCTCTTTGAGGTCTAGTGATGATATCTTTGTGCATGAATGGTTGCTATGAGGTCCACGTTGCATTGTCCTAACAATATCCAAGGTCGTCATTCCATTTTGGACTATTAAAGGGTCTTATATCATTGCCATTAGTGCCTTTTGTGACCTTCATGTTTCCTATTATGCATATCTTATTGTTATTCTCCATCTTAGATAGAGGGACTACAGTTTATGGGCTTTGACTGTGTTTTTCTTTCATTATGTCACTGTTATCATTTCATTATAAGACCAAGATCTCATTGTTTCTATACTCCTATAGACTGAGACATTGTGTCCTGCTAATGGAGTTTTCTCCTTATCAACCCTTTTCTATCACTTGATATCAATGGTCAAGCCTTGTAATATGTTCTTTTTTTGTGACTGTAGCTGGGAACAACCATTTTGACCCTTTGATTACTATTTTTAAGAATCTATAAGCTGCTCGCATTGTCACAACCCTTATTATGACTGTGTTTGTGACTGGTAATTGATTATTCATTGTTTATCCGTGTCATGAAAACCCTTGATCCTTATTGTCCTTCATCATACTACAAATAGGAATCATTGCATGTTTATTGCTATTATCTCTGAACTAGCTTTAACATACTATCTTATAACACGCCTTATTTTCTTCTTCTATGCAAACACACTGATATCATCAATCTTTGCATTGTCTTTTGATGAATCTCACTGTTCTTTCTTCTTAAGACTTTGATGACTATTTTGTGTGTGACTGAGAACAAGGTATCTCTTCGATGGCTATGACCTTTGTAAATTTTCATTATGGTTGCAACAATCCAATGAAGACATTTGCACTAATATCTATTGTTATCATGCTATGGTATATTCTCATATGTTGTTGTACTATTAGGACAATGACTTCCTAATAGGTTTGAGACTATCTTTAAGATTTCTCTTAGGTTCCTAATGTGGTACATTGTCCCCAAAACCCTGAATTACGCTATAATGGCTGCATGTTCTAGGTACCCTTTTAAATTATTAAAACTCATTACCCATAAAAAAAGCTTTATCATTTGCTGCTTATATATTTGTAGAATGGTATTTCACTTCTTTTGTTGTGCCTTGAAAGGATTATGATACCTTTCATTACTAGAGTTGTCATTTGAATGGTGATGTACACTTAACATGACTGTCAATAGTTTCATAACAACTATGCATACCTTGTAGTTTGGTCTTGCTTTCACTGTCATTGATTTGTATTGATTGTCTTAGTTGTCCTTGTTCTGTCTGTGATAGTCATCTTGATAGCCCTGCACTTCTTGTAGCTTTGTTGTTGCCTCAGTTCTCATGTTGTAATTACTCCTTTCACACCTTAATTTGCCATCTTTGTGATCTCAAAGAATTACTTTATTCACCTTGGTATCTTATGCATGAATTATATTAAAAAAAATTGAGAGACTTGTAAAATCTTAACTAGGTAAGTTTTTTGTTATTAAATCCTTCGCTATGTCCCTTGCATATGGTATCATAGATCATCTTGTATATTTGACCATCTTTGTGGTTTTGTAGACTGCATCAATAATACTCTGTCAAAATAATATGTTCACCATCTTTTAGACTGTTGTGGGTATGATAGGAGCCTTTGACTGCTATAGTGCCCTTTCTTTGGTATTGTTTCTCTATCATTAGCCTCTGTCTCTTTATGCATTTAGTGCATTAGACCCTTCATTGTCTACATATAGATTCATTATTTTGGGTCTCAATGACTAATATTTTGTATCCTTAATGGTCTCGGATTCCAAATCATTGTGTTCATACATCTTTGTAAGACTATTATTTCCTTCCTTACTGCTTTATGCTTAACTATCTTTATATTGCTAAGGTTTGGAGCTATTTTTTTACTAACCCTTCTTTAGGGTTAGATAATGCTCTTACCATTGTTGTAGCACTATCAGAGAGTGTCTTCCTTGAATACTGTGTATCTACTTTCTTTATAATCATTAGCTCTAACAATGCTATAAATGATGCTTTCATTGACATAGTATTCTTGCTTATGGTCTTAAGACAATCTACATGATTATCTTCCTAGATCTGCAAGATGTGATATCTTTAGGATAATGACTTTCTCTTTTGATATCCTTATCTAGGTTGATGATTGTTCTTTATGTGTCTATTTGATTTCTTTTTGTATCTTATGGTTGTTTAATATTTGTAGCCTTGTATGGTCATCTCTCTATTGTGAGAACTATTCTCATGAGTGTGTTGATCCTTCATGCTCTTTATGAGACTGTCATGATTATCGCATATCCTAAAACTTTCATGGTCGTGCCCTTTAATGACATTATGACTGTCATTATAATCCTTAAATTATGCTTGTATCTACTCTTCCATGCCTTGGTGGTTGACTGCTCTAAATAATCTTTATTTCTCCTTTGAATGCACAAGTGATTGTGCTTAAATTAGTGAGAACCCTACTATTTTTTGAGATCGATCAACTTTATGTTATCATTGTGATTTTGTTCTTGACTACTGGCTATATAATATAATCTCAATGACTATCTTTTTTCCTTAGCTGTCACCACTGAAAGAAAACATAGCTCTGATATTTGATCCATTGTTGCACTTGTTACTTCCAAACATCTATTCATCTAGCTCAAAAAACAAGAATCAAATACTATGACTGCTATTGAAAGTATTAGAGATAAACAATCTTTGTTCATGCAATAATGAGGGTTTTAGTGAATAATACAAACTCGTGCATCTAAAGGAGTGCATGGATCATGCAAGCCTCAAGAATAGTCATCTTCAACATCCAAATGGATCTCTTCATGCTTGCTTTTTCCATTGTGACTTTTGTCTTACGTCCTTCTTGAAATAATCTTTATGCATGAACTTTTCATTCTCTGAAGTGCACTCATTGTTCTTTGTTCTCCACATGATCCTTGTTCTTCTTATTTATGTGGATTGTTCTAATAATGTTTTGACAATTTTTAGGACTACATTTTCCCTAATTTTCCATTAAGCCTGATTGCTCTTGTAATGGTGCATGCTACTACAACCTCTATAAATTGTCTTTGCTATGACCATTGATTAAAGCTTCCTTCATCTCTATCAAATTTTCTCATACATTGCCCCCTAAAGCTGCAACAACAACCCTAATGACTATTATAACCATTCTATCTCAATGTGTCTAATGATTGCTGTGTGACTGCATTAGGATATGCTATTCTCATGAAGGCCTTTGATATTCACTATCATGCTTATTGTAGTTCATCTCTAATATCATTTTACATTATTATTGCAACTTTTCTATGAGACTGTGAAATAAGGTTTGTCATTTGATTGTATAAATGGGATTGCACAACTTTGTTTTGATAGTGATAAATCACTGTGGTTGGTATTGTGATCCTTATTATCTTTGGGCCATTGGCATCTATTCATGATTGTGTAATGGTAGTGATTCTCTCATGGCTTCAAATTTGTCTCTTAATATTTCATGATGGAATGAGCTCCACTATATCTATACTTGAGGTTTAGAAGAAAAACTTCAAATACTTTTGCAATCTTAAGTTAACCCTTTTAACAACCATACAAACTATGCTTGTATTCATGAATTTGAAATGTTGCTCTTATTCAATAGGTTCATCACTATCAAGCCATTAATATCATTCAAATGATCTTTAGATAATGATGATAATTTTCCCTTTGACTCTCTTCAAAACACTTTGCATGACTTTCTCAGATCTTTGAGTTTGGGCTTGTGACTACAAAATTTTGTTTGTGAATATGCCTATAACTAACAAAGCTTTGTCACCTTTAGGCTTGCTCCATGGGCTATTATGACTGTGTATGAGGCTATAGACTCTTCGTTCATTCATGTTGGTTCTTATAACCCTTCCTAATGGACTATGTTTTGTTCTTTTGATGATCATTGGTGAAGTAAGGGGCTATCTTTTAACTTCTTTTTAGTACTTGTGATCACTGAACTTGAGAGCCTTTATCTCTTGTGCACATATATTGACACTAAATACTTGTCAATACCCCTTTCTCTATCAAAAATTTGTCTCATATTTGTTGTATATAGTTTTGGACTACTTTAGCTGCTAATTCCATACTATGGCTGCTTTGTAACAATCCTATTCAATTGATCTATGATCTTTGTGACTATTATATGTGATCATTGTGTCTTCTATATCACTATTTTGAATAAGCATTCTTACCCAAACCCTTCTTTTCTTCTTTTGATTAAGATGAGTGCAAAAACATTGTTTCCTAGACGTACCTTTGTCTTTGGAACCCTCTTTACTCTCTAAACCCTGAATGTTGATCTTTTTGTGCTTTGATGGTTGTCACTACCTTATACTCATCATTAATATCTTTCCATTAATGTATTCAATGTGATTGCACATACACAATCCCTTTTTGTTCATCAAAACCAAAATCACTATTCTTCTTTACTTCATTTAATGACTATCCCTTCATATTATATAAGGTTTGTATGCTTTATATTTCAACATGGAATGAGGGTAGCTTACACATGATACATAGTTATCTCAGACCTTCTTGACTATAATCAAGCCACAATCATGATGATCTTTATTTTGTTTGGTGCTCCATGTTTTACATTTTTAACTATACTTGAGTTGATACATACTTGGTCAATATAGATCTTCATAAGGCATACTTTTCTTTTGATTTAGTCCTTCTACAATCTTTAGTCTTTATCCTGATGGAATTTGTTGCTGTCCAAAATTCTTTAGGCCTATCCATTGTGCTCTTGTATCCTTTTGGACTATGGTTCATTGTGTTTATTAAATGCATGCACCCATGATCTCTATCATTTTTATCACATTTGGTATGAAGAGGTCTCATGCTATGTACTTTGATAGTGGTATGCATGTATGGCATACTCCATTATTGTAATCTTTATAGTCTTCTTTTGACTGCTACTTCTTCTTATCTCTGCTCATCACTATGATAGAGTGATCTTTTGTTGCTCTAAACCTTTCTCTTTCTGACAATGGCAGAGGCATTGCCATGCACTTTTGTTATTGCCCTATTGTCTTTCAATATGGAAGTGGTCTTTTGAGGTTGCTCTTAAATTCTCCTCTTTCTTTGTTGTAGGCTTACTAGCTTTGATCCTTACATCACTGGTTTCCAACACCAAACTATAACTTTCATTGTCAATTCTATATAACTGATATGCTGCCTACTAATGATACTGTGAACACATTATTTTCAGTTTTGTATGCTCCTTTATTTATATATTTTTTTGACTTGAATGCGAGTAATGCTATTTGACAAGACATTATTAAATGTGTCATTGAAGCTTGAAAAGTGTTACTATGATTCTCACATTGTAGCTTTTAAAAATAAGTCTTACTATTCACTCCAAGTTTGACTTAGATTTACATATTGTCCTCTATTTTGAGACCTAGCTCTTTGATGATTATGGCTATTGCCAATAATCTTTCAAAGAACCCATGATTGCTTTCAAACATGCCTCCAAAGATAATAATTTGTCATTGATATTGTTTTGGTCTTAAAGGCTATCTTGCGAAGTTTGGTATGCAACTCTATTGAAATGAACTTTCCTTCTCCATTATAGTATGGTTCTTTTGCTTACTTTTTTATTTGCTACACTGATAGTGAACATTGTCCCTTGTTTTCCTCTTTTGATTTGATCTTCTATTCATTATTCTTCATTGATGATGCCTTAAGGAGACCCTGTTTAATAGAACTGATCTTTAATCTCATGTTGCTCTGACTTGGTTTAGTCTCATCTCCCTCAATGTTCTATTTATTGGAAATTTGTGCATTGATTCTTTGAGGTTCTATAATTTCTCTTAGTCAATGACTGCCCTAAGAAGCTTAAGATCAATGGTAACCTTGACTAAAATTTATACCTCAAAGATAAACAATAATAAATCTTAAAAGGAAACCATAGAACAATGGCTTAAAAACCTTTAAGGAGATCAACATAAATAATGAAGAAAAACTCAAGAACAAGCTATTGCAGATATAAGACAAGATTTCATTACTTCTGTCACAATCACTAATTCTTTGAGATCACATGGTATGACTTTGAAAACAAGGAATACTCAAAGAATAATATTATAAAATGAAGCTTCAAAATCAGAATAAAATGAAGCTTATGATCTTTCATCGTCTCTCTATTAGAAGACTTTATTTTAGCTTCTCTAAGGATTCTTCATGATAGTGATTGTCTTTGATAGCCTTTGCTCAACATTTCTTTGAAATGCAAACCAATTCTAATGTGTTACTGCATATATAGGTTGTGACTATTATTGTAAACTATTGTTCTATATTATAAAATGTTGAATGACTTCTCATGGGTTGTCTTGCGGCTTCTGAACACTAAGCCCATGTCAACATGACTGTCTTTACCTATTTGATTGTTAAAAGATGACTTCTCTTTGATGAATCACTATCCTTTGGTCTCATTATTTTGAAGCTTATGAAACCTATTGTTCTCATTGTGACTGAAAATAATCAATGTATGTTATTGTCCTTTCATGGTTTCCTTAGCGTGAATATTGTTGTGTTATCTTCTTTTTTCTATGAGGTTTCTTGCATTCATGTTTAGGACCCTCTTCTTCTTATGACTATAAATATCTCTTGTTCTTTTAGCTTTGGCAATGTCTTTCAGGTTTGAGATTCATTTGGAACTATCTTCATCTTGTTTTTCAAACTCTTTGCTAATATGTTGCTACTATTGTGGTTATTTAGACAATAACCTTTTGTTGTTGTCTTAGGTCCAAGACACATTTCTCCCTAACTTTTAAAGCTTATCTTAAAAGTTTGTCTTCTCTTGGTGACTTTGATCTTGACAAATCAATGATCTTAACTCTTCATGATTCTAAGCTTTGTGATTGTGATCTTAATCTTCTTGGTTGTGACTGTTCTAAAATTAGCATTTACTGTTCTTAATGTTGTGACAGTCCTAATCAAAACATATCACTGCAAACAACTCCATTACCTTGAACTTTGGAGGACTTCATTTTTTTATTCCTAATGACTGAAACTTTGTTGGGGGTTGTATTTTTCTGATTGCCTTTGTAGCTCAACTCCTTTTGGACTATGATCCCTATCTACTAGGTCTACTGGGCTGTAATTTGTATCTTCATTCTCACCCATAGGTAGCTAACACTAGGTAATAATCTCAAACTTTTATCATATGATTGACACACAATTAAGATTGCAATTTCTAACATTTTGTGAGTGCTATGAAATCACATGCAAATAAGTACTATTCAAGTAAGTTAGAATAGTAGTGAAGTGTAATTAGCTAGTATACATATAAGATTATGGAAATAAGGGAGAACATATAACTTACATATGGAAGGTTAGAGATTAGTTGTAGATTTGGACAATTCATTAGTGCATTATGTTTGGGAATGTCATGGTCCTCAGTTGGGAGGACTTTGATTGCCAATCCGTGTCTCTTTCTGGAGTACTCATAAATTCTAGCACTACTGTAGTCTTGCCCTCCATTTGTTTGTACCTTGCAATGAGGTAATTTTTTTTCTTCAGAGTAAGAAGTTGTTTCTTTGTTAATCAACATAATAAAAAAAGCACATACAAAAACTGATTTGTCATTTTTTAGTTTCTTATAAATACTTATTAAATGTTTATCTATGTGTTATCGAATATTTTATATCTCAATATAATGTGTAGTTTTATTGTGTTTTGCATAAATGTGTTGATGAACTCCAAGGGAATAACGTTATGGTGTTGGATCCATTTGATGGTGCTACTGTGGGTATTGGGCTGATTCACTCACTATTTATTGTAAATGGAGTCAACTTGAAAGGAATGAGAGATGCAAATGTAAATATTTTAAAGGTCACAAGTAACATGTTTCTTTCTTACAAAGACAAAATAGAGGGAGTTGTCCGTCTCAAAGAGAAAGAAGGAACCTTCACACGGTGGCCACTAAAATATTTGCAAAAAAATTCATAGTTGATAGTTATCATGTATTGGCAGTCAGACAACTTGGCCTACTACTTTATTTAGTGGTTTGAATTTGTTGTTTAGGGATCTTTATATTTAAATTTTTTTTGGTTTGAATTTGTTGTTTAGGGATCTTTATATTTAAATTTTTTTTATTTCTCTATCTTTATCATGGTGTATTTGCAAGAGTTGGAAACTTTTTGACTTTGACATCTTTGATTAAATATATCATGATGTTGAATCAATCTTTTACTTCTAGCATGTTGTAGCTTGTTCATATATGTAATAATTTTATTTGCTTTTATGTTCTAGTTCAAGTTTAATATTATGTTATTTTTGCATTATAAAATTTATGGTATTTAATAAATTATTCATATCATGACTATATTTACTACCAATTAATGAAAACCAGTAAAAAAAAAAGGACTAAATATACTACCCATGGATGGAAATCAGTGAACTAAATATACTACCAATTGATGACAATTAATGATTACAATGACTAAATAAATGACCGCTTAACAACAAGCAATGACTAGATTAATGATTAAATATCTGACTAAAGTAAAGACTAAATATATGACTAAATAAATCACTACCATGACTAAATAAATGACCAGTTAACAAAAATCAATGAGTAAATTAATGACTGAATATTTGACTATATAAATCACTACCATGACTAAATAAATGACCAGTTAACAACAATCAATAACTAAATTAATGACTAAATCGATGACTAAATCAATGACCAAATCAATGACCAAATTGATCAATCAAAACAACCAATAAATGACTAAAATAGTTTAGTCATAAATTTGGTTACGTTATAAATGACTGGCAATAAAGTACTAATGGTCACGTGACCAAGATTAGTCATTTATATGCAATTTTTAGCAATTCTTTTAGTCATATATTGATGTTTTTGTATTAGTGCTTAAAAGGAATTGTTAATTACACAAATGCCTCCCATCAATATACCATAAATTGTCTCCAAATAATAGATAGTCATGATCTACCGTAAGAATCAAAGATCCAAGTTCCCAGTGTGTGATAACTACCCAACGATCTAAGGTTGTTTTGCAAGGAGCCCCTCTTGTAGCACAAGTTACTAGTTAGGATAATATCCTGGATCATTTAGTAAAAATTCTAGCCTAGATCTCTACTCTAAATTTATTGCACATTTCTCCCACTCATAGAGTAGTCCTTGATAAAGAAAACAAGAGTCCATAGTTACTATTAACATAGATGTCGACCAATTTTGGGCCATGATAGGACATATTGATCCCTCACACCCAATTACATTTACCCAAAATGATTTGCTACATAACAAGCCTAATCACAATGACCCTTTGCATCTAGAGATCTTTGTCCATAACACCAAGGTTAGATGAGTCTTGATAGATGGTGGAGCAGGATTGAATATTTGTACATTGAGAGTTATCATAGCTCTCGATTACTCTGAAAATGACATTGACCCCTCAAGGAAAATAACTATCAAAGTTTATGATGATGCAAAATGCCTTTTTAAAGGGTGTCATTGTACTACCTATTAGAATTAGACCTGCCACTGAAAGTATCACACTACAATTCCTGGACCTTGATCTTTCCTACAACATGATTTGGGTCGCCCTTGGAGACATGCCATGAATGTGGTCTCATCTACATACCATTAGTGCATAAAATTATCGTATAATGGAACAAAAATCACCATTATAGGAAATCCAAATCCTTTCCAATTCTGTGCTAACTTGAAAGGGACATCTGAGCAACAAGTGCATAGAAATAAAGAAGCTTTGTCAACCAATGAGTCTTTTCAGAACACAGAGCAACAAACATTGGCTAAATTATCTAAAGGAAAGCTCCAAGTTGAAGATCATGGTTGTGGAGAATATATTATGGCATAGATATTCCACTTTGGAAAATTACCTACTTCTCCTAAATCCTATGGAAAGCAACATCATGTACAAAAGGAACCTAAATTCATAATTCAATATCAACCTCCAACCACTTTCACAAAATGGGGAGACAGTAACAAAGAAAAATTGAAGATGTATCCAAGTGGCTTTACAAAGATGAGGAAGATGTTCCACCTATACAATCGCTTGTAGAAAATTATGGTAAAGGATTAACTAACATGAAAAAAAAGGATATAATAGACACAATGGTCTTGGCACAAACAAACAAACAATGAATCGTAGAACCTGTTCAACCAAAAGAGCAACATCATACCGGAGGACTTAGATTAAACCATTACAAATTGGTCATTCCAATGCCAAGTTAACCTGATGTGAAGTGGGATGTACTTATAATGATGAAAATATATCTAAGGAGAACCTTAAAGAAACCGATTCCAATGAGTGGGAATGAGATTCCTATTCTTCCAACTCTTATGCCCTAAATGATATTTCCATTGACAAAAATGACCCACCCATTGAAGAAAAACATGTCAATACTCCTCTTCCAGAAAAACCTTGTCATAAAGCCCAAATTTTAGACTTTTGGGATCATAGCTCCTGTTTTGAAGAAGACCATTCTAAAATCAATGTTGATAGTGATGCTACCGATATCCACATCATGACTTTTGCCTTTGTCACACTTGACTTGTATAAAGCCGATGATAGCATGCCCTTACTCCATCTTGAACTTATTGATTTGGACCAGCAAGAACCACTGAGTTTAGACTATTTTGAAAATGATCAGGCCATAGCAACATTCCTCAAATCTCATGAAAATATATCAACACAATTTGGGGATTCAACTCCTAGTTAAAAATTAAAAAAATGAGTCTCTTGGTGAAAACCGCAAGGCAACTCTAAACATTTTAAAAAGTAAAAATAAATGATGCATCTAAGGGTGAAAACCTTTCGAAGGTGCCCAAGGATAGAAGAATGGACAAACCTTTGGTAGAACATGTGAAATCTCCTCTCTTGGTGGAGATGACAAAAGAAATCAACTTAGGAACACCAGATAATCCTAAGGTTATTCACTTTGCAACCTCCTTGTTAGAGAAGAAAAGATAGAATTCATAACATTCCTTCGGCAATAACAAATCGACTTTGCATGGTCCTATGTAGATATGCTAGGATTAGATCTAGAATTGGTACTTCATCATTTTCCATTATAGGCAAATGCAAAACCAATCAAATAAAAAGTAAGAAAAATGCATTCATAGATTGCGTTACTTGTAAAAGTTGAGTTAAACAAGCTACTAGATGTTGGTTTCACTAGTCCTATTGATTATGTAGAATGACTATCTAACCTAGTTCCTGTGAGAAAACCCACTAGGGGCATCATAATTTGCATTGATTTTCAAGATTTGAACAAAGCATGTCCAAAAAATGACTTCCCTATGCCAAACATTGACATAATTATGGACTTAACAACTAGGTATGAAATGATGTCCCTAATGGACTGATTTGTAGTATACAATCAGATCAGGACAGTTCTTGAAGATAAGCCTATAATAACTTTCACATGTGCTCTGGAAACCTATATTTATTGGAATGTAATTCCCTTTGGCCTCAAAAACACTAGAGAAATGTATCAAAGAGCTATGCCAACTATCTCCATGATTTCCTGCATACATTGATGGAAGACTAGGTAGACGACTTACTTTATAAATTACTCACTAGGGACAGTCATCTGGGTATCCTAACTTTGATCTTCAACATAATGAAATTGTACAAGCTTAGGCTCAACCCTAAGAAATGTGTTTTTAGGGTTACATCAGGAAAAATCCTAGGACACATTGTCTCTGATTGTGGCATTGAAGTAGATCCAACAAAAGTGAAACCTATATGTAGTGTCCTAAAATTGCATCCTTTGCAATTTTGACCATATTTGGGGCCCTTACCTTAGCAGTTTCATCTTCATGATTGATTGAGACCCATTTATGCCACCCCCATGCAACTAAGCTTTATTTTCCCACTTTGCACCTTGCATAACCCTTGTCCCTATCCAAAATTGGGGTACGACCAAGGTGCCACACCTTGGTCCTCCCTAATTGGGACCTATTTTGGCCCCTAGGCCCTATCCCAAATTTGAGTGGGAAAACATTCTTCATGTTGGCCTATGTTGGAAAATTAATAAGTTTGACAATACGAAAGTATATAAAGAGGTCTTCCCCTCTCATTTGGCATAAGATGATAATAAGCATATACAAGCATAAGATAGAGAATCATAAGGCAAAAATAGGAGAAGGCAACACCAAGCATTCTTCAAGGCTGCATATTCCTCATTCATCAATTGTGGATCATCATTACATCATTCATTTGCAAGCATGTATGTGTTGGGGTTTTGTCATCTCCATGCCATTTCAAACAACATATGTGATTACATTCAAGAAGCAAAGAATCATTATCATCTATTTCAGATTTGAAGGTATACCTTTCCATCATTTATTTCAAGCATTTGTAGTATTTCATTCAAGGTTGATTCCAAAATGGGGTTTGACTTAGGCAAACCCCTGTTCCCAACACATTTCCCTCTCTTTTTGTGTGTAGGAAACAGGTGCGCAATTGTACTTCTGGAATTGACCCTTATTTGCAGAGATGGAAAAACCCTTTTCAATACACAGAAAGTTCAGAGGAACAAGAGGGTGGGCGTTCTGGTTTGGACACATGGTCCCTACTACTTTTGGCAGATTTTGCAGAGAAGGTTTGAATCAACTCATACTTCTCAGATCCAGGTGCATGATGAAATCCCAAATCTGTAGCTCACTATTTCCACTCATTTTGCCTTCAATTCCAACACTTTACTTATTCAACTTACAAAAGAGGGTCAAACACATTCCAAATACAATCAATCTATTTAGTATTAAGTCCTTGTATCATTTAGGATTGTATCTAGTATATTCAAGGCCTCTTTTGAATGTAAAGTCCTCCAAGAGAAAATTGACTTAGTGATTTCTCCCTTCCGAGTGGTGAATTTGCTAAGCCACTAATTTTCCACTTTACACTATCATGGATATGCCTCCCCTGTCAAATTTGAAATAGTTGAGAAGTCTACAATAAAAACTGCAGTCTATTAGAAGGTTCATAGCTTAGTTGGCTGATAAATGTCATCCTTTCCAACATTTGCTTCATAAGTGAGTAACATTCAAGTGTATCAAATAGTATCAACAATATTTTTAGGATTTGAAAGCTTATTTGCCATCTCCATTGGTTTTTATGCCTCCAATCAAAAATAAACCTTTCATATTGTACCTATCAGCAACTGCAAGAGCATTAGGAGCTCTCCTAGCATAACATAATGAACAAGAGAAAGAGTGAGCTATATATTATATCAGTCAAACTCTGGTCGGATATGAATTGAACTATACAACGACTGAACAAGCATGCCTAGTGAAGAGGGGAAAATCTAGATTAAAAGCTAATTGCATGAATCACATAAAAACACTAAAAAGCATTCGAGTTGAATAAAGAGAATAACCTTATACCTTACTTTCTCTTCTTCCTCTGATTGACCTAGAAGTAGATGTGTGCCCAAGTACTCCACTTGATTTTCTCCTTTGATGACCAATATGTGGATTTCTCTCTATAGACGTATAAAAATGACCACTTTCCTAAGTGAATATTTAATATTCATGTTAACCCATTCCTATATTTAATTAAATTATTCACATTCATCTATTTGATTAAATGAATTACTCAATTTATTTAATTAAGTTCACCTAAGTCTTTCATAGTCTTTAATTAAATAAATCACTTTATTTAATTAATTCTCTTTTCTCCTCTTTTAATTAAATTGTTCATTGCAAATAAATAAATCTAATTTATTTATTTAAATCCCCCACTTGTATTTATGCAAGTTGCATCTATTTTTGTTGAAATAAAGTAATCTATTTTAATTAAAATTACCCTCCATCCACTTGCAAAATCATATATCTCCCACTTGCCTCTCTAAACCCCCTTCTAGATTTTTCTAATCACTTTTATTTTAGCCTAATCCATCTAATAAATTTTGTCACATCCCTAAGCAAAGGGAAGTCACTTCTCAAACCCTCAAAGTCTTTGAAAACCATTAAAGGCTTTATGTCTTCAGCAAGTTAACCTTGAAAGTTTTCCAAACCATTAATGATTAACTCAACCCTCTTACATGATTAGAAACTTACTCTCTAACTCAACCTTCATCTAACCCAAGGGTCTCATCAAGCATTCATGGCTTTGACCATGGTTATTCCTTTAATCATTGCACAAGAGTTTACCCTTTGGATAAAAGCTTTATCCAATGGATGACCCTATCCTAACCTTAACCCTTACCTTCTAAGGTAACCATGAGGTCTTCTCAAGCATTTAATGCTTCTTACATCTCCTCTCAAGTAGTCTCTTGTTGACAATTGTCACCATTTAATTGGTGAGAATTGGGAGCATGGATTGATAACTTTCAATCCTGGACCTTGTTAAGATTATCCAATCTTGACCATTCATTGCCCCATTTTCCCTATAAATAGAGCCCTTCTTCTATCATTTTCATATCCATGTCTTTAACATCAAACTTATAGACATTTTAATAAACATCTAAGTTTCATATCTTGTCATTTAGCCTCTCTTTGATAGAATTAATTATAATAGCATTTTAAATAGGCATTTGCATTATCACATAATACTCTTGTTAGACTAGTATAGCATGCTAGGATAGTTTTTACTAATCCTTTCATCTTATCATCATATCCATGCTAGTTTAAATCATGCATAACTAGGAATGCATTCATGCTAGATTGATCAATATCCCTCGTTCTCATGGTTGTCATCCCTAAGTCACTTTGGTTAGTGATTTGAGAGAAAAGGCATTGTCTTGAGGGGTCTTGTGAGGTAGAGAATAATGTAACGTTCCTTGGGAAGTTGAGTTATTCAATGTAACTCCATAACTTGCATCGAGAGTCCCATTGGTGTGTGGACTTGTCTGAGAAACCAAAATTCAAGTATCATCCCCCCACTTTTCCCACACACATTTCTGGCACCCACCATGGGGCATCACCCCATTTATAATATCATTTTTAATACAGGGCTAATATTGCAGGTATGTGAAAAAGTTGAGTTAGCACGTTGGTGCCTTTCTTTAGTGCATTCGGGTTGTTTGTCAGCACATCCTGCTTACTGTTTAGCGTGTCAGACCCAAAAATTAGTGCATCCCATAGTCAGATTAATGCATAACATTTCTTCTAATAACTGATAACCTCAGCGCATTGAAGCATCAGTTCAGCGCATCCAAGCAACAACTTAGCGCATCGGAGCCATTTGTTAGCACATTGGTGATTTTCTGTAGCGTGTAGGTTCTGCAGATTAGTGCATAGCTGAAATAGAGAGAAAACATAGTTTGTAACTGAGACAAAAAGTTAGGCTTGTATAAACTCACATTAAAATCTGAATCTTTCACTAACTGGTGTTTTGTTGCAGGTTACTAATCTTTGTTTTGTAGGATTGGAGGATTTTGATTTTAAAGCATTTGATTATTTTCTTGTTTCTAACTTTTTCTAAGTTAGTTACTAGAAATATTTCATTTTCCTTATTGGTAAAAAGAGTGAGCTCATTTTCCTTTGGTGTTACTTAAAAAGAATAACAAAAAAATCATTTTCTTGCTTTCTTAGGGAGAAAACACTTCATTTTGGGCTATAAAAAAAAAAGAACAAAGACAGAATTTATTTTCTTACAAAGTTTTAAAATGAACCTCACCATCCTTTGATGTTTAAAAGGATCCACTTTACTTTGCACAAGTAAAAGAACCTCACTTTCAAATTCTAGACAAAGCAAAAAGAGGGAAATCTTTCCCCTTTCGAATTTACATTTTGTTGACCAAAATCGCAAATTTTCTTTGTTGATTAGGTTAGATTCAAGAATTCATTTTTACACACTTTTCTATGGGGATTTAAAAAGAACACCATGCTTTTTTGGAGCAATCTTTCCAAATATAAATTAGAAAATCATTGCCTTGAAGAAATAAAAAGAACACTTGTGTGCTTTGTCTCGAAAGTGGAAGGCATATGCTCTCCCCTTAACTGGGTGACCAAAAAGCCAAACCACTCTTAAAGATTTCTTTACTTCAAACATTTTAAATCATTTAGCAGGTCTGCCCTCTCAAGTTTCTCTTAGAGCGCCATTTAAATGGTCGGTGAGAGGGGAACGACCTAAGTGGGAAACAACTTTATCGCCAAGAGTTCCAACCCACTATAATCAAAAGTGGAGGTTGACAAAAGTCCCTTCAACAGTTTTTCTCAGCGATTAGCCTTCCGCCAGTATCTTTATGATACATAAAGCCTTTGTTTTAAAGGTTGGGAAGCCTCCCGAGGGAGTTTATCACTGAAGACTGAACAAGAAGCTTGATTACGAACTTTAGCAATAGAAACCTTGAGTCGAGTTAGTATCCAAACATCTTCAATATCATAGTGCATGGGTGGGGAAGAATCCGCCCCGAAGATCACTCACCATATATCTCCCAAGATAACTACCCAATTGTGAAACAATTCACTTTGGGTTAATTTCTGGCAAAAGACAAAAAAATGGGCACCCCCTAAGGGGTGACACGACTGTTTGAGCTGACGGAGTATCGAGACTAGTGGGCTATGATATTGTTGATGACCCTTGAATAAAGAGTCTGTTTGATTTGTCTTCTTTGTATCCAAACCTGTGAAAACATTGGGGATTTGAACACATCCTCGCAGAACATACACTATCTGTTTAGCTTAGGCAAAATTGGTTGTCTCTTTCATGCTGTGTTTTCAATTTATATTTTCAAAAAATCATCCATTAAAATCAAACAAGTGTTGAAAATTTCCAAAAAGGCCAAAAACAAAGCAATCAGGGCAGTTTAGTGCATAAGAGCAACTTCTTAGTGCATCTGAAACATTATCTAGCACGTACCAACCCAACCTTAGTGCTTTTATCCATCAAGATAGCACATAACACTTGTCTTCCTGATAAAAATTTCACTAGTGCTTCTGGATACCATATTAGTGCTTTCAAGCATCAGTCTAGCGCATTGGGGGCAAACCTTAGCGCGTTGAGTCTAAACTTTAGTGCATATTCAGGACATAATAGCGCTTAATCTTCCCAGTCAAAACAAATTTCAAAACTCTGAGTTAGCATGTAGCACAGGTAGCTTAGTGCATTGGGGACTTTGAATAACGCATCTAGATCATACATTAGCGCATCTTGTCTCTGTCTTAGTGCATGGTTAAAACTTAGAAAAACAAAGAGTAAACCAAGCAGTTTTGAATTTTTTTATCATCAGTCTTAAATACCCTTTTGGATCCTTAGTTGAACTCACCAATCAAAATTTGAACCAAAACATTAGAGCAAATATCTACATAAATCGTCAACTCTTCAAATCATATCGCCCCTTTCTCCGTCATATGTGGTTGTATCTTCAAGGCAAATCAAACGAGTTTGACAAAGAACCCTTAAGAAGAAGAGCTTACATTCAGAAAGCAACATTCAGTCAACGCTTGAATTGTGGAGGAAAGATTAACCCCACTTTCTTCCCACAAGTCTGCATCACTTATAACGTGGCTCGACTTGAACCACCAACCCCTAAACAACAACAATAAGAGGAGTTTGTCCCCATCGTTATGGAAAGTTTCTACTAGATGCCCGTTGTCACTCGCTCTCAATGAAACAAGCAAAGTGAACCACAACCAGAGTCAAGTATGGGTTGTAGATTATTAAACCCTTTCGATTATACTGATTTGGGAGAAACAAAGATCACTGAGGAACTTCTCCAAGAATGTCAAGAAAACCCCTCATTTCAAAAACTTATGGAAAGACTCATAGAAGATGACAAAGAAAAATACATGCTCATTCTAACAAGCAAAGGAGTTAGGCTTCCTGAAAACTTTGATACTGAATTCTTAAGGACAAGGTCTCAAAATTACGCCTATCAAGAACAACAAAGAGAAGAAGTAATGCATGACCCAGAACAACATACCATACCAGAACAACATACCATACCTGAACAACATAACATACCTGAACGCACCCATGCCCAAACTAGGGATAATGAAAGGGAAGAAGCTTTCCCTCGACAAACAAATGCACCCATGGTCACTCTTACACAAAAAATTCAAATGTTGCAAAGACAAATGTAGGACATGGGACAGTGGACTACAGTACGATACTCCTTAAATGAAATTTGTCCTTACCCATTTGATAGAAGATTAAACATGATACCTTTTCCCCCGAATTCAGATATACCAAAATATGACAAGTATGATGGAAAAAGTGATCCCCGCGATCATGTTCGGGAATTTTGTACTATAAGCCTTGAATTTGCTCACAATGACACTTACTTGATGAGGCTGTTCCCAAGAAGTTCAGGAGGGAAAACAATGGAGTGGTTGTCTAAACTAACACGTCCTATCAGATCCTTTGATGAGTTGGTAAACAAATTTATCACATAATATTCCTATAATATTCAACACGCGATCACCATGTTGGATGTATGTAATACCAAACAAAAAAACAATGAAATGTTCATGGTGTTTCTTCAGTGTTGGAGATGCATGGTTTTGAGATATCCTCACGATGTGTCTAAAAAGGAAAAGATGGAGATCTTTATCGACAATCTAAATAGTGAGATGAGTTATCTAATCAAGATTTAGTGCATACCATCTTTGCCAAGTTAATTCAAAATGGAATCCAAGTAGAGGAATCCTGCATCAAGAAACAGACATTGAAGTTCTTTAAGGAAGGAACTAACTCATCCAACACTCACTCCTTTAACAACCAAAACAACAACAACACTTTAGACAATTCTAGATTTTGGACCAGAAACAAAAACATTGTTAATGAAGGAGGAACTGATGCTAATGATATGAAGTCCAAACAACCAGTATTGACTTTATCAGGTAATTCGCAAGCTAACAAGAATAAAAAAGGTGCTAACCAAGGCACTAACACTTATCCACAAAATACCAATCAGGGACCTTCAAATTCAAACACCAACAACAATACCCAAGGCAACAACACTAATCGAGGAACTAATCCAAATCCAAGGGGTAACACCAACAATTTCCCAAATAGACACATCTACACACCATTGGGGCAATCCTTAGAATCAACATTCCGAGAACTCCTGACAAACAAGATTATCACATTGCCACTCGTAAACAATTTTGAACCCCAGATCAAACCACCTTGGTGGAATGACTCACACTTCTGTGATTTTCATCAAAACAAAGGACATCACACAAACGATTGCATGAGGCTTAAAAACATTGTTCAAGATATGATCGATAGAGGTGATTTAATGGTCGATGGTCTCAAAACAAATGGTGATCATGACGCCTTTAAAAATTCTCTTCCAAATTACAACAAGGAAGGAGCTTCATCCTCAAACGATACACAAGGAGCTCGCATAAATCATCTATACAACAACACTATCAATCACATATCAATAGAGGATAACCAAATAATTGTCATAAAGATCAAAGACAAACAAGAGCATACATCAATCAATGTGACAACCAGAGCTCAAAAATATGTCTTGAAAGGGGATACATCAACATCGACCATCATCCCCAAGACTCAATATGATTTGGCAAATCAACTGCGGAAAACTCCTGTTCAGATATCCATACTTGTGTTACTTAAACTCTTGCCGAAACATAAGGACATCTTAGAACAAGCACTAGTTGAAACAAATGTGCCTCAAGATCTAGATATCGATAAATCTCAAGCCATGGTCACTCATATGATAGGGCCTCATAATCTCACCTTTTCCAAACATGATAATATCTCTTTATGTCATCCACATAATACTCCCCTTCATATTGAAGTCTTAGTCTACAAACATCGAGTCAAAAGAGTATTAATAGATGGAGGAGCTGGTCTCAATATCTATACCTTAAAACTTATTCGTGCATTAGGCTTCTCTGAACAGTCTATTGATCCACACAAAAAGATCACCATCAAGGCATATGATGATGAAGAAAGATCATCAAAGGGAACAATGGTACTACCTATTCAGGTAGGACCAATACAAAGGGACACTATGTGCCAAGTCTTAGACATAGACTTAACATACAATATTTTATTGGGTCATCCGTGGATACATGAAATGCAAGAAGTGTCATCAACCTACCATTAGTGTGTCAAATTACCATATAATGGATAAGAGATTTCCATCTCTGTAGACAATAACCCCTTTCAACATTGCAATGCTATGGGGGCAGCCCAAGACAGCCTGGTTCCACACGATAGGGAAGCCCAAAGTTCCTCAGCACCAGATCATCATCAAGAAAAGATCAAATCTTTATCCATGGATTTCAAACAAAAAATGAAAATCAAAGAGCAAGGAATGGGAGAATACTCTTTCAAACCCATGTGTCTATCCAAATTGCCAGCATCACCAAAATCTCTCGGGCAACCTTTTGCATCAACACATCAAGAAACACAACCCATCACCAAGTTTGATGGCAAATTTATTCAATTGGGAACACTAGCACATGAATCAGAAGAGAAAGACATGCTTAGTTGGCTATACAAGGATGAGGGAGAAGTCAAAGCTGCTACTATGGAGGTAGCCATACCAACACAACAGTATGGAAAAGGATTTCTGATCATGTAACAGATGAGAGACAATGACAAAGGACCTATAGGCAAGTGTCAAGAAGGCATTACAGAACCACTAGACCCTCCTTCACAATTTTCTCGAGACAAAACAGGACTAGGATATGAACACGACATACCACCAAGGCAAAAACAAAATAAATATCAAAAACCTCAATGGCAAGTAATGAAGAAATACAATGAGGACTCATGGCAAGAGCACTACACCAAGCAACATAAATAATAAGGAAAGAGAGAGAACACCAGGAACAAGAAAAACAACAAGATGAGCTGGCCATTCAAAGGGAAGAAGCATCTTATAAAAAAGTACATCATGTACAAGAACCTATTCAAAACATGACAGAGTCACCACTTGAAGAAATCACTACTCCCCAAGGAGAGAGTGTATGAACAAATGCAAATAGTACAAGCAGGCTCTGATTCCGAATCCGCAAAAACTACATGAATAGTATCAATTATTAGTGACCTCTTCTCACCCTACAACATACCTGTCCACAACATTGAAATATTTTGGGGTAGTACTTCTGAAACTGATTCTAATGACTATGAATGGGGTAGTTGTTCAAATGTTACTGAGGATTTTGAAGAAGGTACTATACATACACCCTTTTCTCAGGAAGGACATGGCACAAGGTCTCAATTACTTGAATTCAGTCCACAACATATCTATGAGGCTAAGGAAAATGAGCAGCGACACTACAAGAAAGTCTACACGGAAGATGATACCATCAAAGACCTTGATAATATCATTAACTTAACCAACATCCTAGACAAACTTAACGATACCTCAATCATGACACTTATCGCAGTCAACCTCGACCCACCAAATGACCCTTTACCACTCATATTTCCTGATTTAATAGACTGGGATGAACCTGAACACCATGATATACCTATTTTCCCAAATGATGAATCCATTGTCCATTACCTATGTACAGTTAACGCGGAAATAGGTTCTACCAACAAACAAAATAATGATATCTACAATCGGGAGGGTGCCAAGTCTCTCAGTTGCAAAAATGAAAGAAACAAGGGATGTAATGGTGAAAACCAGTTAATGACAACATTAGATCATAAAACAGTCAAAATAAAGGACACATTTGAGGGTGAAAACCTTTTTAAGGCGCCTAAGGATGGGAAACTTGACACTTTTCCTGAACACTATCAGGAGTGATCACCCATATTGATTGATCCCACTCAATCAATCAACATTGGTACAGAAGAAGTAGCTAAAAACATACACCTAGTTGAATCATTGACAGAAAAGGAAAAACCAGAGTTTATCAGATTCTTCAAAGAAAAGCAAATCAATTTTGCTTGGTCCTATGCAGATATGCCCGAAGTAGATCCAAACTTAATCATGCATCATTTATCTATTGCTCCAAGAGCTAAGTCAGTCAAACAAAAGTTAAGAAAGATGAATCTGCATGTAGCGTTAATGGTCAAAGCTAAACTAAAGAAGTTATTAGACATTGGATTCATTCGACCTATAGACTATGCTGAATGGATTTCAAACATTGTACTAGTTTGAAAACCAGACGAAAGCATCAGAATATGCATAGATTTTAGAGATGTCAACAAAGCCTGTCCAAAGGATGACTTTCCTTTGCCCAACATCAACATAATTGTAGACCTCACAACGGGCCATGCAATGCTATCATTAATGGATAGTTTCTCTGGCTACAATAAAATCAAGATAGCTCTAGAGGATCAAGATAAAACTGCATTCACCTATCCGTTGGGAATGTATTGTTGGAACGTCATGCCTTTTGGCTTGAAGAATACTGGGGAAACTTATCAAAGAGCAATGACGAAAATATTTCATGATATGATGCATACCTTCATGGAAGTCTATGTGGATGATTTACTGGCTAAATCATTCACCTGAGCAGAACATTTGGGCATATCAGAGCAATTATTTAAAAGATTGGAACAATTCCAAGTCAGGCTAAACCCTAAGAAGTGTGTCTTTGGGGTGACATCAGGTAAATTATTAGGCTACATTGTGTCAACAAAGGGCATTGAAGTAGATCCAGCAAAGGTACAGGCCATCATGGAGATTCCACCTTTGAGGAACATTAGTCAACTCAGATCTCTATAAGGATGACTCTAGTCAATTAGGCGATTCAGAGCCCAACTAGCAGATAAAAGTCTACCATTCAATCATCTTCTACATAAGAGCATACCATTCAGATGGGAAGCCAAGTGTGCAGAATCATTCTATCAAATCAAGAAATATCTAATTAATCCACTAGTTTTGGTACCACCAATAGCAAGAAAGCTGCTCATTCTCTACATATCAACAACAGACGTATCATCAGGGGCACTATTAGCACGAGAATATCAAGAAGGCAACGAACGAGCTATATATTACATCAACATAACATTAAATGGATAGGAGCTAAATTACACATTCATTGAGAAGGCTTTTTTAGCAGTAGTCTTCGCCTCTCAAAAGTTCTGACATTACATGCTAGCTCACACAATCAAGCTAGTAGCAAAAATTGATCCTCTCAAGTATTTACTCAACAAAGAAGCTCTTACAGGCAGATTAGCTAAATGAGTCATGATTCTCAGTGAGTTTGATATCCATTACACAGAGCGACGGGCTAATAAAGGACAAGTAATTGCAGATCAATTAGCTGAAGCACCACTACCTGATAAGCAACCAATGAAGGTGGAATTTCCAGACATGGATTTCCTTACTATTACACTCAAGCAATGGACTTTGTACTTTGACGGTTCCTACACTCAACATGGCTCAGGTGCTGACATCTTGTTCGTCACCCTTGAAGGACACACCATTCCAAGATCATATCGACTCCTGTTTCCATGCACCAATAACATTGCTAAGTATGAAGCCCTAGTCGTAGGAATCAAAACGACCGTGAAATGGAGAATCCCGTAACTGGAAGTCTATGGAGATTCCCAACTAGTTATAAATCAAATCAACAATGAATATCAGACAAATGATGACAAGTTGCTGCCATACAAAAGAATGGTGGATGACTTCAAACAATACTTTATACACATCACCTTCGATCAAATACCAAGGTTGGACAACAAAGCGGCCTATGCAATGGCCACTATCACTTCACTGCTACAAATTCCAGAGCAACAGAGTCGTTATGAGTTCCTGGTAGAGTAACTATTTTCTCCCGCCTATGACAATTTTGCATCCCACGTCATCTATGCCTTAACCGGTTTAGACTCTCCATTATATGAGACAATCTACGAATATCTTAAAACCAATACCCTACCCATTGACCTATCTAATAATAAAAAATGCAACTTTATCCGACAATCCGCCCGTTATACTTTAACCGCTGATACCCTTTACCGTCGAGGTCTAGATGGTACTCTTCTTCATTGTGTTGATCATAATGAAT
Organism: Cryptomeria japonica; assembly: GCF_030272615.1. Taxonomy (NCBI): domain Eukaryota; kingdom Viridiplantae; phylum Streptophyta; class Pinopsida; order Cupressales; family Cupressaceae; genus Cryptomeria; species Cryptomeria japonica. The sequence goes on from NW_026728839.1 coordinate 356,698, forward strand.
CTGACTTGGCTTTACACGAGCTTCACAAGGGTATCTATGACACACATTCAAGTGGTCCTACTCACTAAAAAACTTTTGAGAATGGGATATTACTGGCCGACAATGGAAAAAGACTCTTATCAATTTGCAAAGAAATATCCTAAATGCCAAATTCATGGCAATCTTATTCATGCATCAACACAATAGTTGCAACCATTTACAACATCTTGGCCTTTCTGTCAGTGGGGATGATTTGATAGGGAAAATCCATCCTTCCTCTTCAAATGGACACAAGTTCATAATCACTGCGATAGAGTATTTCATAAAATGGATTGAAGCAGTCCCACTAACCACAGTAACTGGAAAACAAATTGCCTCATTTATTCTCAATTATCTAATTTGCAGATATTGTCATAACCCTCTTACTTGGAATATTCAAAAAAAACATATTTGATTAATTTTGGATAAGGTTGGAATTGATCGATTATTTATTTATAATAAATTAAAAAAAAAATTAACCAATAAATCAAGCAAAACTCAAAAATTTATAAATGCATTAAATTAAATAATAAACTTGATTAAATATAATAGTAGACTAATATATATATATAACTAATTTTACTAAGAAACCAAAAATACATATATTTACATATATATTATTTACATTATAATATTAACTAGATGCAAGTAATTAATTTTAAAATTTAAAACAATAGATAAATACTTATACTTATTTTAATGCATATATTTTTATTTAAGAACATGGTGTAGGAGAAAAGAGGAAGGCCAAGACACATGGCATGCTAGAAGTGGAAATTTATTATTAGCATATTCTATGACAAGTGGAGAATATAATATTCATTTATTTTGGAAGGAATGAATTTTACAAATTAATTAGGAGGATGTTGGGTATATTTTACAGACTCTTTTTGGAGAGATTTTATTGAGTTTCATTTTTATGAATAGTTATAGTTTAGAAATTTTGTGAGCATGGAATACTAGTTAAATATTGGAAGTAGATTCTTTGATGAAATTTATATAGAATATAGGTGCTACAAATTGAGGGGGGATGGGGGTGATTGCTATTAGAATTGTTGTAGGAATAAATTTGAAGAAAGGAAGTTGGAAGCAGGAGCATGGTTCAACAAAGAAGGATTTGATCTCTTTTGTGAATCTAGGTTCTTTCTTTTGTGTATTTTCAAATGCTAGTATTATTATTTTGTTAAAAGATTTAATCTCTTTTGTGAATCTAGGTTCTTCCTTTTGTGTATTTTCAAATGCCACTATTATTATTTAAAAAGTGTTAAAATAAATTTGCCTGTTCGTTTGAATAAAATCTGAATGCAAGTAAATTTTATTTGAATGCATGCAATTTGCTTTGGTAATAAATTTGCCTGTTTGTTTGAATAAAATTTGAATGTTTGTTTGAATAAAATCTGAATGCAAGTAAATTTTATTTGAATGCATGCAATTTCCTTTGGTATTTTTGAGGGGATTATTTGAATCCATTACATGTTGAGTTAGATCTGAATGCATGTAAATTTTATTTGGTATATTTTAATGAGGATTATTGAATGCAAATACATTTGGAAACTGGGAGAGAATGGTTTATATTTACTTGGGTAAATAGGGAAAAACGGAAGAAAAAAAAAGAACGGCATGAATAAAAATTTCTTATTTCTCTTTTTAAATAAAAATATGCTTTATAAAATAAAACAATATAAAAATCAAGAAAATATAACAAAAAGATATTTACACTTATCTTATTCTTCCAATTCAATTTATTATTAATTTAAAAAGATTTTTTTTTTAATGTACATAAATCTAAATGGTATTTTATTTAGTTGCATATAAAGATAAGAAAATAAATGAAATATTATAGTACCAAATAAATATTAGTATTTAAAATGCAAATATGCGTATATAAATATATTTTAAGTTATACATGATTTAAAATATCAACATTATAAACAATAATTAATATTATTTTATTGTGCATGTCCAATATTTTCAATTCAATATATGTATATATTAAATTATAATTATTGTACTTTAAAAATAATAATAAAGCTAGATTTATTGCAGAAAATAATTAAATAGAAATATTTATAATTTGAGTATTTAATATTATTTGATATATATAGCAGTATTTAGATGAAAGAAAGAAAAGGGTTGATTTTTCTAAGTTGAGAATTTAATTAAAACATATTGTTTTAAATTCAGCATGCAAATAATTAGTATTAACTGAATTGACTTTTTAATAAATTACTAAATTTAATAATTTAATTAGTTATGAACATAGGAAAAAGGATAATTAATATTTATGTGGCTCTAGCAAAGAAACATAGTTGATGAATTATTGGATTGAAGAGTTCTATTTAAGAAATATTTACTGATAAATTAAAAGAAATAGAAAGTAAATATGATTTTAAGAGAAAAGCTATAAGATAAAATCCTACAACTCTAAAATTTTAATTTTAAAAGACGTAATAAAGCGATATGATTACAAATAGGGCTTTCAGAAACTAATGACTATTTAGAAACTTTATATTTTGGTTTTTAAATTTATTTATTTATTTTCAGATTATCCAGTTGCTTGATTTTTGCATGAAAGCAATTACATCATCTTTGAACACAAATTAAATTATATGCAAACAATTGAAGACATTTTTAGTAGCCATTTTCAGAGTTATAGAAACCTTCATTACTAAGTAAATTAAATTTAATAGTTAAATTTAGATTCAATATGAGTAACTATTAAGTAAGTAAATTAAATGGCGTAAACTAATTTATTCATTTAGAATTAGTTCAGTATGAGTAAATAAGTATTTAAATATTGTGTCACATTTAAGTTATCAGTTTTAGTTAAATTTTTATATGCAAGAAAAACTATAATTGTATTAGTTTGATCGAAAATTTAGATGATATTATCGATGATTTATTGACAATAACTACCTTGATGATAGAAAAAAGAAAATTTCAAACAAAGAGATATACAATAAGGTTTATTAGTAAAAGAGTAGGAATTATTCTGGTTTTTCAAGAGATTAATGGAACTTAGTTGTCCTAGGATATTGTGTCAATATATTATTGATCAAGTAAGCCTTATAAAGAAACCTACCCCCAACAACCCCTTAGAAAGGTAAATAATATCCATGAATAAGTCCTCTTTTAAAAAAAAATAATAATAAATAAAAAAAAATTCCTTATACGTTTTAGGAGAAAATCATTAATTCTTTGTTAAGGTTATCTTTCATAGGCAATAAAGTTAGATTACTTTGTCTTATCAATTATATTTTGTAGAGGTATTTACTATTTAGTTCTAAGAGTATAGAGGATTTAAGGAAAGGAATCTAGAATGTAGATGAGTTTTTAGTCCTTACTAATTCAAAATGTTTACCATGTATTTATATAGATATAGGTGTTAGCTCATTTTAATTAGCTTTTAGATGCATTTGAAGAAATATGATTTATAGAGTTTTATCTTTCAAATAATAAGGTCTTTTAGTATTAGTTGAAAAACAAAAGGAACTAGATCATTTTCAATTCAATACGATTATTTTCAAAAGAGAAAGAAGAAAAGTACCCTTCAACTATATAGTTAATTATTTCATAGTTCCTACTAAGGAGATAGTACTCTACAAGTAAATAGTTTCATTTTCAAACTTTATTCTAAATAATACCTGATGAGTAGATAATTCATTTTAAAATAATTAATTGCATAGTTTCGTTATTTTCAAGTATTTGAATTTGTTGCAAATTAGCTAGACTATGCTAGTAATTATTTTTATTATTACATTCTTTTGCTCATAGTATCTTATGAGCAATTAGAATCATTTTGTAAGTTATTTTGTATTAGGTTCATTTCCAAGCTTCACATTTTTTTATATTTTTTGTGTCCTAAAGAAATAATTTATATTTTTAGTAATTTATTCAAGTTTTAAAGTTTAATTATTAAATAGATATTCCTTTAAAACAAATAATATCTTTCAAGTAATTTGATTCATTATGATAGTATTATTATCCTCATGTAGTTGGTGTATTATCATAGTTTTACTAGATAATTTGAATTATTATTATAGTTTCAATTATGAAACAAATAGTAATTTTAATGTAAATTTGATTTACTACAATAGCCTTCTTTCAATTGAACATTGTTTTTCAAGTGATTGAATTATTATTATAGTTTTAATTTTTAATCAAGTTCAATACTTTACATTTAATCATCACAGATTCATTTTAAAGCCAATAATACTTACAAGAGAATTTATTTACTTCAAGTTTAAAAGTATTCGAGTGACTAGATCCTTTTTCATATAATAGAGTAAGTTTCATATTTCTTAGTTAGATAACTAAACAAGAGGAGATCAACCAAAAAAAAAATTAGCAGTGTTCGGTATCTATGGTGCCTCTGGGTCACGCTTACGGGTAATGCCATCATGTTGAAAAACAACAACAACAACAAAACAAAAAGTGCAATAAAAACAAAAAAATACAAAAAAAATCAGAAAAAACAACAACAACAAAAAGTGCAATAAAAACAAGTGGTGAAAACCTAGCGACAAGCGCTATTTGTAAGGGAACATCTCCTCTATCTATCATTACTCATATCTTTTGCATCCGAAGTCAAAGCTAATGGCCATCACCCAATAGTTTTTACACAACATTATCCCAGACATACTTAGCGTAGTCACTGTCCTGGTTTATCTAAAATACCAGTTCATCATATCCCACCATGGCTTGGTAATCACTGTGAATATCCACATCAATCGATATCTATAACTAGGGGTAGCATTCCTATGACTTCAAAACATCCCAAACACAAGCAAACAAGAATCACAACACGCTAAGGAAATCCTATCAACAACAGCTCATCCGCAGAGAAAACAAAACACTAATCTGATTAACAACTTCAACACACACATGATGGATGATTTTTTGAATTATAATTTGTTTACATCTCGCATGAGGTTTTGACTATTTTTCACTTCAAAATTTTTGAATCATTAGGATCTTCTAAATTTCTCAACGATGCATCAAGCTAGAGAAAATCACAGGGGAGCCTGATATTGTTTTTGGTTTTCTGTCTGTGAGGCGATCACTTGTATTGTGTAAATTTTGTCTTGGGACATGATTGGAAACATATAATTGAAGACATTGTTCCTCTTTTCACATACAAATGGTTAACTCATGTCTGTTTACGCGAGCAACACTTAGGTCATCTTGGTTCAATTATACCTCAATGCTTGTGTCATCTTGCAATACCAAAATCCATGTAAGTTATACTCAGGGCATTATGGTTCAATTATACCATTATGCAATCAAACAAAAGCATAATCAAGTGACTCAATAGGAATGACAACAAGGGAATGAGGATGATCAATTAGTTGCATTTCCTTTTAAACTTGCAATTAGTTGCATTTCATTTTTGCATTTAGTTGCATTTCATTTTAAACTTGCATTTAGTTGCATAACATTTTAATTTTTGCATTTAGTTGCACATCATCATCATCATTATCATACATCTCATTTTCAAGATACATCTCACATCATCATCATTATCACACATCTCATTTTAAAGATACATCTCACATCATCATCATTATCATACATCTCATTTTCAAGATACATCTCACATCATCATCATTATCATACATCTCATTTTCAAGATACATCTCACATCATCATCATCATCATACATCTCATTTTCAAGATACATCTCACATCATCATCATTATCATACATCTCATTTTCAAGATACATCTCACATTATCATCATTATCATACATCTCATTTTCAAGATACATATCACATCATTATCATTATCGTACATCTCATTTTCAAAATACATCTCACATCTTCCTCATAAATCATATCTATCCATATCATATCAGAAGCATTCATCTAAGCATTACATCATCATCATAGAAACACCATATCAATGCATATCATAAATCATCATCCGTAAAACACATCACATATGGATCAAAACATTGGTATCATATATATATATATATATATATATATATCTCAAAATGGTCAAAATGTACAAGGGATGTCACATCTGTCAAAATACAAAACAATGATCAAAATACACGACAAAAGTCTCTTAGGTATGACTATCTCCTAAGGTTGACGATCTCGCAACAGATGTCCTGGCTCTTGGATTTTCCTTAGGAGGATCATGTTGGGAAGGCCTTGTAACACCTCTTCTCTTTGTCCTCATCTAACTTCGAGTAGATCGACTGGCTGTATAGCTAGGAGCTCTATGTTCTCTAGGGACTAGCTCCTCATATAATCGCCTATAGTACTTGGCCTCCTTGGCCGTGTACCGTATCTCCCTCAATGTGTCCTACATCGAGGCACCACCTGTCTCTCTCCGTAATCTCTCTGCAAGCTCCTCCACCTGGCCTGACGCTCTCTCTGTATCCCACTCTGCTGTGATCTACGTAATCTGATGCTACTGAGCTAGTACCCATGACCGCAACTCCTGCACTGTAACATGCAATGCTCGAATCTGTGAATCCTGTCGATGTGATGGTACCCCGATCTGCACTAGTACCTAAGTAGTGACACCACCTGTCCCTATCGTAGGCACTGGTGGAGGTAACACATCTGATCTCCTCCACTAGGTCAGCCGCCTAAAATTCTCTACCTCACCCACAGCCGCCAACACCTCGCCCACTCTACCAACTCCACCAGCTCCAAGAACCAAACCTCCTCTCCCTCCATCTCCTCTCCTCCCTCCATCTCCTCCTCTATCCCCCCATCTCCCTCCATCTCCTCCTCTATCTCCTCTCCTCCCTCCATCTCCTCTTCTATCCCCTCGTCTCCCCCTACCACCTCCTCTCCCATCTCCTTCATCATCTCCACCCCCCTCCTCCACCTCCTCTCCCTCCTCATCTCTTGGTCTCTCTCCCCCAAGTCTCTCTAGCTTCTCATCCTCATCATCATCAAACACAGGTAACATCTCTGCTAGATCCAATATCCATGCGATTGCATTTGCCATGAAGTAGGTTGAGAACTCCTCTGTCATCCCTGCATCAACAACCCTGACTCCATAATCCCAGATCTGGCCTGCTAATGTCACATACTCCTCTACTGCCACTGTACTATCTATAGTGGGAACTCACTCTGGCACATCCTATCTTCGGCAAGCATATAAGCATGCTCCCTATGGCATACCCTGCTATCGACCATACTGCCATTGAACATTGCTATGCAAAAATCATGCAATGATAAAAGGCATCCGCCCAATTAGCTATCTAGACATAAAAACATAGGGCATCTCTAGCACATCCTTAGCCCATATCTCATAGTCCATATACAGTCTCTAGATGACCATATCAATATCATCCAAAACCCTCCTCCAATGCTCTAGCTTGCCCAGCTTCTGCTCGACAACTATACCTATATACCCATATACATAGGCTCACCCAATCAGCCTATCCCTATCTGCAAGTGGCCTCACTATAGGAATGTGCTCCCAAACCCACACCTGTAATAATGTAACCTTGATTGATAAACTCGTGTATCCCAGATACACTACCTAGTGCAGCTCCCTGTATAAGTGCACTAACATATAGGATCCCCAAGTGAACCTGCATCCCTGTGTCACCATATCCTCCAAGACCAATCCCTAGCCCACTACCAGTCCCTTCGACCTACAGTCGAGACACAAGAATCCACCTATAAAACTTGCCAGTATAGAGGGTAGTGGAGCATAATCAAAATCCAAAAACTCTTGCCAATGGATCTCATATCCACTAATCTGATCATCATGGAAGATGTGACGGAGAGCCTCTATCCCACCCTCCTCAGTCTACTCATATGGAAATAATGCCCCAATAACTGGAATCCTCAGAATACGATAACAGTCCTCAGGGGTCACTGTCATCTCACCAGTAGCCAAATGAAAGGTGTTTGTGTCATTGTGCCACCTCTCTGCCAAAGATGTCAGCAACCCCCGGTTAATGATATACCGAGGCATGTCCAACAAAGAGGATAAACCACACCTCTCAATCACATCCATATCTGTCGGTGACAACCGCGGAATCAATGACCATGGTCTAGTAAATTGCTCTCGTGACTGGAGTACGCCAAGTTGTGCCTGCAACAACACAAAATATTCAAACATCAGTTCCCACATCTATCCGATATATCCAATCAAAACAAAATCAACTTGAAACAATGAAACATCAAATCAAGTTCTATATCAAAAATCAAAGTTTTATATCAAAAATCAAGTTCTATATCGAAAATCAAGTTCTATATCGAAAATCAAAGTCCCATATCAAAAATCAAAGACCCATATCGCAAGCATCATCTCAGGAATCATATCAGAAATCAAGACTTGGAACTCATATCGGACATTAACCTCAATTGTAAGGAAAAAATCAAAGATCCATATCAAAAACAAATTAGGATCATCATTCAATCAATCAACTTGGCACTTCAAAAAAAACAAAAGCAATTTCCAAAACTATCAATCATTGTATCAAAAATCAAACATCATCACAACAAGAAAAACATTGGCTTGAATCCCATCCCAAAACACTCAGCAAACACCTATCCACCCCTTAACCATCTACCTCACTTATCCCCCTGCGACGCAATCTTCCAAATCCTCTCTACCTATTTTTCTTGCTCACGCGCTAAAGCAGTCCTTCCACACGCTAGGCGACTAGACATGCACTACCAAAACCTTGCTACATGCTAAGACATTTACCCTATGCACTAAACTATCTCTACACACTAACCAAAGCTTCCAGTGTGCTAACCTAAGAACCCTATGTGCTAGGTTAACCCTACGCGCTATCCTATGCACTACACGCACAAACCTGTTTCACCTATGCGCTAGAACTCCCTACGCGCTACCCTAAACCTACGACGCGTTGCAAGATAGACCAAGGATGCTACCTTAGTTGGAAAATCCTATGCACTAATGTCCCTATCGTATGTGTTAGGAGAGGAACCCTACTCACTAAACCGTGAAAATTGGAAGCAAAAAATGAAAAAAGTGACTAAAATTGACAAAATAAAAAACAAACAGGGCAAAATTAAGATGACTTATAGGTGGACCATACGCGGTGAGCCTCCGGTATTGACGAACGCGCTCGAATCAGTGGGAAGCATAGAGAACTGACATTTTGTCACTCTCTTAGTGTCACTCTCACAAAAAGTCAAAAGGTGCAAATGATAAAAATAAAATCACTTCTTACCTTTTTATAGGGTAAAAGTCCATTAGGGTTAATAGGTGGGGCATGTATTTTGCTCGTTTTCTCACTTTTAACCCTAGCAAACATCATTTTTGGGAGATGAATCGATTACAATGCATTAAACACAATCAAAATTTAACAATGCAATCAAATAAAAAATGCTTATTAACTCAACAAAATTTTCCAAATTTTTGATTCATCTCCCAAGGGGGCATCATCAATATCGTTTATCAAATCTGGGGCACGACATCACATGAATCAAATTTTGGTGACATATCCGACAATTTTCTTTGAATCAACATGTGCACACACGTCACTTCAAAGAGGGGCAAAATATAGACATATAAAAATGACCACTTTCCTAAGTGAATATTTAATATTCATTTTAACCCATTCCTATATTTAATTAAATTATTCACATTCATCTATTTGATTAAATGAATTACTCAATTTATTTAATTAAGTTCACCTAAGTCTTTCATAGTCTTTAATTAATTAATCACTTTATTTAATTAATTCTCTTTTCTCCTCTTTTAATTAAATTTATATTTAATTAAATTGTTCATTGCAAATAAATAAATCTAATTTATTTATTTAAATCCCCCACTTGTATTTATGCAAGTTGCATCTATTTTTGTTGAAATAAAGTAATTTATTTTAATTAAAATTACCCTCCATCCACCTACAAAATCCTACATCTCCCACTTGCCTCTCTAAACCCCCTTCTAGATTCTTCTAATCACTTCTATTTTAGCCTAATCCATCTCCTAAATTTTTTCACATCCCTAAGCAAAGGGAATTCACTTCTCAAACCCTCAAAGTCTTTGAAAACCGTTAAAGGCTTTATGTCTTCAACAAGTTAACCTTGAAAGTTTTCCAAACCATTAATGGTTAACTCAACCCTCTTACATGATTAGAGACTTTCTCTCTAACTCAACCTTCATCTAACCCAAGGGTCTCATCAAGAATTCATGGCTTTGACCATGGTTATTCCTTTAACCCATGCACAAGAGTTTACCCTTTGGATAAAAGCTTTATCCAATGGATGACCCTAGCCTAACCTTAACCCTTACCTTCTAAGGTAACCATGAGGTCTTCTCAAGCATTTAATGCTTCTTACATCTCCTCTCAAGTAGTCTCTTGTTGACAATTGTCACCATTTAATTGGTGAGAATTGGGAGCATGGATTGATAACTTTCAATTCTGGCCCTTGTTAAGATTATCCAATCTTGACCATTCATTGCCCCATTTTTCTTATAAATAGAGCCCTTCTTCTATCATTTTCATATCCACGTCTTTAGCATCAAACTTATAGACATTTTAATAAACATCTAAGTTTCATATCTTGTCATTTAGCCTCTCTTTGATAGAATTAATCATAATAGCATTTTAAATAGACATTTGCATTATCACATAATACTCTTGTTAGACTAGTATAGCATACTAGGATAGTTTTTACTAATACTTTCATCTTATCATCATATCCATGCTAGTTTAATTCATGCATAACTAGGAATGTATTCATGCTAGATTGATCAATATCCCTCATTCTCATGGTTGTCATCCCTAAGTCACTTTTCTCAGTGATCTGAGAGCAAAGGCATTGGCTTGAGGGGTCTTGTGAGATAGAGAACAATGAAACGTTCCTTGAGAAGTTGAGTTATTCAATATAACTCCATAACTTGCACCAAGAGTCCCATTGGTGTGTGCACTTGTCTGAGAAACCAAAATTCATGTTTCATCCCCCCACTTTTCCCGCACACACTCTCCACTACACAATAAGATTGAATTGGATTGAAGGATAAATACGGATGAGATGGATTGTCTTATGAAGCAAGATTTTGGTATTATGAGGGTGCTATGGGTGTTTTTATGATTCAAATGGACAACATAAAATTGCATAAAAAAAGATGATATGTGAGGAGTGGAGAATCCGACAAGATTGATCTTGAATGAAGGGCTAGGTTTGAAAGAGAGTGGAGGAAGATTGAGAGGACAAAGTGGGAGATCCAAGATATTTTCCATTAAGGCATTTCTTGTCTCCATACTTATCAAGTACATGGGGAAGAGTTCACCAAGTACATTTGGAGGAGAAAAAAGAATATAAAATTACTTGGGAGAGGACAAGAGGAATTAAAAATTCTAGAATAATGGATGTGTCGGAAGAATAAATGGAGAAAGGAATTAAAAATTCCTTGGGAAGTGGAGGCATGGGGAGATTCAAAGAATATGACATTCCTTGAATGGAATGAAGTTGATTCATTTAAGGTTTGGAAGGTGAGATGAGAAAGCCATTTATGGTAATAGGTTGACTCATCCCTAATCAAGATGATTAACGATGTGCAAATGATCAAGGGTACTAATTAGGTGGGTTAATGAGGGACAAGGATTGCAAGTGGGAATGTTAGGAGGATGTGACATTAGGAGAGAGAATGAGTGGAGGAATATTAAATTGGAGAAAATGATAAGCATGATTAGAGTAGGATTAATTAGACTAGATGGTAGGATTAGAAAGAGTGATTTGTAGGAATTAATTGAAATTCATTAAATAATCAAGGTTTAGAAGAAATAATGAAAATTGAAAGGATTTTGAAGAATAAGGGATAATTAATTTTTGATAAATTAATTATGAGGCCATAGTGATAAAATTAATTAAATTTGATTTAATTAATTTTAAGAGGAAAGGGACCAATACAATTAAATTATTTAATTATGTGGAAAGACTTGAATAAATTAAATATTAATTTAATTAATTTAGGTGCCTACATTTTGCCCCTTTTTACGTAGTGGAAAAATTTACGGTGGGTAAAGGACAAAGAAAGATATCCTAGTACGGAGATGCAGGTGAAGTATGCCCCCTCGAGAATTTAATTGGAAAATTTAAAATTGTATGAGAAAATTCTCGAAAAAGAAGAAAAACAATGAAAAAGGGGTGAAGAAAATGATGAAAAATATCAAGAAAGGAAGAAATTTGAGGAAAAGATGAGTGAAAGAGGGGAAAGTGTGACAAAAGGGCAAAAGAAGGGCTTATATAGGCCATAGAGGGCCCACAAATATACTTACTATTCACCAAGTTGATAGAGAGTACGAAAAAGGAGCATAATGTCAAGGATTCGAATGCATGAGCATTGCAGTGAGAGGGTCAGGAGGTACCAGAGACCACCTAAGTACGGACCATCGATATGTACCCTAACCCTAGCTTAGTGATTTTGGTAGGTTAGCATTTATTGCAAGTGATAAATGAGGGCAAAAGGGGTTAGGACGTAGGTGTTGATCACCTGATTAATGTCTACACCTGAGGATTGTTGCTTGTGCAAACGATCCCCACAAGTGTAGGCATAAGAACTCCTACCTAGATGTTGATCACTGGACCAACATTTACAAGGGCAACCAAGGGGGAAAGGGGGAAAGATTGTAGATCGTTATCTGCACCTTGCAGATTGACGTATAGAGTGCGGTTTCAACATCTCCACTTGGAGAAGGGGGGATGGGAAAATGAAATGCCAGAATAAGGACAACAGGTTTCCAGAGGATGCCATGAAGGCTCAAGATGGGGAGTGGATGTAAGAAAGGGCTTACATGAGTGATTGTTTGGATGCAGGAGGAACCTGTTGCCTTGCAGTCATAGGAGCATTGTCCTCCCACCATGAGGCTATGGAGCGAGTTACACTTAGTTGAGTAAGCCACACTGGCATGGTATAGATTAGAGTTTATTTCTACATGGTCGAGGAATTGAGTGCATGTGACCATGATGACAACTTTGGTTGAGAGGTGGCATAGTGAGACATATTCCTTTCATCTACCTGCAAGTGAGGCCAAAATCACATTGCTTGATGTTTGGTAGATATTGAAGGTCCTAATCCATGGCATTATCCTTGAGTATCAACTAGAGGGAGGGGAGTGGTACTTACAACATATGTGCTAGACAAAGGACCTTCCCATGAAAAAAATACGCATTTCATTAGAGCATGTGATTGATCCTCATAGACACATTCTTCGACTGGTGTTATATATCTATGGAGATCAACAGTTGGATGATTCCTGACCTTAGTGGGCATGGTTTCTCTATCAATTGGTCTTGATGCTTGTATTATATGATGAAGGACAAGAATCGATATGCCTTAAGAGCAGTTATACTTGGGAAGTTTTTACATGATATGCACATGTGTGTGTATCATGAGTATAAGAACCTAGGCATATGTGTGACACTACTACATATTTGGGCTTGGGAGCATATCATCATGTGTCGGCCATTGGGGGTATAGGAACAAAGGCAACGACATGCACATGTTGATAGGTACAGGGGCTTCCTTCATTACACCTAGGTAGGAGCAATATGATTATGGCATTGATTGATCAACAAAATAATGGATTTCACCTAGCGCCCATACCAAGATTGGGAGCGGTAAAGTAGGGATGTCCTGTTAGATTTTGTATAGACACAGTGTTGGTTATTTGTTTGTGTAGTTCATGCCATTGATCGGTACCTACCCCACACAGTGATGAGATAGTTTGGTGTGTAGTAGGATATTATGGGGGAGGAGCGGACACATCCCTGAATTAGCCATGAGACAATCACATGGGGAGATGTGATCAGGCCATTTGAGGCTCGTTTGAGTTGGACATGGATCAAGATAGTTCCTTGGGATGAGCAGTCGGAGGTTATGGATCCTAGTTGCACAGGTGCATATGTTGTATGGTGGGAGGCACATTGGCCAATGTGATTGATTGTGCTAGGAGTATTGGAGGTAGATGAGGTAGCTCCCTTGGTTGACAATGTTAGGATTCCCAAAGATACTAAGAGGGGGGGGTGAATCAGTATCTTACTGGTTAATGGATTTTCTTAACTTATTAAGCAAATTGCATTCCAAAACAGTGTATCGGTAAACCAAAATTAATGTAGTAAATAGGAACAATAAACACAACATAGAAAGCACACCATAACACAGTATTTTTGGCGAGGAAACCCGGTGTGGGAAAAACCTTGGTGGGATTTGTGACCCATAATATTCACTCACTGGCCAATAAATGAATATTACTTATAATATGTGGTGCCTGCACATGCGAGAAGGCTCACTACTCAATTACAAAAGGAAGTCTCACTGACTTACAAAAGTGGATTATAGAAATCCAATGTGATGTACTACTACAAAAAGCATATGCTATGCCAGGTTCAGTACCGGTTTAAGCTCTTACAATAACCATAAGCCTTACTTTAATATTCACTCATCATATCCATCTATATCCTATTTTTCTACTTCAAAATGATCTTCAAGATCTCATACTTGTATGAGTCTCATTACAATATGCCATGTCAACTTTACAAAAAGATATTACATTTAAATACATTATGTAATAAACAAAATCCTGTCGGCTAGGGTGCTGGTAATCATCTTTGTCGCTGCCAATGAACTATCTGTCGGTGTAGAGTCTACCGGTGCCGATGTCTGTCGGTGCCATAGGATTACAAGGTTTCCATCAATGACAATACCTTCAATCACCTATAATTTCTCATTGGAGTGTGCATTTGCCAATAGACAAGGTGGTGGGGGGAGATGAGGATGGGGTAGGAGAGGCAGGGGTAGGAAGAGGATGGGAAGGGAGAGACAAAGGTAGGAGGAGGGTCCTTAGGAGAGGAGCCAGGAGAGCTGGAGGATAGGGATAGACACAGGTGCCAGTACAAGTTCAGGCTCCAGTGGTAGCACAAATGCTTGTATAACTACAACCACACAGGGATAGGGACATGTTCTCATGGTACCGTAGGTCATTTTGGATTGGACCATTTTGGAGTAGGATATAGAAAGAGCCCATGAAGTGAGCCTCAAGGATGATGTAGGAAAAGAGAGGGGAGGGAAGACCTAGAGCAGGCATGAGCTGACAACCTGCATGCAAATGTTGATAGACTAAGGAGAGAGAGGGATTTTCTGCAGTTGGATTTAGAAGTAATGAAGATAGACAAGGGTGCCCTTCGGAAAGAGGCCGATACCACATCAGAGATGCTAGAGGTAGCTCGGGGTGGGGAGATGCTTTAGCAGATAGATGATCTAGAGATGAAGGAGGAGGGATTGAGGGAAAGGTTGACTAGGGTGGAGGAAAATGCCATCCACCTCTAGGGAGAGAGAGACTTGGCTTGATGAGCACTAGCACCAGGGTAGATGATGCCAATTTTTGCAGAGGCCATGGATGCATGAAGAGTGAAAGAGAGAGCCCTACGAGAGGCTCAATATTACCATGGATTATATAAGGATGCAGTCCCCTCCTGACCAGTGGAAACCCAATTTTGTAGAGAGGACATAGACATGATAGATCCAATCACAGACATCTATTGAGTTAGTGTGGATGAGAGAACCTCAATGACCTCTAGCAGGACTATCCAGTGGGTGGGAAAATCCAGGGGTAGGAGATAGAGAGAGCACTAGTTAGCTCTAGTTTTATGACATTTTGACCATTCGAGAAGATTATTTTCATTATATTATGACTGGACACATTATTTTATATATATATATATGTATATATATATATATATATATATATATATATATATATATATATATATATGAGATGGCTCATTAGTTTTGGCAGTGATTTACTGATTTACTTTATTGATGGACATTTATTATGATCCATGATATTATAGATGATGATTTGATGATTATGATGATCATGATTTCCTAGCAAACATATTTGTGATGTAAGGTGAATATATGCATATGTTTATGATTTGTTTTATGTTTTTTTGTATGTGATATGCTCCTATCATATTGTGGATGCAAGATGGATGTATTTGTGATGCCAGTATATGATATATATGACATGATGATCCATGTTATGTATATGTTGTGACAATGTCTAACTTGATTGTTTATATATGTAAGATGCCTCATGTATAATGTGAAAATTTGATGTGATTTATTTATGTATGATGTGTATTCTATGGATGTAATATACACAATGAGTGTTATCTTATGAGATGAGATGATATGCATTGATATGTAACTAAAATGATAAGTGAATATAAAAATAATGAGAATAGTTATAGTATGCATACTTGTAATAATGATGTGAAAATTAACTATAATGATATGTAAAATGAACCTACATGATATGCAAAAATAGATAAAAATGAATATATGATATGCAAATGCTATGTGAATGAAAATGGATTTAAGTGTAATGAAAAATGAATAAGAATGAATCTAAATAATATGGACTTTACAATGAACTAACGTGCTTCCTAAATGAATTATAATGGATGTAAGGTGGAAATGAATTTTAATGACGTGCAAAGGGATTAAAGTGAGCCTAAATGGATAAAAGTGATATGCAAATAAATGAGATGCAAATGATATATGAAAATGATTCTAATATGTAAAATGGATAATGCAAATGAACCCTAGGCATACATGATATGTAATACACCCTAAATTAATAATGCAAAAGAACCTAGTTATACATCAATATGCAACTACATGGGAATGAATTTCATAAAATGACATGAATGCAATGAAATTTACCATTCAATGCAACCGAATGTAAATGGGACCAATGAGGGAAATGCAAGTGAAATGCACCCGATGCAAAATGGAGATGGATAATTTTTGTGATGTGCCAACAATGATATAATGAAATAGATTGGATAGAAGAAGGAGAAGGTAGAAGTGGAATGAAGAAATTGAAGTTTCTAGAGTAAGTGGATGAAATGAAATGAGTGGGTGATTGGAATTTTTTGTTGTGTAGATGTGGAGAGCAAACCTAGTTTTGATATTGCCAGGGATTATCTACACCATTGATTATAGGAATCAGGATGTTGTGAATATCCAAGGTGTGGACTAGACTCTCAGACACTAGGTATCTTAATTTACATAGGTTTGGAAACACTAATGATGGTGTAGATGTGCTACTATTAGATTGTACAAGAGAAACCATCAAACACACCATACCACAAAATCGTGCCCTAGTATTCAACAACCTGAGACATACCAAGATATAGAATGATCGAGGTAGCCCTAGATAAGACTAGTCATAGGACACAAAGTGAAAATAAAAGCAAAAAAAAATAATCATGCAAATGACATAAACATGGCTAGAACTGATATCTCTTTCCAAGAGCAGGATGGGGACTTCAATTGACTGCCAGACATGGGGATGATGAATCTTGATGGGTAAAGGTAATTGATGGGACCAAAATGTAGGTAATAGATTGGATGGATGAGAAAGTGTAAGAAGATATGGGTATCATCACTAAGATTTTATAGGATAGTGTGGATGGGTGTTTAGTTGACGTGCAAGTCAAAAAAATCTCAGATTAGCGGGAAAAGCTCAGAATATGGGGGAACGCTCAGTGTGATGGGATAAAAGCTTAGTGTATTGGGACAATCCTTATTCAAGGTTTGGAGTATATCTCATCATCTCAAGAGGAGGGAGTGGGGATGAGGGATGAATGTAAGGATATTGGTGAACAACCAATGAAAGAGGGTCTACATAGATAGTAAAGGGATATAGATATGCATAAGCAAAATGGATGTGAAGCAAAAATGATGCAAGTGAATGTGATGAGTGTCCAAATAGATACTAGATCTGACTTATTTACCTTGATGCCTCTAAATAGGTTTTCACCAAGGTACTTGTGTGTAGTGCCACAGAGTGGTTTTCACAAATGGATGAAATGATTTTTATTTACTTTTTTTTCTTTTTTCATTTTTTTTGTATTTTTATGATTTTTTGAGTTTTTTGAGCTTTTTTTGATCTTTGAGAAATTGGCTATACTCTGAAGACTAGGCATATAAATTATTTAGATTTATGATGTTCATGGGTTGATCCAGGGGTTCTCCTTCATGTGTAGCCAACTGATAAGCTCCAGAGCCATGCTTTGCAATGATGACAGGCGGTCCAAGCCAATTAGGCTCAAACTTGCCTTTCTTTTCTCAACCCTGAAGATTCTTGGGATTCTCCATGAGCACAAGGTCACCAATGTCAAATTATGTGGTCCTATTTTTCTTGTTGTAGCTTAGTCAAAGGCAATTCTAATAGACCCATAGATAATTCAAGGCCTCGAGACATTGTACATCTAACAATTCAAGCGCTTGCAGCCTAGCCACTCCATACTCTTCATCTGGGAGGATGTTCTATAGTGATACTTGAAGTGAAGGGATCTCAATCTCAAGCGGGAGAACATATTCAGAACCAAAGACTAGAGAGTATTGCATGGCTCCTATAGGGGTATGGATGCTTGTGTGGTAGGCCCAAAGTGTAGGATGGAGTTGTGAGTGATAATCATGGCCAGCTTCATTGACTGTATTTTTTATAATTTTAATGAGAGCTTTGTTTGAAGCCTTAGCTTGACCATTTCCTTGTGGGTAATATGGAGTGAAGAAGTAGTGTTGGATGAAAAATTTCATGCATAGCTCTTAAATGTCCCGATTCTTGAAAGGTTTATCATTGTCTATAATAATAGCTTTAGGATTTCCATATTGATAGATTAAGTAGTTCAGGATAAACTTAGCATTTTTTTGCCAGTAGTAAAGGTGAGTGGTATGGCTTCCACCCACTTTGTGAAATACTCAGTGGTGGTTATTATGAACTTGTGGCCATTAAATGATATGGGATGGATTTTTCTAATGAGATTAAGCCCCCACTTTGAGAAGGGCCAGGGTGTGATGAATGGTTGCAGATCCTAAGATGATGGATGTATCTTATCACCATGTTTCCAACAAGGAACACATTTCTTACCATAGTGATAAGTGTCTTGTTCCATTCTGAACTAGTAATATCAAGTGTGCAAGAGATTCTTAGCCAGAGTGAGGCCACTTGAGTGTGCCACGTAGATACTTTTGTGTACCTCACATAATGCTTGTTCAACATCCTATTTTTCTAAACACAGTAGGAGGGTTTCATAAAAGTGCCTTGGAAATAGGGTATCACCAAGGATTGTGTAATGGGCAGATCGACTGATGAAGGTCTATTGTTAGGTTTTGGTGAGGTAAGGGGGAATAGTATTATCACGAAGATAAGAATATGTTTCTTGATACCAAGGTGAATCAGGACCAACAAGGACACACACCATGTTGGACTCAAGGACATCGTATGTTGGGACAAGAAGATGCTTGACCAGAAATTCACATTTCTGAATGTTTTCCTGCATTTGCAAGAGGGAACTGATAGTATCCATAGGGTTTGCAGCTCTGTTGTTGGTCCTTGGAACCTACTCTAACTTAGTGCTAGTGAAGTGCTGCTTAAAATCCTCCACAATGCGATGGTAAGGAAGAAACTTTTCATCTTTGGTTTGATACTCATCATTTACCTGCTTAATGATAAGTTGGGAGTCTCCATAGACTTATAGGTCATTAATTTTCCATTGGATAGCCAGGTGAAGTCCAACAATAAGGGCTTCATACTTTGCAATGTTTTTTGTACATGCAAAGGATATCTTGTAGGACTTGGGTATAAAGTCACCTTAGAGGGTGATTACAAAAATGCTTGCCTGCGATCCATGTTGTGTACAAGAGTCATCAAAATACAACTGCCATTTAGTGGACTATGTAAGTGTCGTGATAGAATCATTCATATATTCTGCAATGAGGGGATGATCTCCTTGAAGGGGATCATTGGCCAACTCATCACCTATGATTTATCATTTAATAGCTTTTAGGTCTACATACTCTATGTCAAACTCACTCACTAGTATAACCCATTTAGTTGTATGTCCTGTGAGGGAAAACCTTGATAACAAGTACTTGAGGGGATCAATCTTTGCTATGAGCTTGGTCTTGTGATTAAGAATGTAGTGTCGAAGCTTATAAGTTTTAAAGACCAGTGTAAGGCATGCTCATTCTATGGGAGTGAAATTCAACTCATATCCAACAAGGGTACGATTGATGTAGTAGATTGCACGTTCTTTCCCTTAGTCATCAGTTTGTGCAAGTAATGCCCCTAGAGCGACTAAAGTTTCTTATATGTACAAAATAAGTGGTTGTCCTAGATAGGCGACTTTAGTACTGGAGGGGATGCCAAATACTCTTTCAGTTTGTCAAAAGATTTTTGGCACAAACAATCCCACTAAAACTTGGTGTCTTTGTGTAAGAGATGTGCAAATGGATGATACTTATCTATGAGTTATTTTATAAATTGACAGATGGATTGAATCTTGCCTTGTAAACTATGAAGCTTCCTTATTGTCTTAGAGGGAGGCATTTCCATGATTTCTTTGACTTTAGATGGATCTACTTTGATTCCTCTATGAGAGACAATGAATCCCAATATTTTTCCAGATGTGACCTCAAAGACATAGTTTTTAGGGTTGAGTCGAAGCTTGCATTTTTCTAGTCTTTCAAAGTTTCTTCTCAAGATAGGGATATGTTCTTCATGTGTCTTTGAATTTCACAGGAGATCATCCTCATAATCTTCTATGATGTCATGTAGTAGGTCTTGAAAGATAGTTGTCATCACTCTCTGATGAGTTGCACCTGCATTGTTTAGTCCAAAGGGCATGACTCAATAACAAAATGTTCCCCAACGAGTAGTAAATATTGTTAATGCTAATTTTCTTCTACAATTTTGATTTGGTTTAAACCAAATAAACCATCCATTAAAGACAAAATCTTGTGCCCAATCGTAAGGTCCAAAATCATGTCAATGTTAGGTAGGGGGAAATCATCCTTAAGATCTCTAAAGTCTATACAAATGCATATTCCCCCATTAGGCTTGCCAATAGGTACAATATTGGAGACCCACTCAGAATAGTCAATGGGCCTGATGAAGCTGACATCAAGCATCTTTTGTAATTATACTTTCACAAGTAGGGTAATCTAAGGATGCATCTTACAAAGTTTCTATTTTATTACCTTTACATCTAGTCAGACTGTAAGGTTGTGTACTACTAGCTCTGGATCCAAGCTTGGCATGTTTGCATAAGACCAGGAAAAGTTGATTTGCATCTCTTTAAGGAAGTTTATAGTGTTATGCTTTTCTTGATCTGTGAGGGTCTTAGCAACAAGAACATTCTTTGTATTGTCTTTTGTTCCCATGTTGATGGAGTAGATTTCTTCAATGAGGAGTGATGATCTTTCTGGCAGTAGAAGAAACATGGTATGCGGGTCAAGTCCCTTATCTTTATTTTTACTTTTTCTACATCCAAAGGTGCCTCAA
Organism: Cryptomeria japonica; assembly: GCF_030272615.1. Classification (NCBI taxonomy): domain Eukaryota; kingdom Viridiplantae; phylum Streptophyta; class Pinopsida; order Cupressales; family Cupressaceae; genus Cryptomeria; species Cryptomeria japonica. Next base: position 378,039 of record NW_026728839.1, read on the forward strand.
GAAGGTTTTCACCAAGGGAATTTTGATATTTCTTTTTGTTTTCACTTTTGTGACTAAGGGAGTTGACTAGACTACCAAAGTGTTCCTCCTTGTTCAGTTGGATGCCATTTACAGTCATGTGATTTTCAAGGTCACACATATTAAACAATGCCAAGAGGGCATGATCATTAGCACATATGCCAAGAGCCAGTGGTCCTTGTTGGTCCCAATCAATGAGTTTTAGGTATAGAAGTTGTAGGTCTAATTGGGTGGAAGGAGTGATAGGGGTGATGGTGTTTACACAAGCATTTTCAAAAAGGTCATCAAGGTATTTGAAAGACATTTTGTGGAATTCCTCTTTGCAAGAGTCTTCGATGTCAGAAGGAGGGTCTATTAGAGCATCTGCGATGGTGAGCTTAGACACATGGGAGTAACCCGAGCCCCAATTGTATTTGTATGATTTCAGTGAGATGGGTGCTTTCTTGCCTTATTCCTTAGGTTTGAGACAATGTCCTTTATATCTCATCTTGTCTACCATAGCCAATGCCTCGGGATACATTTCCTTAGGAAAGTTTGTCGGTGCTTCATTCTCCTTTCTATAGAGAGAGGATGTGACATCAGTTTCAAGATTCTCTTTGTCATGTGGACTCCACTATTAGAGGGTGGTTTTTTTATTTGATTTTAGATTTCTTTTGAATATCAATTTCATTAGGTCTACCATAGGATTTGGAGGAGGGAGATGTCCCACATAGAGTATATTTTGAAGGGTGTATTCTCCACATCTATTTTAACTATCTTGACCTTGATCTTAGGTTGGGAGGAGGTGGATGTGATATTGGAAGTGTAAGATGGTGGTGGTAGTGTGGGTATATTGAGCAAACAATGGAAGGGTTTTTTTTCCTTCAAGGAGTTTATATTACTAGAAAGGTCATGGACTAGCCAAGATTGTAATTTATCTACCATTGTAAGGGAAATTAAGGCATTGATGGTAAGTGGATGAAATGGCTTGAGTGGAATGGATCCATGGATGACTAAGGAGGATGTTATAGGGGAGATCAAGGTTCAGACAGGTAGTTTCCACTGTTGCAGGGGCCACTTGAAGAGTTAATGTGGTGGTGCCTTTGGAGACCTGTTCTACATCATCATATGCTTTTATTGAGATTTTACCAGATTTGTCAACCAAGTCTTCAGAATTAGCTAGTTGTTTGATCAATTTATATGTACAAAGATTTAGTCTAGATCCACCATCTATAAGGGCTTTCTTTATTTTATGTTTATGTACAGTAGCTTCAATATGGAGGGGTTTATCATGAAACAAATTAATAGATGGAGCATCTTTGGAAATGAAGATGAGATGGTGTAATGCGACAAGGTTACCTTTATAGGGTCTTGAAATTGAGAAATGTTGATTTTGTCAGGGACACAAGATTCCAGGAGGGCCTATTCAAGGATCTCTTTATGTACGAGCGAGGTCTTGAGAATCTCAAGGATGGAGTTCTGTGCATGCATATTTCCAAGATGGTTAAGGATATTGTAATAGTTGGTGGATGATTTGGAATCTTTTGGAGGGGGAGGAGGAGATCATTGGATAGTTACTCTTCATATGTGAGTGGTGATGTTTCAGTCATTCTAGAAAGATGAGGTAGAGGGTGAAGCACCTTGGATAACGATCTTGGCTTGAATGGGTCTGTTGGGTTGCTGAGAAGGTGGGACTCCCTAAATGGCAACTCTTGGTCAGTGAGGTGTCAATGTAGGGTCAACTCCTTGCATGGTAATTTTTTTAACATGTGTGTCAACAAGTTCAATGTTACCTACCAAGGAATTTAATTATGTGTTGTGGTTGGTGTAATCATAATGGACCTCATGAGATGATGAGATTTTATCCTTACCATGTTTAGGGAAGGGGTCATAATAAATTTTAAGCTTGTCATTTAAATTACCAGGCTTAGCAACCAAAACCTCAATGTCAGCTTTGTCAATCAAGTCCCAGACATAATTCTTAAGGTTCATACACTTTTGTTTATCATGGCCCTAAATGCAATGGTAGTCATAGTATTCATTCTCATTATACCATCTAGGTTTTGGTTGATTAGCCTCACAAGGTTGAGTCATCAAGAAGACAATAGCACTGACCTTGAGAAGATTTTGGAAGATGACTTGTCTAGGTTCGGCAAGAAGAGTATACTCATACCGGCGTTGGTTGTTGGGATGAGAGGAGCGACCTTGAATTCAGATGTCATTGTGAGGCTAATATTGGTTGTTGAATTGGTTATTCATGGTGTTGGGTTTGGACATGCTTGGCATCGGTCACTCCATAATTGACAACATTTTTATTCTTGGACCAAAACCTAGGCTTGTCATTAGATGAAGAGGGGCCTTGGGAGTTTTTCTGATAAGATTTTAGAGTACCTTTATCTAGGAGAACTCTTTATAATTCTATACCCTTCTTAGTAACTTTTTCAAAGGACTCAAGACACTAACAAGTCAAAGGACATGACAATTTTGCACTAAGATGCATTGTAACAACTCAATTTGGTAAGATTCTGGGATGTCCCAAGGGAATTTCTTGATGACGTGTCACCATCTTTGCAAGAAGTTGGCAAAACTCTCTCAAAGCCTCTACTTTGTGTTGCAAAGGTCCATCATAGAGACATCATTTTCAATGTTATATTCATAATGGGACACAAAATTTTCTACAAGGCCCGAGAACGAATTGATGGAGCTATGAGGTAAATCCAAGAACCAAGTGAGGGAACATCCATTAAGACTCTTTTGGGAAAAAGTCGACATACAAGTAGACAACACTATAAAAGACCTCTTGATAGGCTATGTAAAATTCTCACACATGTTCTCTAGGGTCCCCTTAGCCTTTATATTTCTCAAATTTAGGCATTTTGAAACTAGGGGGATGTGGAGCCATTGAAATAGAAGGATCATAGGGATAGGGACAAATTTACTCAAATTTGTATGATTTCTTATGTGTTCCATCCTCGAGGTTTTTGATAAGATCCTTCATCTCTTTGATTTCTCTCATGAGATCAGGTTGCTAATTTTGGACATTAGGGATGTACTAACTTGTGTTAGAGCTTGGGATGTGTGTGGAGACAACTGGTATACCACCACCAATATATTGACGGGAGGAGATAGGGGGTTGTGATGTGACTAAGGGTTATGAAGGGATAATGGTGCTAATAGGTGGCAAGATAGCGTTTACAAAGTTGGCAAAATAGTGAAGAGGTGCAAATAACCTAGGAGGTTGAAAGATGGGGGGATTAGAAGTGTTAGTAGGTGAAAAAGTCACTAGTGTGGAAGTTGCAAGTGGTGGATAAAGAATGGTACAAAGAAGAGGTCAGTTACCAAGTTCACATTCTGTAGGAGTGTCAAGGATGGATCGATCAAAGTCAGGTGGCAAACGTGCCCCTTGTTTGATAGTTTCAACTAAGAAATCACCTAGATTAACTTTGACAAGCTTTTCCATCATTTCGTAATTGTAAGGATCTTCCACAAAAGTTTTCAACCATCAAGAGTGTTTAGGTTGGTCAATATAGTTTGTGTCGAAGTGGGCATCATGGTTAATGTAAAGATCAGGGTTGGGTAACCCAATGAACATTTTTTCTTTTTGAGCGCGAGTCAAGACCATGCATGGGTAAACCTAAGACCAAAGATGATGACTTGAAATTGGTTTGATAGACTTTATTATGTAAGACAACAAATTTTTGATTGGATGATCTTTGTATTAGGACACAATTTATTTAGATTAGAATAATACCTTAGTCTTTGGATTAGAACTTTAGGTGTGGTGTAGGGGTCAATAACGTGTGCCAAGCACGGTAACAAACAACCAAGCTAGGCTAACTTAGACCTTAGGATTATGATTTGATCTAGCCTTCTTCTACTTAGGATAGACTATGTTCCTAAGAAAAATTAAGTAATGCATTAGGGTTTGGATCAACCCATATGATTAGGATCAATTAAGAAAAATACTTGAGATAGATCCTTTCTCAAGCACAAAGCTAGTTGGGGATTGATAAATGTTAAAGTTATAAATCAGACTTTGTGAAGTGGTGACCTTGGGTTTGATGTTTGATTGATTGATTGAGATAAAAAGTTGATTAGATTGATGTGCTAAGTCCTTGAGGGTGAAGAAAAAGTGGTGACGGATGGATGAAATGAAGAAAGGGGAGGAAAGGTTACCCTAGACACAAAATGACTCAATAGGTGATTTCTAGTTGGGGAAGGAGAGACAGTGAAATATGACCACTCTTATTAAGTGATTAGGATAAGGTAAGCCTCTGATTTAAAGCTCAAGTTATTAAGGGTTCTTCATGAAACTCCCTACCATAACCATGTAGATAGTTGTGAAAATGGTGTAAAAAGATACGATATTTTAGCAAGAGTTTTTAGTTCTTGCACAATAAAATTTGATGCTTAAGTATTTGGTTGTGGTTAGGTTTATTTTTCTTGACTTGATGGTAAATGAAGCTCTTGAAATGTTTAAGAGACTTGGGTTTATGTCGCATGGATGGGGACTGATTGAGAATTTAGTTTTGCTGGAGACATTGAAATAGAGGTAGAGACAATGAAGCGTAGATGGATACTTCAACCCTTAGTAATGCAGACAGTGAATTAGAGGTGGAGATGGTGAAATTCAGAAATGCAAATGGCAAAACTCAGGTTTGATAGTTTGATGTGAATTTTGGTTGATTTGGTCAAATTTTTGGTGAATTTGGAAATTTTGGACTTTGTCTAACTTGGTAAGATATCAAGAAGCGATAAGATATTGACCAAGGCAATGCTTGAGACAAGCGTAAAAATGAGGACCTAAATTATCTTGATATGACAAAATTTACTGGTTTGCACAATAGAAGACACACAAAAAACATACAACCTAGGCAGGAAAGTGGATTCTTCTTGTTGAATCCTCACTTGGATTTGTCCATATACCTAGACAAATAGGATAGATAGAGATCTGGTAGCACTATATCCCTCACCATGATACTCACTTCTTGGGCATACCGGAATCTCATACCCAGAAGATCCAAAGATCTTATGAACTAAGAGACATCTATCTCACTTTGAATGGTACAATGTGGTGTGGATTTGGAGGTTTGACCTCCTGCACCAACAAGAAACCATTCGGGACTTTGATAGAAGTATGAGTAGAGATCTTTAACTAAATCTTCAACATTTTCTACCAGAGGATACTTGCTCATAATTTTAAAAGTTATATTCATTTTGTGGGCCATGCAATGAATGACAGTCATGTAGGGTGAACAAGAAGTTTGTAGATTTATGCAAAAACCATTCCTATGAACTTGCATTACTGAAGCACCATTCGCTCCTACACATATCAACTTTTTTGCAATTGTCAAGTCATCTATACCTCCATATTCAATTAAAGAATTATTAACTAGTTTAAATAGATTTTTTGTTGTCACACTCTCCTTCAATTTAGAAACACATAGTAGATGAGGTTGGCAGACATGATTTTGTACAGTATAAACATGCGTAAATACCCAAGACATATTATCTATTTCCATAACTTTGTCCAAAGACAATGCAATAAAGTTTGACTCTCTTATTTTTTCCTTTATATCTTGTTTTTCAACCTCAACAAGACAACTTGCCCATTCCTATCCACTGTTCAATGACAAGTGACTGTTAGGATAGTTAGGAACTCCCAAAAAGTATAATAAAGTACTAATTTTTGGGTAGTCTTTCATAGGACGCCCTCTAGTCAAAATATAAAAAACAACACTCAACTGAACAATTTTTCCTAGTTGTGCTACTGCCATTGCCTTGCCAAAAATAGTTGCAAGAGAGCTTCCACATTCAACGAGCTTTACCTGCATTTTCAAATGCACATCATATTATAAGGTACACTCAACATGCTGACATTGCTCCTTTGTTTCCATCTTATCACTTATTTTTTAATTTCATCTATGATTTGTTTTTCATAAAATTTGCCGATATGCTTTTCTAAGATGTCAAGATTCAACTGCAACCTCTTCTCCTTTTTGTATTTCCAACTAAAAATCTTACACCTGAAATCTATTGGAGGGCCACCTTTCTTTGGATTCTCCATTGGTTCAATGAATTGATACTTTGACACCCAATCAATTTTAAAATGCCTCCCCATATCCCACTCCTGACCCATTTTTTATTTGGATTTTATTTTACCCTTTTGTGCATCATCACCATCTATGACATTGTCAACCAAGTCGATTATCTCATTCCCACTATCCTATGTATCTACTAGATCTTCTGCTTCATTTTCATATGAGATACCACATTCATCACCTTCTTTAATATTTGGTGTAAGTTGTGAATGTGGTAGTTGTGATGATGTACCTTCATCCTTTTGACCACAAACATTGCTAAAGTAAGAATTTAAGGTTCTGCATTTTGTTGGCTTCTCTTGGCCTTCACCATATTCAAGAGTCTTACCCTTCTTCCCATTTGACATGTCTCCAATGAGATAAAGGCTGCAAAAAACTATCTACTTTTTAAAGAATCAATAATAGACTATAGGATTCATTGCGACTAGGGCCTAGAATCTAGATGTCCAAGGTCTCCCTACTTAAATGAATTTAAATTGTAAACACATTGAGATAAAGAATATTATAACACTTTAAAGAAATGATCACTTACCTTTAGATTCTATGTGAGTAGCACTAGCACTTGACAATGCAACAATGGTTGTTCTTGTCTATATCTTGGTTATTGATCCAAATGGAGAGCTCAGAACCAACCAATTGTTTAAAAATAAATTTGATCTTTCATTCAATCTTATACCAATTCATATTTAGCGAATTCAACGAGAATTTTAAAAGGTATACAAATATTTGGTGAATCCCACTTCATTCTAACACATCTTATGGAAATGTAGGGTGAATCAAACCTCGACAAAACATATACATTGTAATTTACTAGGCAATTATGGACCATCGATTGGATGGACTTATAATTCAATCGGCGAAATCAATCTTACTAGAACCTTGAATAATTAATGGTATTGGTGAATATTACGAAGACTTAAGACACACTTCTTTAAATGTCAGGTGAATTGGGTGTTGGCAATTGACACTCATCTAGTGATTTTAGGAGACTTTTGGTGATTGATTAGTTGTTTAGGGTTGTCATTTATGTCAACTCTTTATGGTGATTTGATCCGACAGTCGTGATTTAGATTATTCGAAAGATGGAGGTAACCGATAGACAATTAATCGACAAAACATGGCAAAATAGGGTATTTTCATAATGCGTTGATCCAGAATCATCTTCAGTGTTTGCAATGTTTGTGGTGATTATTTTTGTGATCTCTATGTTTGGTAGGACCTTTAGGAAGCATGTGGTTTCAATACTTTAGTCTGGTGCTATGATGTGTTTGAGATTGGAGCCAACTTCATCTACATATTACATCTATTAAGGCTGACTTGAAGGAGATTATTTTTGTGGTGAGACCGGATATATAAGATCATTGTAGCGGTTGATTTTAGTATGTTATGATGTGTTAAGTGTTTGGTGATTATTTTTGGTAAATTTGAGCATAGTTTCCTGTGCGTATTTTGGTTTCATATCAACCGATAATTGACTGAGACTAGAACACAGTAATAAATAGAGAAGAGATAGTCAGTGATACAAAGCCTAATCAAAACTCAATTTTGCATAGTAAGATGCTATTTATGAGTTCATTCCATTGAAAATTCTCATTGTAATCATATTGTAAGGTAGTCAGCCTTCCGAGAAATTGTAATTGAGCAGTGAGATCTAGCCAGTAAGCCTAAATGCAAGTGCATTCCCCATCTATGTAATATTTATGTACTCCTGACCATAGCATATGAATATTGTGGGTTCCAGCCCCACCGTGATTTTTCCCTTTCCGGGTTTCCATGTAAAAAATTTGGTGTTGTGGATTTTTGCTTTTATTGTTGCATGTTTATGTTCATATTTATTATGCATTGTTAACCAGTGGATAAAGAATAAGTTTGCAGTTTTAATTTCCGGTAGATCACCGGTTCACCCCCCCTCTCAGTGATTTCTGATTCTAACATTGGGTCCTCATGCAAATTGAACAATTGATGGATTTTGGTAAATATAGCGATGAATTAAGGCACACCTTTGAAATTGCAGGTGAAAATATTAAATAGACCATTGTGAAAATGTGGAATCTATTGGCAAAAAATTTAAATGGATACAAAAAATTAAAAAAAATGAAGGTGAATTGAAATGCATTTGACCAAAAATTGATAAATTTGGGGCGATCCGGCCACCCCATTTGGTCCAACTTATTCACCAATTGGCAAATATTTGCCACTAAAGTTTTCGCTAACCTTGACAACCTAACAAGCCAACAACACAAATAGACCATAAGGAATTCACCTAAATAACCCAAATACTTTGATTTTTTTAGCTTTTTTGATACCTTGGAGTATAATGAGCACTTAAAGGTCCATATAAAGCATACTCAAGAAAAAATTGACAAAGAAAAAACCAACTTATATTTTCTCATATCAATTATGCTAGGAGATGTGACATTAACCTTGCATTCTATTGGTTGAAAATTTTGCAAATTAGAAGAGTTTAAAAAATTATGGTTTCAAACACAACAACACGAGATTAAATCTCTCCTGATTCTTAAGGGAAGTCTCCCCCTATGATTCACTACTCTATCCTAATAAAATAGGATACAATTTTAATTTCTATTCTAACATGGGTGGTACATCATCCTATCTTCTTTTTTTTTAAGATAGATGTTATTCTTTTCCTCCCTTTTCAGGAAAGAATTTACAATATAGAGAAACAATAATTATTACAATTTCTTTGTTATAAATTAACCAAAAATGGAAGAATGATATAACGTAGATAAGAAAAGAACCAAAGTTTCTATAAAGGCACTATGTCCTTAGTTCCTTCACTAGGACGAGAAGGAGTGCTTAAGCTCAAAGTCTTAAAACTCATTGCTATCCTATCAACCTTTTTACAAATTTTTTTGTAACCTAATGTGTTAATTAAGGAAATAAAAGTATAGCACAAAGTCTTTAAACTGATCCTTAATTTCACTTTTGATAATGCTTTTGTCAAATGATAATATGAAGCTCAAAGTCTTCAAGTTATTATTTCCTTTCCAAGATGACACAATAAAGCACAAAGTCTTTAAAGTGTAACCTTAATATATATCAACTAACTTTAACTTGAAAATACCAATATGAAGCGCAAATTCTTCAAAAATGATATCACAATCACCAGTTCCTAATACTAATAACAAGAATCAAGATGACACAAAGTTCACAAGATAACAATTGTCTCTACACTTTAACAATATTCTCTCAACACACCTTTACTTGAGTAAAATAAAAATTTATAACTAGAATGACATAAGAACACTCTCACCATAAATCACAAATGAATCAACACAAAGTATGGATGCAAAAGTTTTCTTCTTATTTCATCAAGTTTGCAAAATCACAATAGGAACACAAAGTTTCACTTTTTCACTTCACTTTGACAGAGTTTCGACATATAGATTAAAGATAATAGATATGAATTACAATGAGCAAACTCATATATATTGGAGAGAGGTACAACATGAAATTAGGAATATCTATGACTAATTCAAAGAAGAGTCCTAATTGAGTTTGGACTCGTGCATTGCCTATGTGCAAAAACTAAATACAAAATGACACTTGAGGTGTCAATGTCTTATTTAAAAATGAATCTTCTATGAAAATTACTAAGTGTCACCAGACCCTCCATTCTGAACCTACTTCATGAATTCCTTGAACTTTTGTATAACTACTTTCATCTATTCCAGATCAGGTCCTTTAGTGTGACTTGTGACTTGTGATAACTTCAACCAGGAGTCAAAGTCCTTCTCACGTGCTTTCAATTCATTAGAAAACAAATTCAAAGTTTTCTCAGTTTTAATTTTCACCTCCTCCAAATTGTTTACAAGAGTAATTGTTGAACATAGGAGATGGGTTCCTTCGCTCAGTAGTCTATCCATCCATTCGCCAACTGTTCTCCTGTGAGAATTGACTTGTTCAACCTGCTTAACAATGGGTTCCTTCGCTCAGTAGTCTATCCATCCATTCGCCAACTGTTCTCCTGTGAGAATTGACTTGTTCAACTTGCTTAACAATTTTCTCATCCACTGAAGAAGTGACTGACTTGATTACCTTTGATGATTTGGTAATCTTGATTAGGACCTCTGTGAGTTGATTAACATGTTTCTTCAAGTTATCTTTCTTAACTTTCTCCTCATTAAATGTTACCACAAGATGCTAGAAATAATTTTGAGCATATTCAACTATACCCTCATGTTTTTGTTTGCCCAAATCAATTATTTTGATGACATAATATATGGAATGCACTTAATCCAAGTCTGTGTCCAGAGGAGGAATTACCATTTCTACATGTTCATTTTTGGATGGGTTTATTCTCAATGTGAACAAAGTCTTGGCCTTCTTTGTGACCTTGGGCTCAACAAGCACCGATTGACTAAAATCAAAGTCATATGGAGAGATGGCTTGCTTCTTTTTCTTAGGAGTGTTAGACACTAGCCAGGGTGGAAAAGAAGCATCATCATCCTCTCGAGTAGTCAAAACTTGTGTTGCCAACTCTTGAGATTGAATACTTGCTGTAAAACGGGTGGAGTTGAGGTAACAATGGCGGGTGCATTTAGAGTGGTAGAAAATTGAGGAACTTGGGTTTCTAAAATGAATTTATCAAAATCTTCTAACATAGAAGAAGTTACCTCACAAAAATTGGGAATGAACACGATATCAAGGTTGTCCTGAGGTGTATCTAGGGAAAACTCACTTGTGGAAGTGGAAGGAATAACATGAATTTCAGGAGCTTGGGATGAAAATGGCAGTGAAATCTAAAGGAATATCAGTAATAGAGACTGAAGTAGAACCTATGATATCACATGATGTAAGAGGCATACCTTCGTGCACGTCTTTAGATTGGGAAGTACTTGTGATTTTAGGTAACACCTCTTCATCAGATTCTCCTTCCTCTTTGTTAGTCCCAACTGATGCTGAGAGGGGAGGGGTGAATCAACACTTTACCAGTTTTACAAAATTAAAACCTTTTAACTTAAGTTTGCGCTAACTTAATATTAATCAATACAAACAATTATTGTAGAAGAATATGCATGCATGAAAAGATACACAGTAACACCAAGATTTATCTCGTGGAAATCCAAATGGGAGAAAACCACGGTGTGAGTAGAAACTCACAAAAATTGTACTCTTCTAGAGTATGCTCGATGAGGAGCCATCCCTGTTAGGAGATTACAAAGACACTGTTAGGTGCCACCCAGTTAAGGGATTTTATTTAAGGCCTGTTATTGCCTTTACCTTGTTAAGGGTAGTCTGATAAAAGGACTTAGGATCATCATTTAAGATGTCACCCAGTTAAGGGATTTTATTTAAGGCCTGTTAATGCCTTTACCCTGTTAAAGGTAGCCTGATTAAAGGACTTAGGATCATCATTTAAGATGTCACCCGATTAAGGGATTTTATAGGGACCTGTTAAAGTCCACCCGGTTAAGGGATTTGAGTTGCAATGGTTAGAAAGCAACAAGAAGTTTATCTGCTAGAATAGATATTGATAGCTTGATCAGATCATAATGAAAATTATACTCTAACCGCACCAATTGTGTCTGCTTTGCACTACACTAGTTCTCTGCTTATACCCTCGGCTCTACACTCTGCTAGTCCTCTGCTCATACCTTCGGCTCTACACTCTACCGATCTACTTCACACACACTCTGCTCTGCCAAAGCATTTAACACTTCCTCTCTCTTCACTCTGCACTTTGGATCGCCTCTCACAGGATCTACTCTTTGCAAATTTTTTGATCAAGAAGTTTTGTATGAACTCAAAAATACTTTATACACTCTCTGCCATCGCCTTTAGGTATTTCCTTAATCAATGCAGTCACACATTTCAATAGATTTCAAATTCAAATTCTCCCACTCTTTCTCTACACACCTTGCAATAATTCCACCAACTACTCAACCAAATTTGCCACTGTATCCCCCCAAAATAGTGACTTCTGGTTGAGTCCAGTCTTTTAAATGCGAATGAGAAAATCCGCAAGTAATCATGGCCTAACTGCACGATGACTAAAGTTGACTTCACCAACCTTTAGTTTGGCGTTAATACAAACTCACCAGCTCATCTTTTTCCATCACAAATATGTAACTGATCATTACTCTAAGATTTATAGTGACCACCTATCTTCCTTTTGCTTCATCGGTCTACCAGTATACCACTGTGCTCTTCATTTCTGGTTCATCCTTTGATACTGGTTTGCAGTATTTCTATCAGGCCTCTTTTTTTCCTGTTTGCCAATGAGGTTCCAGTTTGCATATAACCTCAAGCCTTCTTGCCTAAGTCACCTTCTGTGACTTCATCATCATCAAAATGGCCAATCTTGAAGATTTGATGTTAACACTGATCTTCTTGAATGACAGACCGGTTAGCTTAGTATGTCTTCCCTTGAGCCTATTGAGCTTTGATCATCTATCTCTGATGTTGTATGTTGTTTACAAGCCATCACCTCTACTACTGAGATACACCACTCCACCGGTACTACTCCACCGGTCAGTGTTGGTCATCAATGATAAATCTCAGCTAATAAACTGATTCACTGGATTAACCGGTTTTGTCAATGCCAACAATCTCCCCCTTTGGCATTGATGGCCACACTTTCGAATTTGTCTTATCAATTGCTCCTTTTTGTACTTTCTTCATTTCTTTATTTATTTTTGTACCAGTCATTACTACTACTTTGAGTAATGAATATCTCCCCCTAACACTGGCAATACCTGTTTTCAACAAACCATCCTGACCACTTCTGGCAACCCTCTACTTCAGCAGCTTTTGATCAACACTACTTACCAATAATCAAACACTATAATGATATCTCCCCCTTTGACAAAAATGCCAAAGATGTATTTCATTACACTTACAAGACTGCTCCCCCTAACTGGAGTAGTCCACACTTATCAATCTAGTCTTAGAAGTTTTTCCTAAAGAAATCATACCAGATTGATCTAGAGCCTCTTTTCACTTATTTTAATGCAGGTAGGGGTATTACCCTTAGCTTACCTCTGAGGTATTCAAAGGTATCCTTCTATAGTGGCTTGGTGAAGATATCAACCACTTGCTCTTTTATTGGTATATATTCCAACCTCACTTCCTTTTCTTGAACATGTTCCCTGAGGCAGTGATATTTGATAGCCATATGCTTTGCCTTGGAATGCATCACTGCATTCTTGGATATGTCGATGGAACTGGTGTTGTCACAGTGAATCACCACAAGTTTAGTCACATTTTCTTGGATACCTTCCAATAATTGCTTGATCCATACTACCTGTGTGCAGTTGATTGCAGCAGACACATACTCTGCCTCAGCTGTGGATTGAGAGATGCAATTTTGTTTCATGCTTATCCATGACACAATCCTATCTCCAAGAAAGAATGCACCTCCATTGGTGCTCTTTTTGTCATCAATGTTTCCTACCCAATCTGCATCAGTGAAGACACTTAAGTTGAAATCACCTTTATATGGATACTAGAGACCATACTCATTAGTCCCCTTGAGGTATCTAAATATTCTCTTGACTGCCACTAGGTGAGTCTCTTTCGGATTTGCTGTAGATCTAGCAGCCAATCCAACAACTTGTGCTATGTCCAATCTACTGTATACTGCATACTGCAACTTACCGATCATGGATTGGTAAAGTGTCTCACTCACTTCATGAGCCTCATTATTTTTGGAGAGCTTGCAATCTTCATGAGTTCCAATAGGTTTGCAATCTTCCATTCCAAAAGTCTTTAATATTTCCCTTATTTACTTGGTCTGGCAAATGAATATACCATTCTTTAGTTGGGATACTTGCATACCAATGAAGAGTTTTATTTCACTGATCATGGACATTTCAAACTCTTGCTGCATTTGTTCTGCAAAACCTCTGCTCATCTCATCATCTCCTCCAAAGATGATATCATCTACAAAAATTTCTGCAATCAGATGTTTTCCTTCTTCTTCGGTCTTCAAATACAAGTTACTGTTGTTACTGGTTCTCATGTACCTTATGCTTAATAGATATGAGTGTAGCCTCTCATAACAAGCTCTTGGTGCTTGTTTTAGCCGATATAGAGCCTTCTTTAACCTGCATACTATGTCTCTTCCATCTTCTGATACAAACCCTTCTGGTTGCTCTATGTACACTTCTTCTTCTAAAAAATCATTTAAGATTGCCAATTTGACATCCATTTGGTAAACTTTTAATTTCTTGTAAGAAACATAAGCAAGAAAGATTATGACCCCTTCCAACTTGGCCATCGATGTAAAGGTTTCATTATAATAAAAACCTTCTTCCTGAGCATACCCTTTGTAGACTAACCTTGCTTTGTTTCTTACTACTTGACCAGTTTCATCCATTTTGTTTCTAAACACCCATTTGGTGCCTATCACATTTTTGTTCTCTGGTCTAGGCACTAGAGTCCAAGTTTCATTTTTCTCAATCTGTTCCAGTTCCTCCTCCATGGCTTTGATCTAATATTCATCTTTTAGAGCCTCCTTTTCTGTTTTGAGCTCAATTTTGGAGAGCAGACATGCATTCTCTCTTGCTCTTCTTCTAGTCAATACTCTTGCATCTTTGTCACCAATGATATTTTCAGCAGAGTGATTGTTTCTGACATATCCTGCTAGTACTGGTTCATTTCTTGGAGCTTCTTCTACCGATTGTGCAGGTTCTACTTTACATGTTTCTTTATTTTCCACTACAACATGATTTTCTTCAATAGGTTTGACTGGTACAATGTACTCGAATCCTTGATAATCCTCTGGTTCACTTTTGCTGTCCTATTCATTTTTCTCAGAGAACTCATCTACTCTGACATTGGCACTCTCCACAATCTTATTGGTCCTTTTGTTCAAACATCGGTATGCTTTACTCTTTATGGAGTAACCTAAGAAGGTTCCTTAATCACTCTTGGGATCAAACTTTCCAGAGTACTCATCTCTCTTGATATAGAACCTACTTCCCAATACTTTGAAATAACTGACATTAGGTGAGTATCCACATCATAATTCATAGGGAGTTTTATTTGTCCCTTTCTTCACCTGTATCCGGTTCAAGGTGTAGACAACAATTCTTGTTGCTTCTCTCTAGAAGATATGTGGAATATCCTTTTGCATCATCAGAGTCCTCTCACAATCAATTAGAGTTTTGTTCCTTCTTTCAGCAACCTCATTCTGCTGAGGTGTTATGGGTGTGAATATTTGTCTCATAATCCCCTGTTCTTCACAGTAATTCATAAAATCTTGAGAGGTGAACTCTCCTCCTCTATCTGATCTCAGACACTTTAGATTCTTACCGATTCCTCTCTCTACTCAAGCCTCGAAGACCTTAAACATGTGAAAGGCTTCAGATTTTTCTAACCCACATCATTCTTGAGAAGTCATCTACAAACAACATGAAATACTGATCCCCATAGAAACTCTTGGTTCTCATAGGACCACACAAGTCTATATGAACTAAGTCCAACACATTTTCAGATGAATAAGATTTGTTGCTGAAACTAGACCCGATCAACTTTCCTAGTTGGCATTCTTTACACATAACATTTTTCAGGTTTCATAATATTAGGCATGCCTCTGACAGACTTCATTTTACTGACTTTTTCTATGCTATCATAGTTAACATGAAACACTCTTTTGTGCCACAACCAGCTGTCTTCTACCTTTTCCATTAGACAACTACCTATGGTGGTGTCTAGATGAAATAGATTACCTCTAGATTGTTTACCGATAGCAATCATACTTCCTGATTTGTCATTTATTTTGTATAATCTTTCATTAAATTCCAACTGGTAACCCTTATTGTTAAGTTGTGCAACACTTAACAGACTATATTTTAACCCTTCTACCCAATAAACATCTTCACAATTTGTTTTATCATTGAGGGCTATAGATCCCTTACCTTTTACTGCACAAGGAGCATCATTGCCGAATCTCACCGTTCCTCCATTACAATCCTCCATGCTGAGGAATTCATTTCTGTCACTAGTCATGTGGTGAGTACAACCACTGGAAATTATGCAGTCTCCACACTGGTTTGAACTAGAGATTAGTGCCATATCACTTTCCTTTGCGTTATCTTCCTTTACCACTACAAATGCAATTCCATCTCCATCATGTCCTTCACATTCTTCATCGGTAACTCCTTCTTCTGGAAGATAACACTCCTTCTTGCTCTTGTCTTTGTAGCTTCTAAAATTATCCTTCCTATCATTGTCAGGACATCTGGATGCAATATGACCTATTCTATTGCAAGAGAAACACTTCAAAGGAAGTTTACCTTTATACTTTCCTTTTCCTCTTGGCAACCTTCTTGCTAATAGAGCTTCAATCTCATCTTGTTCCTGTTCTTCAGATAACAGGTTGTCACTTTCATGAGAATGACTGGTTCTTGTAGTAGAACTATTTTCAATTTCTTTTCTTGTCCTTGTTGGTGCATGTATCATTAAAGCTTTGAATTCAACATCAATCTTTGGTACACTGTTATCATAGTTGCTTCATTCAAAGGCAGTCAACTTTTCGATCAGTGAGTCAAGTGAAACACTAACTGTTCCCAAGGATCCGAGTTCTTGAATTGCAAAAACCCTTATGGCATATTGTGGTAGCAAGGTTCTTAATATTTTACTGACCACATCATCTTCTTCGAGATTTCCTCCAACACTTCTGATGGAATTTACTACATCCTTTATTCTTTTTCTATATTGTTCTATATTTTCTCCTTCTTGCATCCTCATCTCATCAAATTTGCCTCTCAAGCTATCCACCTTAGCTTTTTGAACACAAGGATCTCCTCCACAAATAGTCTTCAACTTATTCCACATCTCATAGGTTGTTTTCAGATCTTGAACCTCATCATACTCATTATCAGACAAAGTGCTAGCAATCAGATCCATAGTTACAGTGTTGTCTTTCCTTTCTTTGATTTGACCTGTAGTGACAACCCCTGTAGGTTCATTGTATTCTATGATTACATGATTCCATTATTGATCTCCTAGGGTGCTTAGGTAGAGCTTCATTCTACCACACCATAAGGTGTAATTCTCCTTAGAGAACTTAGGACCCTCCTTTCGCACCATCTTGGATCTTTCCTTAAGCTATTAATCTATTCTGAATCTAAGGACCAAAGCTCTGATACCAATTGTTAGTCCCAATTGGTCCTGAGAGGGGAGGGTGAATCAACACTTTACCAGTTTTACAAAATGAAAACCTTTTAACTTATGTCTACACTAACTTAATATTCATCAATACAAATAGTTATTGTAGAAGAACATGCATGCATGAAAAGATACACAGTAACACCAAGATTTATCTTGTGGAAACCCAAATGGGAGAAAACCACAATGTGAGTAGAAACTCACAAAATTTATACTCTTCTGGAGTATGCTCGATGAGGAGCCATCCCTATTAGGAGATTACAAAGACACTGTTAGGTGCCACCCGATTAAGGGATTTTATTTAAGGCCTGTTAGTGCCTTTACCCTGTTAAAGATAGTCTGATAAAGACATTGTTAGGTGCCACCCGATTAAGGGATTTTATTTAAGGCTTGTTAGTGCCTTTACCCTGTTAAAGATAGTCTGATAAATGGACTTAGGATCATCATTTAAGATGTCACCCAGTTAAGGGAATTTATTTAAGGCCTGTTAGTGCCTTTACCCTATTAAAGGTAGCCCGATTAAAGGACTTAGGATCATCATTTAAGATGTCACCTGGTTAAGGGATTTTACAAGGACTTGTTAAAGTTCACCCGGTTAAGGGATTTGAGTTGCAATGGTTAAAAAGCAATAGGAAGTTGATCTACTGGAATAGATATTGATAGCTTGATCAGATCATAATGAAAATTACACTCTAATTGTACCGATTGTGTCTGCTCTGCACTACACTAGTTCTTTGCTTATACCCTCGGCTCTACACTCTATTGGTCCTCTGCTCATACCTTCAGCTCTACACTCTGCTGATCTACTTCACACACACTCTACTTTGCTAAAACATTTAGCACTTCCTCTCTCTTCACTCTGCACTTTGGATCGCCTCTCATAGGATTTGCTCTTTGCAAATTTTTTGATCAAGAAGTTTTGTATGAACTCAAAAATACTTTATACACTCTGCCATCGCCCTCAGGTATTTCCTTAATCAATGCAATCACATATTTAAATAGATTTCAAATTCAAATTCTCCCGCTCTTTCTCTGCATGGCTTGCAATAATTCCACCAACTACTCAACCAAATTTGCCACTGCATCCCCCCAAAATAGTTACTTTTGGTTGAGTCCAGTCTTTTTCTGACATATTGTGGTAGCAAGGTTCTTAATATTTTGCTGACCACATCATCTTCTTCGAGATTTCCTCTAGCACTTCTGATGGAATTTACTACATCCTTTATTCTTTTTCTATATTGTTCTATATTTTCTCCTTCTTGCATCTTCATCTCATCAAATTTGCCTCTCAAGCTGTCCACCTTAGCTTTTTGAACACGAGAATCTCCTCCATAAATAGCCTTCAACTTATTCCACATCTCATAGGTTGTTTTTAGATCTTGAACCTCAACATACTCATTATCAGACAAAGTGCTAGCAATCAGATCCATAGTTGTAGTGTTGTCTTGCCTTTCTTCGATTTGATCTATAGTGAGAACCCTTGTAGGTTCATTGTATTCTATAATTACATGATTCCAGTATTGATCTCCTAGGGTTCTTAGGTAGAGCTTCATTCTACCACACCATAAGGTGTAATTCTCCTTAGAGAACTTAGGACCCTCCTTTCGCATCATCTTGGATCTTTCCTTAAGCTATTAATCTCTTCTGAATCTAAGGGCCAAAGCTCTGATACCAATTGTTAGTCCCAATCGGTGCTGAGAGGGGAGGGTGAATCAATACTTTACCAGTTTTACAAAATGAAAACCTTTTAACTTATGTCTGCACTAACTTAATATTCATCAATACAAATAGTTATTGCAAAAGAAAATGCATGCATGAAAAGATACACAGTAACACCAAGATTTATCTCATGGAAACCCAAATGGGAGGAAACCACAGTGTGAGTAGAAACTCACAAAATTTGTACTCTTTTGGAGTATGCCCGGTGAGGAGCCATCCTTGTTAGGAGATTACAAAGACACTATTGGGTGCCACTGCGTTAAGGGATTTTATTTAAGGCTTGTTAGTGCCTTTACCCTGTTAAAGGTAACCTAATTAAAGGACTTAGGATCATCATTTAAGATGTCACTCGGTTAAGGGATTTGAGTTGCAATGGTTAGAAAGCAACAAGAAGTTGATTTGCTGGAATAACTACTGATAGCTTGATTAGATCACAATAAAAATTATACTTTATCTGCATCGTTTGTGTCTGCTCTGCACTACACCGGTTCTCTGCTTATACCCTCGACTTTGCACTCTGTCGGTCCTCTACTCATACCTTTGGTTCTGCACTCTGCTAATCTACTTCACACACACTCCTACTTTGCTAAAACATTTAGCACTTCCTCTCTCTTCACTCTGCACTCTGGATCACCTCTCATAGGATCTTCTCTTTGAAATTTTTTTGATCAAGAAGTTTTGTATGAACTCAAAAATACTTTGTACACTCTCTGGCGTTGCCTTCAAGTGTTTCCTTAATCAATGCAATCACAAATTTTGGTAGATTTCAAATTCAGATTCTTTCGCTCTTTCTCTGGTGCCCTGCAATAATTCCACCAACTACCCAACCAAATTTTCCACTGCATTCCCCAAAAATAGTGACTTCTGGTTGAGTCCAGTCTTTTAAATGCGAACCAAAAATTTCGTAAGTAATCATGTCCTAACTGCATGATGACTGAAGTTGACTTCACTAACCTTTAGTTTGGGATTGACACAAACTCACCAACTCACCTTTTGCCATTGCAACTGTGTAACTGATCATCGCTCTAAGATTTACGGTGACCACCTATCTTCCTTCTACTTCATTGGTCTACTGGTATACCATTGCGCTCTTCATTACCAGTTTGCATTATTTCTATTAGGCCTCTTTTCTTGTTTGCCAATGAGGTTCCAGTTTGCATAGAAACTCAAGCCTTCTTGCCTAAGTCACCTTTTGTGACTTCATCATCATGAAAATAGCCAATCTCGAAGATCTGACTTGAACATCGATCTTCTTGAATTACAAACTGGTTAGCTTAGTCTGTCTTCCCTTGAGCCTATTGATCCTTGATCATCTATCTCTGATGATATATGTTGTTTACAAGCCATCACCTCTTCTACTGAGATACACCACTCCACCGATACTACTCCACTAGTCAGTGTTTTTCATCAATGACAAATCTCAGCTAATAAACTAGTTCACTAGATTAACCAATTTTGTTAATGCCAACACTCTTGTTCCTTCTTTTTCTCTAGTTCATCTTTTTTTTGTATTTGTTCATCTTGATTTTCCTCTTCTTCTCCTTCAACTTCATCCTAGACTTGAGTCTCTTGAGTTGAAGAGTCAGCTTGGGTTTTACCCTTTCCAATGGTGAACTTGAATTTTGCACCTTTAGGAGCTGCAGGATCTTGTCTGTTTTTGGTCCTCAATTCAAAAATCTTTCAAATGATTTAGTTTGGAAAGGATTTAGTTGAACACCATGCAGATTCAACCAAATATTGGTATTATCAAAAATTCTCTAGAACTTGGCCCTTATTGAAGTATTCTCCTTTTGGGACCATTAAATAAGAGACAAAGGTGATCCAACAATCTTGTTCTTTTCATATATAGGATCTAGGATGTCTCCATTCTCTTCAAGATTCTCAGGAACATCAACAAGATCAAAATTCTCAATTTGTTGTACTATCAGATGACAATAGTTAAGTCTTTAAATATCCTCTTCTATCCTACAATCAATCTATACATCTTCAATTTGGTGGAAATGAGTGTAACTCTTCTTGATTTTATTTTTCATTCCCCTGTAGTCAAAATACCTCCTAGCTTTGAAGAATCTCATAGTTACTCTTCTCATCTCCTCTTCCATGGTATGAGCCTTGTAGATAGAATTGATGGAATATCTCCCTATGGTAGTGGAGAACTTGAGACATGTCTTATGAGCTTCAAACTAATGCTCATGAATTGATATCATTTGGTGAGCCATCTCCATAAGGTTGATCTTGTTTGAGGGATACCTTGGGAGCATGAAGGGTTCTCTATCAAAGCATCTAATCCTGATATATGTAAATGTGCGGAATTGTAGGAAAATACAACCATATGCACTCAAAACCTTCCAAGCCTCATCTAATACTCTCTTGTTCTAAAGCTCCTTATCAAATAAGTACATATAGTGAGAAAAGAAGGCATCATTGACCCTCCTAAAATTGTGTAAACTCTCCTTGATAGTTAACAGAGTGAAGTACTTGTATACATGAACATGAATCTTGGCACTTGTGGTAGATACACCTTGAAAGTGGTAGATACACCTTGAAAATGCCTCATCAAGGTGGCTGCATAGACAAGATAAGAAGTCGTATAGAATTTCAAGGTGGTGGGAACCTTGGTCAATTGTCCACATAGAGCATCTGCAATCTACTTTCCCCAATAGATCTTCTTCTTATTTTGCTTGATAATATGAATGTACTGATACACCCACTTGTGGTAAGTATTAGAAGTAGGGAGGCCTTTTACTCTACTGAGAAGAGTAATAAGATCATTGACCTCCTCAATGAAATCACAACCTGGAAGAGTCTCTAGCCACCTTGCAATTGTAGGCATAGGGTTCTTTAACCAATTTTCATTCATATCCTTCCTGCACTTATCTGAGTTTTTATCAAGATAAGCCACTACTTATTGCATGTCAATATCAACATATTGATCTATAGGTGAACATTTGAAGATTGTATCAAAGAAATCCTCATCAAGCTTGATGAGTGTCTTCTTTCCATTTGCATCCTTCACTGATCTAGTGGTAGGATCTGGCTAGGGCCAACACAAAATTTGGATTTTGTGTAGACATAAGAAAGGCTACCCACTAAATGTATTTCACTATTGATGGTGGGCTCTATTTTATAAGATATCGATGGCTTCTTTACTCTTTTTAGAAATTCATCAAGATCTACATGACCAATCTCTATATCCATGATATTGTTAATATTGGATGATACAAATGAAGGCGAAAAAAATGTATAAATATCCCACTTCTTGGACTTCATTGATTTCTTACTCAATGGAGGCTTTCTTATTTTCAATAAATGCGCTACAACATGAAAAAATCATTATTTGAGACAATTAGCCTCCATAGGAATCTTTATTTGATAGGATAAAACCATCAATCAATCACAAATTGGTCAAAAAACATAAATTTATAAGTGTGTGGATTAGGTGCAAATCAGACTTATAAGTTTGATTTGCACTTAATATAAGTGTAAAATAAACAACAAGTGCATATCAGACTTAGAAGTCTGATTTGCACTTCATATAAAGCATAAAATTAAAATAGGTGTATATCGGGTTTGTATCCCTGAAATACACCAAGATATTAATTTTTTTTTTAATTTGGTGCAAAGCAGGGTTACATCCCCGATTTACACTTAGGAAAGTCATTTTGGTGTGAATCAGGGATATAACCCCAATTTACACCTAATCGAGTAAACACAACAAAATAATCAAGAATGATGTCGGGCGGGGTTACAACCCCGACCGACACCATGGAGAAAATCTAAAGGTGGTGTCGGGAGAGGTTACAATCTTGACCGAGACCATGAAGAACTTAAAGCAATACACATATAATATAACTATGGTGGTTAGGGTTATAACCCAAATCACCACCACAGTCAAAGATAATGGTGATTGTTACCAACCAATGGCAAGGGAAATACAGTGGGTGGTGGGGTTGTGTGCTTAACACACACTAGAAAGAGGGAAAATCTATGGTGTATGATGGACACACAGTCTCGCTACACACCTCAAAGAGATAAAATCCATGAAAATAATAAAAAAAGGACAGGGTCAGAATTGAAATCTGACACATATCCAAGATAAATCTTTGATATGTGTCGGGTTTCAAACCTGGTTCATGCCGAAACAATAGGGCATGACAAGAAATCGATAATACATATTTCCAAACACAAAGAGATGTCAAACAAAAGACATACCGGGGAATTTGAACAATCCGATATTTGAAAGCCACTCAGCACTCAATGAAGAATAATGAAAATAAAAAAGAGTATAAATCAATAATATAAGGGAATCAAAGAGACTTGATATAAGTCAAATTCCTTAAAACAATAAATGTGAAATCCTGCATCATTAAGGTGTTAATCAGACTCATAAGTCCATTTTTTACTATAATGTTACACATGGTGTAAATCGGACTTATGAGTCTGATTGAGACCTGAGGTGATAGCCATGGTGCAAGGTTAGGTTTAAAACTCGACTTGACACCATAAAGCTAAAAATGGTGCAAGATCGGGTTTAAAACCTGACTTCACACCAAAATAGGAAACTTAACTTTTAAGGTAAAATTTTGAAATTTTAACAAAATGGAGGGAATTTCAACATTGAATACTGAGTATTTGAGGAAAAATGAGACGACAAAAATACCTCATTACTCAACTTAAGAGAAAAGAGGATAAATTTTGAGAAACATTCATAGGAGTTATCCCGTTTTTATGTAAAATGAAAACAAGGACCACACATTCCTATTCCATTCTTATCTCCATGTTTCTTGGAAAGTGTAATAGTGAGCATGAAAGGGAAAACATTTAATATTTGTGTTCTATGGAAAATAGTTATTGCATCTTAAATAGGTAAACATGTGTTGGTGACAATTACAAATCAAAATTGGATAAGATACCTCCTAGGTGTCCACTTTTGGGAATAAGAAGACTCATGAGTTGGGCACCCAATATTGGAAGGTGAAATATTATCTATTGTGTGATTGGAAGAGTAATGAGAGGGTTTTGGAGCATCTAAGATGCTAAGGATTTATTGGCTATGCGATAGGCATCCATGTTGGAGTCGTGTGTTAGGAAAATGGTGTCTCAACCTTGAAATAATAAAAAGGTATATTGATAAAAGGATATTGTTGATACATGAGCATGGGGCTTTCAAGGAGGATACTCCTATTGCAAGATCTAGTCCTCTGATTGGTTGGGGACTGAGGGCAGTGTGCCCTAGTGGTAGTTTTCAGGAGTAGTGCCTAAGATAAAATTTCATTTATAATTTATTATCGTGAATCTCGATCGTTTAGCATTAGGTCATAGATCTAACATTGGATATTTTATGTTCTTTATTTTCCCTAGAAGACAACCCTATTTTATGAGGGTATTGTATTACGATGGTGTATTGTGATATATTTTGTTAGTCTGATAGTTGTTGATTTGCCTTTGGATCTCTATTTGTAATACTCCTCTAAGAAGCTTGCTTTGCAAGTATATTTTAATATATTTTTAATTTTAGAATAATATATTGTGCAACTTTTGGAGTGTGGGTTTCTTCTCCCAAAAGGGTTTCCCCCATGTAAATCACTATGTTATGGTATGCGTGCTATTTATGTTTATTTATTTTAAGTTCATATAATTGTTATAAAGATCTATACATTTTTTGCATAACCCTCCTCTCAAGATTAGTGTAGGAAGCTGTTCCATCACTATAACTTCCTTATACTGTGAATATTATTTGGTCTTTTGTTATCCTAAATGTGTATTTTTTGTAGGTGGTTTCATTCTTCTTGCTTCAAGTGACCACAATGGTTTTCCCTCCCACAAGTTTCTATAAATTTAAGCCATGAAATGGTAGTTTTATGTTGAGTTCTTACATATAGGAAGATACTAATGGGTTGATCAACATTTGGTATCAAAGTTAATGATTTTTTTGAGAGGGGGACCATTTTATTAAGTGTTGAATGCTTTTTGGCTATTGTGGGAGCTTTTTTTGTGTGGTCTTCTATGGATTTTTGAAGTGGATTGTAAACCATTTCCACTACCTCTCATCGATATATTAAAAAATTCAATGGAACTAGCTATGAGATGTATAAATTAAAGATGAAGGATATCCTACAATAAATAGATAAGTGGTTGTTAGTTTCACAAGAAACAAATCCATCTACAATGTTTGATAAAGATTCAAAGAAGTTGGAGAATAAGACACAGGGAGCCATTCAATTGCATCTTATGGATTTCATCCTCTTGAATGTTTCCATAGAAGACCTTGTGTACAAGTTGTTGAAGAGGATAGGTGATATTTATCAAACTAATTTGTTTTCAAATAAATTATATCTTGAAAGATGGTTATATTCTTTAACAATGGAAGATGGTGATTCAATTGCATATAATTTAAATGTATTTAACTTGTTTATAAGTCAACTTGCATTAGTAGGTGTTAAGTTATAATATGGGAATAAATATCTTATTCCTTTGTTATTTGCCTGAATATTGAAAAAATCTAATTGTTGTCATTGGCAATGCTAATGCAAAGCCAAAACTGGACAACATCATTGGAATACTTCTTACAAAAGAAACAATGATAAATTACATTAATGTTGTCTTAGGGGATAAAATGAGGGATAAGTCTAAGGGACATTTTAAAACCCCCAAGAAGAGAGAAGTGTTAGAATCATGGTAAAAGAGGACATGCCAAGATGAAGTGTAAGAATAAGAAAAACAATTTTGATTTCTCCATAGAAAATTCCTCTAATGATGATTCTATTGATTTGTTTATTTCAGCTAACACTATAAGTAATGATGATTGGCTTATTGATTTATGTTCTACCTACCACATGACTCTTCACAAAGAGTGGTTTTCTACATACAAAGAATGTGATGGGGAAGATGATTTCCTTGGTGATAACAACATGAAGACAACTATTGGTAAGGGAAAGGTAAAGTTATGTTTCAATAATGGGAGGATTAAAACTCTTAACAATGTTTTGAAAATTCTATAATTAGCTAGAGATTCAATTTTAGGAAGTAAGTTGATTGATTTTGGAATGCATGTGACATTTGACAAGTCTAGTTGCATGTTAGCAAGATGGAGTTTGGTGCTAGCTAAAGGATCTTGGATAGGGGATTTGTTAAGGCTAAATGCCTCTACTTTTTGTAACTTTGTTAATGTGATTAACACTAAACATGCATGTATGTTGTGGCACTATAGAATAGTAAAATTCATGAAAATGGTCTTAACACCATTCTTAATAAAAATTTGGTTGACAATATTTCTAATTATTTAGTTGGTAAAAATGATTTTTGTGAGCATTGTTTGTTTGGTAAATAGAATAGATCATAATTTCCTCAAGGAACTTATATGGCAAAGAGACCATTAGAAATTGTTCATTCAGATGCATGTGGTCTAGTGGATGTTGACTCTTTTAAATCTTGATATTATATATCTTTTATTGATGATGTCTTAAGGTACACATGGATTTATTTTATGCATTCTAAATTTTAAGTTTTCACTAATTTTAAGGAATTTAAGGCATTAGTTAAGAAGAAATCATAATATAAGATAAAAGTGTTGAGATTTGATGATGGGGGTGAATATTATTCCATAGAATTTGATGAGTTTTGTAAGCATGTAATGGTTCTTTGGTAAAAGACTATTCCTTATACTTCCCAATAAAATGGGTTAGAATAAATAATGAGCCGAACCTTGATGGAAAAATGTAGGAGCATGTTAAGTGGTGCTAATTTTGATAGATTATTTTGGGTGGAAGTTATAGGTACCACTTTCTATTTGATCAATAGATCTCCTTGTTTATGTAATGCCTTGCCCAAAAACCCTAAAGGATCTAACTAACAACTTGAAATAGAGTGCAAATAGTTTTAAAAAAACAAACATTTAACTAGTATTCAACTACTTAAAAGAGTATGCTTAAATTTTATTGTACAAGTGGAAGACTTCTACAACTCTCCCCTAGGGTTTCTCTACGTGGTTACTAAATCTATCCATACATCATTAAACAACATTAATCCATCTATAGATTACATCTAGTGAATTGATGAATTAAAACAATTAAATTACTAAAGTAATTCATTTCAACAAGATAAATATTTATACAAAATATTACATTACATAACCATTTTTGAAACAAATGAAACATTTAATTGTTTAAAACCATCATTTTTCAATTACAAAAATAAAATCCTATCCACTAAGTTTCATTGTATTTACATCAAGTTACATCACGAGTACATCATGTTACGTCACTTGCCACATAGGCATATATAACATTGGTTACATCAATACATATAGATACAATAAGGTAGATACATAGAAAACCATTTGAAGATATTGAGCTGACCAACTCCATGAGAACAAGCTGGAATAAAAAAGAAGCCATCCACACAAGACTAGTACTATAATTCCCACCAAAATACCCTAGAGAAATTAACAAACTAACTAACAAATAGAGATTAATTTTTTTAAAAGGTAACTATTACTTCTATGCTATTTCTAACAATCCATTAATTCAACATTACTACCAATATTCATCAATGCACCATTAACAATTTAAATGAATGCATTAATCAACATGAACATATCCATATAATCATATTACACAAGCAGAATGACCATTTAATCATTAACACAATCTCTATATAAACTGATACAATGCAAATCCATTCCCTAGGGTATCTCAATGTCATTACTAGACAAAATCCTAACAAATCCATATCCATCTTAAAACATCATATTCTATTATCTATCTATCCATTTACTTTCCATACAACTATAAGAAATCCTTAACACATTTATATAACTTAGTCACTTAGCATACTCTTTAGATTATTTTAGAAACTACCAAGTCAAATACTCCTAATATCCTTTCTTTCATTCACCATAAAAACATCATAATTTGTATAACCAATATCTTCTATAGGACTAGATTATTATTTCAAGTTTCATTACATATCTCTAAGATAACTATCTTATTTACGTAACATAATCCATTTCATCTAGATAACTTCCATTTCTTAAACAAGATCTATAAAAGCAACTACTATTCTTCCAACTTAATTTCCATAATATCATACATACAATCCCATCTTACAATTTCAATACAATTCAAATGCATACACAATAACTCTTTCTTATCAACATAGGACTCATAATCTAACATTAAATAATGAATATCCAATACTTCAATGAATGTACCATAATAACTTCACCTAACTATTACATCATCCCTTTCTCAATTACATCATCACCCATATGAAGATACATAATCTTTTACAAATACAAAGCATCATGATACAATGTTTCTTTTTTCAAGTGCATAGAAATCAACTCCAAAGAATATTCACATGAGGAAGAATTCAAGAATCGAATCCACGCATGCTAACATCCAAGAAGAGGAATATCCCAATGGAAGAAGGCCATGTGGAACCAATAGGAACAACTAGGAGATGACATAAGGTCCCACACACACTCTAGACCTAGGCTGACACCTAACAACCAAAGGACATAGACACCACAATAACCACAAATGCAATAAACCAATTCACCATACAAGGCTAAATAGAAAGCATAAAAATCTCAAAGGCGTACCAATAATCAAGGCATAAGGATCATGGACACATGTAGGGAAAGAGTGTCATCACATGCTACCCTCACAATAGAAGGGGCCAAGCCACACCCTAATAGACATGTGGAACTATCTCAACCTTGGAACCAATCAAGGGAGTTTGGTTAACTGCCTCTATAGTCTTCCCAAGCTCATCCCGAGTCTTTACTCAAGGGCAATGAGGTGGGGCCAAAAATCAGATTATTATCTTATTAGGTGAGTCCTAATTACCCAACCCACTAATTAATTATTATGGTTACACTTGCAAATTTAAAGAAAACTCTCCATGTGGTTCCATGACAGGTCTAGACCCTAAGAATCCTTACAAGGAACCTCTTAGAATCCTATTTCTCATGACCCCGATCCTACACATGCAAGAGCCCACTCTCCCTAACCATGGACCAAGACCTCGGGGTGAAACATAAATCATAATAACAACAAGAAGGCTTGCATAACTGAATCACAAATAACATCAACATGCACAAATGCAAATGTGAAGCATAACAAGAGACATTAAGCCAACAAGATAAATCAAGAGGCCTCAACATTAAACCAAATCAATTCAATAAACAAGAGCAAGGCATTACCTTCTTGCTCAACCAAATCAATATATATATATATATATATATATATATATATATATTCCTCAACAACAAGGCATGCTCATCTTTCTAGAGCCATCATAAGAAATCCTCCACAACAAGAAATATACCATCTTGCTGGAGCTAATACAATACATCCTCAACAACAAGGCAAGATACATCTTGCCAGTGATAAAAATCAAGAAAAATAACCAGATTTGATTAATATGCAACTCTAAGAATCACAAGGATACCAACAATAGCCTTTGGTACAAAAAACAAACCCAAAAATATGACTCAAAAAGCCAAAACAACAGTACAAAATCAAACAATGTGTTTATGACACTTCAACATATTCACAGGGTTTTGTCGTGCATATAATAGTTACTGCAAAACATCTAGCAGGTTAAACAATGCATTCGCAACACTGCGATGCTCACACAGGGTTCTATCATACATACAACAATTACTACAGAACACATAATGGACTAAACAATGGTTTCACCACACTGCGATGCTTACATAGGGTTCTGTCACACATACATCAACAACTACATAACACATAATGGACTAAACAATGCTTTCACCACACTGCGACACTTACACAGGGTTCTATCACACATACATCAACAACTGTAGAACACATAATGGAATAAACAGTGCTTTCGCGACTTTGTGATGCTTACACAGGGTTCTGTTGCACATACAACAATTACTGCAGAACACATAACAAACTAAACAACACTTTTGTGACACTGTGACGCTTACACAGGGTTCTGTCACACATACAACAATTACTATAGAACGCATAATGGACTAAACAGTGCTTTCGTGATACTGTGACGCTTACACAGGGTTTCACACATACAACAATTACTGTAGAACACATAATGGACTTAACAACGCTTTCACGACATTGTGATGCTTACACAGGGTTCTGTCGCACATACAACAATTACTGCAGAACACACAACTGACTAAACAAAGATTTCGTGACACCAACAATTCCTAAACACCCACAAATTCACAACAAGGATTTCTAAAAATTTAAACTAAAGAATACAATAATCCCAATCAACACATTTATAATTGATTTATTTAAATTTCTTAGCAACCCAAAATTTCCTGTAGATAATCTTTTCCAAACAAACTTTTCAAAAATAATTGCAAAGAAGGATAAACCCTCTAACCTAGTAATAGTGGAAAATAGACAATGAAATTTGATGAAGTGCAATCGCGAATCCAAGCTCCAATTCCAAATTCAAACCCAAGCCAAATCATGAATTTCACAATAATGAAATAATCTCCAGCAAGCCAACCCCCAACAAAACTCAGAAAACTCAATATATAAAAATTAATCCAAAACCCTAACCCATCATGACCGACATCAAAATAATTAAAAATATTATTAATCATACCAACCCTACCTAAATTCAAGGTAAATATATACAAATATTATTTACTTAACCTCAAATCTCAACCAATAAAACAATATGGTAGGTATAAACATAATATTTAATTACTCAATTAGTAACAAGAGAATGTAATAATAATATAATAAACAATAATAATAAATTAAAGCCCAATAAAATAAATCAAAGGCATTATAAATAAATATTCCAATTAAATATAAAGCATAAATAATATAAATAAACAAACAATTAAATAATAATATCCCCACAATCACAACTCCCAAGTGGGCCAATCATAATAAGGGGCAGGTACATAAATAATAACAAATAAATAAACAAATAATCCAAACAATAAATAATTAGATAAACAATAAATAACCCAACAATAAATAAATAAACAATAAATAAGATAAATAAATAAATAAACAAGAAAGAAGATAAATAAATAAATAAATAAACAATAAACAAATAAGGAAAATAGATAATGAATAAGTAAATGTACGGAATAGCATAAATGCTTCAACCAGTAATTAAACAGTAAATAAATAATAAATAAATAAATGTACAAATACACATAAATACTCAAACAATAATAAATAAATAAATAAATAAATAATAATTCAATAAATCAAAAGCTCATATAATAGATATTCAATTAAACATTAGACCATAAAATAATAGTAATATAAAATCATCAAGTAAAAACAAATTCATGAAATTAACATCAATAAATAATAAATCTCTATTAATAATAATTCACACATTAATATCAAATATTAATGCCATCTATTAATTTAATTTAATACTAAATAAACTATATAAACTGATTAATTATTAATTAATAAATAAACACAAATTCACAAGGCAACCCAACATAAGGTTGAACAACATACCACATGATGCAGACCAACGACTCAAGCCAAGACACTAATTGACAAGGGTATCAACTTAAGCCTAAAGTATGAGAGGGAAACACATGCCATCTTTGACAACTTGCCATTGGGATAAGACACATTCAGACCTGTGAGACTAGGTGGAGTCGATGTCTAGTACCTTCAATCCTGTATCCACCACTAAAATACAATACCACATATGTACGATACATATATATCATAAATGATCAGGCAAGTGATAGAGAATTGCAATGCCATATCGTGCTCACAATGAGTGGTATGACATCGTCCCTATCACGAAGACACTAGAAGACAGTCACAATCATCAACTCAATTATCATCATAATTATGGAATAGGGTTAGCATAATCAAGATAACATCACAATCTCATAAGCAATATAATCCATACATGAATAGTGAGTGCATAAGCCTGATCAACATTGTAAGGACCCTAACTCGAATTTAACCACCATAGTAACTCACAATCACACATAGATTAGATTTTCCATTAATGCACATGTGAAATTCATGTTAATTGTCATGCAAACAATAAAGAAACTTGGGTTCCATACGGATCACATCTAACATGCAAACTAAATGCATTGTAGCAAACGTGGATTAATGTGTGCAGGACAATAACATGCTTAATCTATAAAGTATGCATCATAATTAAATTAACGATTTTAAAATTTGAGTGCATGCATACATGTATAAGTAAAGCTGCATGAGTTATCACGAAATTAAACTAACATGTAAAGTTAAAAATTTAATCTACGGAAAGTAAATCATGCATGTTTGTGGGTTAGTAGTTTTTTTTCTTTTCTTTCTATTAATTACATTGCATGGTAACTTTTCGTTGCATTACATCATGGACCTTTCAAGTCTTTTACATAACTTTTACATGCCACCTTTATGGTCAATTTACAAGTAAGATACATTATATATCATTTAATTATTATAAAATTTATTTGAATTTTCTGATTCTTTATCTTCGGATGTGTCGTCGTCTTCGTTGCCCTTGGACAAACCTCCAACCTGCAAACTAGAGAACATACATATGACCCAGGGATTTTATCCACCCAACGAAATGAAGCATAAGATTTCCAATACTCGTGATAAGTTCCCATGCCTCACAATGAATTATCCTAGCAAGTTGGAACCAACTGGCATGAGTGGAACCTGTGTATGCATGTAGAAATAACAACCCATCCCATTGAGCTAACTACATGTGTTATGGCAGGGATAAATTAATTACTCGACCAAGTTTTAACCTTATTGGGGAGGCAAAAAAATCACCCTTCCCTGGTTAACCCATAATCAAGCACACTTTTCCAAAAGCATCCATCTCAGACCAAAGAATTTAATTAACCCCTCCTGGATTAATCAATAATTATTATATAATCTTTTTCCAAAATTTCAATAATTAATCTAAACTTATATATATTAAAGAATCAAGACTTGATACAACTAAATGTAAGTCAATCTAAAACCCCCAATATTCATAATGGTACCACATGCAAACTATTTGTTAGCAGCATATCCAAACAATTACGTAGAAGGAAAACATAGAAAGATGTCCAAGATTCTCTATGCGCGACTTTAAGATCTTACCTCAATTCCCATTTATCGAAATAATCTATTATAAGGTTTCAATTTAAATAAATAATAAAATGTAAACAAAACAATACTAACCAATTGAAGAATCAACCTTATTGAGGAAAACTCTAGAGTTGAAAAGATGATACTCAATTAATTGTAGCACTATATATAAGATACCCTTCTAAGATTCCCTAGGAGTCGAGTAGACTCAACCTAATCATCTCATATCACAAATTAGTCTATTTTTTAGAATTTAAAAAAACTAAAATCAAATTAAGATAAAGATAGTAGAAAGGATGAAATAAACATGCAAGTCAACTTGATGATGATCAATGGATTGACCACTCCTTTATTTTGTTCTTACCTGTAGAAGCTCTCTAGTTGCTAGAATGGAGGATAGAAGGGTGATTGTTTTCAAATCTGGATCTACAAACCCAACCTACTAATTCGCTTCCCAGGGATTATGTTTTGGTAATTGAAATTTGCAGAATAAAACGTGAAAGGTGAGGTATTTTTTCTAAGTTGATTAGATGAGGATTCTCCCCCTTATATAAAAATTTTACCTAACTATACTAGGCACATTTTTGGAACAATGAGGGGGGAGTTTTTTTTCTTTTGGCAGAGTAAGGGGTTTGTAGAAAGGAGAAGAGGAGAGCTTGGAATGGGAGCAGGAGTAGAAAGGCGTTCTTATACCCGCTGGAAAAAAAACATAATGCCCCTTTCCATACTACATTCTCTGCAAACCCTAAGTGGGAGGCGTGGGAAGGAGTAGATTAGGTGAGAGGGCGATTTAGCTTGGCAAAAACAATTTCCCATCACATCACCTATTAGAAGACTGATTTCTTGCAATTGAGATGGCATGGTCGAGTAATATGGGTGGTGAGAAGGCGTATTTGTGCAACCCAACTCCTATCGCTACCCTTACACTCCAGAGTTGGTCGATATGGATGGCTGGCAGTGAGTGGCAAAAAGATGATACACAAATTGTTTCTATCCACAAATAGAACCCCCATAAGACTTGCTAACTAGGCTTGGACCAGGAATTAGACTGGCAATCACCCAATGAAGAACAAAGATTCCATAGGGAAGGGTGAATGGTGTTTGCAGAGCTGTTGAAACCCACGTGGCACTCTAGCCAGACATGGTGGGTAGGGGAGGAAAGTTATTATCCTAACATGCAGATCATAATGATTAACACAAATTATTGAGAATAGATGAGGGGATTTAATCAAATTGATTCCAAGAAGAATGTATGTCTAGCCTGGAGGGAATAGCGTGCCCAAAATTGTATATGGAAAGTAGAGAATAAAAGAAGAACGATGCATTCAAAGAGTAATGAAGAAAAAGGGGTGGTGCCTAAAACATTAACCATATGTAGATTGTTTCCTCTTATACTATTGTTGTGCCGCCAGAATGAGAGTGAAGGCAGTGTGCTCTGTTTATCCCGAATCCTTATGGCTTTGCCACTTCCAACTCAACACAATCACTCATTAAACCTTCAAAACTACAAATTGTCTGAATCGAGGGATTAATAATACTAATGCAAAGAAATACAAGATATTTAGAAAGCCAAAAAAGGGGTGGTATACATCAACAATATAGTTACCTTGAAAATTCAATGTTAAAAACCCAGGTGCTAGTCCACCTCCCTCCCAATCGAACTTGCCGACCAAAATTATCACCGAAGATCAAAGACAAGAGAAGTTTGAGCTAGATCGGGACGCGAGGAATATGATAGTCGCCTCTAGATTTACAATTGATATCGCTAAAATTAATAATTCAATGCATGTAAGATTTCTTTCAAAATGCATGAATTATAAGAAACTATATTGGGAGTTTTAATTAATTTGCATGGCTCATGCATTCAAAGTTTAATTTTAGTTTTCGAAATTTAATTTATCTTTTAATATTTTATTAATTTTTAATTTTATAAATATGAAAACCATGCATGATTATTATTATGCATGTCGTTTAATAATTTTCTTGTAAATTTATATAATTCATCTTTCAATCATTTATTATTTTTCTAATCTAATATTTTAACCGACGCATGCAATTTTTATATTTTAAATAATATAATTTATGGACTATAACCTTTAAATTTATTATTATTATTTTTAATAATCCAATTTTTGAATAAATTAATTATTACATTTTATTTATTTAATTTAATTTTCTAAGTCTAATTTATTTAATTATTATTATTTAATTTACATTTTGCACAAGGTCCTATTTCGTAAATCACTGTCGGCAAGCTAGAAAACCACTCCTCGATCATATGTCTGCCTTCGATGGTCAAACCTTCAACCACCTCACACTCGACAAAAAGATGTCAAATCACAATAAAATGCATTATATGTACACCATTACAATTAAAAATATAACAAAATTATTAATAACATTAAACATCATCATTAAATAACTAAAATGTCACTAAGTATCATAAATAGCATCTAACATCTTTAGTTACTCTATTATCAAAACAATGTCATTACTCCTAATTATTAACATAATAATGTTAACAATATAAGTATCTAAGAAAAATAGTAATCTCTAACTAGGTGGTTTGAATCGGGTCGTGACATCCTTCCTCACTAGGAAGAGACATCGTCTCTATGTATTACTACATCTGAAACAATAATGCATCCTTATAATAAAATCTCAATGTGCAATGAATAAAACATCTATACACCAATGATTAGATATGCAAAATGAATCATGTTAGAAAATGCATACCATAAATCACTTCTATATTCACATCATTCCTTCATCCAATTAGAATTCATTAATTAATGTATATGTCTAAGAGGTTATCATTATTTACTATTTAAATATATTTATATTCACTAGCCATAGGAGATTATGTAATAATAAAAAAATACAATGTTAACTTTACAGTGATCACAAAATGTTGGTCTATAGCTATGATTTCCTACTTACCGAAAACATTGCCTAATGCCCAGATATTAGTTTTTAAGAGCTAATATTAACAAATTTCAATTAAAATATGTGTATATGGAGATAATCTATCCTTCTAGATAACTCAGGTGACCTACGCATCCTGCCCATCTTATCACTCTTTAATTATCATGAGACCCATCCAATTACATATTATTATTTTGTGAACTATCCCATCATATTTCTTTTTTTATCATATTAAATTTATGATATATCTCAAAAATACAAAACAAGGATGTTCACCTGTTAGACACAATGCACCACTGAGAGGGGGGTGAATCAGTGGTTCTCTAACTTTCCCTTTAACTATCCTATGTGTGCATATCGGTTATCAGATCTAACTTAATGCAAACTTACCAATTAGTGAGGAGACTAATCACAAATGCATTCACACAAGAGTAACATCACATAACACTAGCATATATGAGGAAAACCCAAGATGGGAAAAACCTTAGTGAGAAATGTTGTTGTAGACTACTACTCCAATCCAGCCTCATAATCAATCTCTGATTACAATGTTTAGGGCACCAACCCAAGGAGCACCAACCCCTGATTTTAGGGCACCAACCCAAGGAGCACCAACCCCTGATTTAGGGCACCGACCCAAGGAGCTACAACCCCTGCACCGAGCTCCAACTCAGTGAATACAAAACATATTCATTTACAAGTTAATAGCCTTGTTACAAATGGATTTTGTAACACTTCTTCAAATCTCTCTACGAGTTCTCTTGTCTAGTTCACTGCTAGTTCTCTCTCTATCGATTCTCTCCTCTGGTTGCCTCTTCTCTCCACTGCTCTGTTGCTGTCCACCAGTACTCCACTCTGTCAGTTCTATGCTTGCCTGCTCTGCAGTCTTCTGCACTTCTTCTCTGTCGATATGATCACAATCGATTTTCTCACTGCCGATGGTTGAACACTTCAACCTAGTTCTCCCTCATACACAATCTCTTCTATATCTCCTTGATGAGAACTTGAGTGATTTAACTTTACATGCAGAAACACTCCTACATCTAGTGACAATACTCTCTCCTTCAAGAGCACTTAATAATATCTTTGGCTTGCATATTTATAGCATGGTTTTCCCACCAAAAGCCAATTCAAATCACAAGCAGTTAGGATTTCCTCATCAACCTCGAGGCAAACCAAATCCAATCAGATCTTATCCGATCTAATCTCCAAGACAGTTATCTGCGCATCACTGTCGTTAACGTGCCTTCCAATACACATTTTTTAAACATAGAAAACATGATGTTGTATCTCGACCTGCATCTGTCAAAACACGATAAATATCTCAATTGTTTCCTTCTTGAGGTCCTTCAACAATCTAATTTCCTTTCTTCAATTTAGGTTCCAAAAACTCCCTAATCTTTCTCTATCATTCACTCTTCCTCGAGCCGCATAGTTCTAATCCGATCCACAAATCATAGGCTCCATATTAAATGCACAACTGTAGAAACACCTATCCCTACACGACACTTCACCGACCTCTACGATCTTGCCACTTTAGCTCCACATGGCATCCATGTTGACATCCACATTTTCTTGAACAATTGTGTTAGTATGGATTGGATCACTAACCAATGCCAATACCGGGTTCAACTATTGGCTTACTAACCTTGCCGATTAAACTCTAAAGTCGGTTTGTCATCAACCTTCTACTCTACTTCTCTTCCTGTGGAATAATCAACCGGTTAGCACTCTTGCTAACCTACCTTATGTTTATCTTCATCAAATGGGAGGTCTTTGGCATCTGCACCTTGTCCATATTACCCGTGGACTTACATATAGGTAAACACTCTTGATGACACCATGTCATCAACCTTCAACTGATTCCATCTTCACTTTGGTCATTGTCCTCTATCTGTAGCTTCACAACCTTGCCTTCTTCATCAATAGACCATACATCACCTCTACTAGTTTGTCAAGTTGACAAACCCATCATCCTTCATCTGTACTGGAAACTCAACATGCCATCTTTGTTGGTCCAATGCATATCCCTGATTTCATGCACTTGATGCATCCTTGTGATTCACCGATAGATCTGGTGTGAGCCTTCAAACACCTGCCTTCTACCTCTCCTTCTTTATCTCATAGAACTATGATGCACACTATGTATAATAGGAGATAAGCTCCACTTACCGATGGGAGTGAGTCCTTGTCATCTGCATCTTACAACCCACTCATGTGGCTTCCTTGTTTCTGCAACATATCTTCAAACAGGAACATGTGATTCGGTGTGGGTACATTCATTTTCCATCATCTGTTCACATGGTGACTGCATCTTTAATCCGGTGGGAGTCCCACTGTTTTGTAACCACACAACATACTGGTGACCTATACATCTTCCTCTTCCTGTGTTGATGTGATTTAGGTAACATTCTACCTCTTCATCACAAAAAATAGCTCAAGTACCTTTCCCATCTTGCTTGTACATTAGTCATGAGCATGTCGGTTGGCCACTACTCACTGTCAACACAACACTTACCAGTTGACATCTTTTCCTTACCAGTGATAGACTGTATCAATAATCTTTGCATTTTGTCCGCACAAGTCAGACACTAACTTGTGTACCGGTGGCCTCAGTGATCATTCCTCTGAATGACATTCTCTCCCTTACCTTACCAGTGTTCTGCAACACAAGGTGATATCAAAGATATCTTATCTTGTATTCATCCATGATAGTGTTGCATATACATCTCTTCTACCGGTATCCATCCCATCCTGATTGAAATAAATGATAACACAATGCCAACAATCTCCCACTTTAGCATTGATGTCAACTCATGTAGTATCGAATACTACATAATATTTCTCCTCCTTTGTGTGATCCAAATCTTCCCCTTTGTATAGTCCATGGATTCTCAGACATGTAGTATCTGATATACTACATAATTCTTCTCCCCCTTTGACAAAAATGGCAAAGGGGACTTGGTGTAGGGACATTGAAGGGTGTGCTAGCATCTATGCAACATGTGTTTGAATGCAACATAATATGTTTCCTTGAAGGTTTCTTGTATAGGCCCTAGATGGATATGGTAGGTCCAATGCTACCAATACTATGTAATAAGCTATAACTCCAAAGTTATATACTTGGTCACAAGCCTTGTATGGGAATTTTATTTATGTTTTTGGTGTCTAGGGGTCCTAGAGATTTTGTGTGTCCACTTTGTAACCTTTGATATGAAGGCAAGTGTGTGATGTCATAATTTGTCAAAAGTTGCTATGTTGTCATTAGGCAATTTTGCAACTTTTTGAGTTGTGGTTACCCAGCGGCTAGTTGGTTACATTTTGTACATTGGGAAGTGGTTGGAAGGATTTAGCCTTATTTAAGCTTGAGGAATGATTCCCAAAGGTTATATTGAGACTTTGAATGAAATTTATACTTCCTACCAATCTGAAACTGTCATTTTTACTGCTTTTTCTTGTGTTCTTGGCCTTGGTACTGATTTGTATGAACTTCTAGAAGGGATGATGTCTTGTAAAAATTGTAGTAGTGAATCACCTTTCATTTTAAGTTGCTTTGAGGTCTTGAAGTTCTGTGGTTGATGAGCAATTGAATTTTCTTCCTCTCTGCTTGGTAAAAACCCCAAAAAACTAGGGTTTGATTCAAAAGGATCCACCATTCAACATTCCTCTATGGGAAAGGTCTAAAACCATAGGGAATGTTGGATTACCATGTATAATCATTGATTTTATTTTTTGGGGGAGCATAATATCTCTCCTTGAATTTTTGGAGTGATGCCCTAGACTTGACATTACCCATGTGACAAGTCTGTGCAGAGAGGAATTGATTGAATCCTTCAGGTAGTGGACATAATGGTGGTAAAATCTTGCATGGAGAGGACCCTTAGGCATGTGAATACCCCCTCCAAGATACCTAACTTCATTTCCACTTTACTGGTGAAGGTTTAGAGACCTAAAGCTCTATACCGGCAAACTAGACCAAAATAGGCACAATAGGGTTTGAACACTTGCACTCAAAACCCAGATGCAGAACTTTGAAATCCTTTAGAGTGTCCAAAAGGGTACTTGAATATAAATTTTTTTTAGGGTGTTGTTCACATAATTTGGTAGATAAAGTGGGAAAAGTACAAATGGAGGGCTAATTGCTTGTAGCCTTATTTCCTAGGTCCCTAAGGACAAAAGGCATAAAGGAATTGAAAATACCTATCAAAGGGGTCAAGGTAAATTAAAATACCATTTAAAACATGTGCAAACACTCACATATGATAAATTCCACAATTTGAACAAAATATCATGTTGGCAAAGGGCTTGGGGGTTGTGAGGTGTCTTGGTTTAGGGGTTGAGTATAAAGGAGTAGGAGTCTCATAGAGAAACTAAGTTGTCCTAAGAAGATTGATCCTTGTGAAGGATCAAGGACAAGATTGATAACCTTTGGAAGGTTGGAGAGATTTGACCATTGGATGGTGCCAAGTGTTGACCCTTAAAAAGAAACCAAAGAATTTGCTCATTCGCACCAAACCCTCTACATCATAGTGGTATCAGAGCTATACCAAGGGTGGAATAGTGTATGTTAGACTCAGAATTTGGAGGAGAGGTTGATACAATGCCTCCTAAGGCAATGAACCTAGAGGCCATCAAGAAGATGGTAGAGTAGTTGCTTGAAGAGAAACTCAAAGAGACTGGACCGACCAAGGGAAAGGACAAAACTTGTGATGATGAATCAGAGGAGGAGAATGAAGAGCAAGAGGCCATCCCTTAGAATATGGCACCTGATAAAAAGATGTTCTTGGATGCTTTGAAATCAGTAAACAGGGACAATGTAGAAATTTTACCTATTTATAGTGGTAGCTTGAATGGAGAAGATGTGCTTGAATGGATAGAAGCACTCAATAACCACTTTGAATACAAAGAAGTTCCAGAGGAGAAAAGAGCGAGTTTGGAAAATTCTAGACTCAAGGGGTCTTCCTTGTTGTGGTGGACAATGTTGCAAGAAGAAAGGATGAATATAGGGAAGAAGAAGATATCCTCTTGGGAGAGGATGAATAGAAAAATCAAAGATCAATTCCTGCCAATAGATTATGAGGTTCAAATGTACAAGAAGTTGAAAAATCTTAGACAAAGGGAGTTGGATGTGAATGCATATACTGAAGAATTTCACAAACTAAGTCTTAGGTCAAAGAAGCATGAAGAAGAGGCGGAGAAGGTGGCTAGATACCTGAATGGGTTAAGGAAAAACATCCAAGATGAGATCAACATCATGGCTCCGGACACTATGCACAAATGTTTTCAATTGGCATTGAGAGTGGAAGATAAGATAAGGAGAAGAGGAGAGAAAAACAATAGAGGAAGGGGAGGTAGGAATTTCAGAGGTAGAGGTGGCTATGGAGGAAGAAATACTCCTTTAAAAAATGGAGACACTAACTAGAAAGATTCCAATGGAGAGTTCAACAACAAGAATGGAGGATTTAGAGGGGGAAGGAGACCTTTTGGTAGGGGTAGGCAAGGAAGTCAAGGCAGAGGTCCTAGTGTTTTCACTAGTAAATGTGCAAGAGGATGATGGACAAAGTATCAATTCACCCTAGGGAAATGCAGGTCCCATCTTGGATGGAGAAATCCTCATGTGAAGGAGGACATTATTGAAGGTACCCCAATGCAAGGAGCCACCACAAAGAAAGTCACTCTTCAAGACTACTTGTAAGTCTCATGGTAAGGTTTGTAAGGTGATTGTAGATTCTGGATCCATTGAGAATATTTTTGCTTTAGAAATGGTAGAGAAGTTAAAATTGAAAAGGTTACCACATGTGATTCTTTATAGGGTGTCTTAGCTTAACAAGGGGCAACATGTAGTGGTAGATGAACAAACTTGGGTGGATTTTGAACTAGGATACTATAAGGATAGGATCTTATGTGATATCCTTCCTATGGATGCTTGTCATTTGTTGTTAGGCCACCCTTGGCAGTATGATGTTAAAGCCCAATATGATGGGGAAAAGAATGTGTATGTCATCTCTAAGAATGGTAAGAAATTTAGGATGGAACCCTTACCCGATCAAGGGGAAGAGAATATTGTTAGTCCAAGTGTCATGATGATTAGTGGGAAAGAGTTTTCAGATGTCCTTAAGAAAGAGGAGACCCAAGTCTATGCTTTAGTCTTATACCCAAAGGATAAACCTCAACAAGAGAATGGTGCAAAGAGAGAGGTTCCTAGTGAAGTACAAGCCATGTTGGATAGATATGAAGGAGTTGTAGCCAAAGACATGCCTGATAACTTGCCTCCAATCAGAGAACTCAATCATCA
Source organism: Cryptomeria japonica (assembly GCF_030272615.1). NCBI lineage: Eukaryota > Viridiplantae > Streptophyta > Pinopsida > Cupressales > Cupressaceae > Cryptomeria > Cryptomeria japonica. Next base: position 420,317 of record NW_026728839.1, read on the forward strand.
AATTGATTTGATCCCTGATGTAACCTTACTTAACAAAGCTACCTACAAGATGACTCCCAAACAAAATGAGGAGATATCAAGACAAGTGCAAGAACTATTGGACATGGGGTTGATTAGGAAGAGTTTAAGTCCATGTTTTGTACCTACTATGTTGGAACCAAAAAAATATGGAACATGGAGAATGTGCATTGATTCTAGAGCCATTAACAAGATCACAATTAGGTACCAATTTCCTATGCCTAGGATTGAAGACCTAATGGACTATCTTGGGGGATCTTGCTACTTTTCAAAGATTGATTTGAAATCAGGTTATCATCAGATCAAAATCAGACTTGGTAATGAGTGGAAGAGTTCCTTTAAGATAAATGAAGGTTTATATGAATGGTTGGTGATGTCCTTTGGGCTCATGAATGCACCTAGTACCTTTATGCGCCTCATGAATGAGGTATTGGTTGACTTTATTGGAAAATTTGTTATTATTTATCTTGATGAAATATTGGTGTTTAGCAGGTCCAAGGAGGAGCATTTGAAGAATTTGGATCAGGTTTTGAGGAGGCTTCATGAGGAGAAACTGGTAATCAACCTTGAGAAGTGTGAATTCATGAAAACTAAGTTGGTGTATCTAGGCTTTGTGGTTTCTAAGGCATGTTTAAAAATGGATCCTTCAAAGGTTGAAGCTATTGTCAATTGGCCTACACCTAGAATAGTAGGGGATGTTAGGAGCTTTCATGGATTGGCTTTTTTTTATAGGAAATTCATCAGGGGTTTTAGTCATATTTGTGCTCCCATTCTTAATACTATAAAATGAGGAATCAAATGTAGGTTTGAATGGATAGAGAGGGAATCCAAAAGCTTTGAGATCTTGAAGAGGAAGGTTGAAAAAATTCCCACCTTGAGGCTCCCTTATTTTGATTAACTTTTTACAGTTGAATGTGATGCAAACAAGCAGGCAATAGGTGTAGTTCTTAGCCAAGAAGGGCATATAGTGGAATTATTTTTAGAGAAGTTGAATGAGGCTAAGAAAAGATACTCAAACTATTATTTGGAGCTCTATGATATGGTACAAGCACTTAAAAAGTAGCATCATTACCTTCTTCCAAAAGAGTTCATTGTTTACATTGATAACCATGCATTGAGTTTCCTTAATGGGTAGGAGAAGTTGAATAAGAGGCATATCAAGTGGGTTGAACAAATCCAACCTTACTCTTTTACTATCAATCATAAGAAGGGTGTGTCTAATAAGGTTGTAGATGCCTTGAGTAGGGGAGTACTCACTATCCAAGAAATCCAATGCCAAAGTGTTGGTGTTGATTCTCTTAAACTCATGTATAAGGAGGATAAAGATTTTAAGGATGCCTATGATGTTTGCACTAAGTGTCCCGATTCCTTTCATGTTGCATGATAGATTTATATTTAAGGGGCATCAACTATGTATTCCTCAATGCTCTATTAGGGAGAATATCATTAGGGAAAAGAACAATGGCAGCCTTGGCGGTCATTTTGGTTTGGATAAAACTTTGGAGCAGGTATCAAGGTTTTACATTTGGCCTAAGAAGCAAGGAGAGGTGAGGAAATTTATAAAAAATTTCCCCATTTGTCAAAGGGCAAAAGGATTTTCTATTAATTCTCGGTTTTATCAACCTTTACCGATTCCTACTAGGCCTTGGGAAAGCCTTAGTATGGATTTTGTACTTGGTTTGCCCAAAACTTCTAGGGGGTTAGATAGTGTCTTTTTCATTGTTGATAGGTTCATCAAGATGGCTCATTTCATGCCATGTAAATGCACAAATGATGCATCTCATATTGCAAGTCTCTTATTCAAAGAAGTTGTAAGGATACATGGTCTACCTCTCAATATTGTCACTGATAGAGACTCCAAGTTTGTGGGTCATTTTTGGAGGACTCTCTGGAATAAATTGGGTACCAATCTTTCATTTTCTTCAGCATATCATCCTCAGACTGATGGCCAAACTGAGGTGGTTAATATATCTCTTGGCAATCTTCTTAGATGTCTTACCGAGCATCATGGATAAAGTTGGGATTTTGTGATTGGACAAGTTGAATATGAATATAATGATTCAATTAATATAAGTATAGGGAGAAGCCCATTTGAAGTTGTGTACGGATTACATCTTAGAGGGATACTTGAACTTAGAGACCTTGGAGGCATGGAAAGAAGGAGTGCTCATGGAGAGGACTTTACCATCATTATGAAGGAGATCCATGATCAAGTGAAGGCTTCACTTCACAAAAGTGTAGAAAAATACAAACCCAGGGCAGATGTTAAGAGGACGGGTGTTTAGTTTTAGGTAGGAGATTTGGTAATGGCCTACTTAAGGAAGGAAAGGTTTCCCAAGGGCCAAACCTCTAAGATGCTCATGAAAAAGATAGGACGTCTTCGGGTGGTTCACAAATTTGGTAACAATGCTTATGAGGATGAACTTCCACCAAATTTGGGGATCTCTCCCATTTTTAATGTATGTGATTTGACATCCTTCAAGGGTCCTTTACCTGATGCAACACCTGGTTCTTCTCTTGTGGAAGAGGATGTGGATTGGGTGAAGGATTTTCCACTGAGAAAACCATTGGAGTTGGAGAGTATCCTTGATTCCAAAGTGATCAAAAAAACCAAAAGAGGGGTCTACAAGGACTACTTGGTCAAGTGGAAGGACCTTCCTGAGTCTGAAGCTACTTGGATGTCTAAAAGTGATATTATCAAGCATGGCACCTCAATCACCCAGTTGACAACTCAAGGGACTTGAGTTTTCTTGTCCAGGGGAGTATGGTGTAGGGGCAATCAAGGGTGTGCTAGCATCTTTGCAACATGTGTTTGAATGCAACATAATGTGTTGCCTTGAAGGTTTCTTGTATAGGTCCTAGATGGATATGGTAGGTCCAATGCTACCAATACTATGTAATAAGCCATAAGACTCCAAAGTTGTATACTTGGTCACAAGCCTTGTATGGGAATTTTATTTATGTTTTTGGTGTCTAGGGGTCCTAGAGATGTTGTGTGTCCACTTTGTAACCTTTGATATGAAGGAAAGTGTCTGATGTCATAATTTGTCAAAAGTTGCTATGTTGTCATAGGCAATTTTGTAACTTTTTGAGTTGTGGTTACCCAAAGACTAGTTGGTTACATTTTGTACATTGGGAAGTGGTTGGAAGGATTCCTTAGCCTTATTTAATCCCGAGGAATGATTCCTAAAGGTTATATTGAGACTTTGAATGAAATTTATGCTTCCTACCAATCTGAAACTATCATTTTTACTACTTTTTCTTGTGTTCTTGGCCTTGGTACAAATTTGTACACACTTCTGGAAGGGCTGATGTCTTGAAACGGTTTTAGCAGTAAATCACCTTTCATTTAAAGTTGGTTTGAGGTCTTGAAGTTCTATGGTTGAGGAGCAATTGAATTTTCTTCCTCACTCCTTGGTAAAAACCCCAAAAAACTAGGGTTTGGATGCAAAAGGAGCCACCATTCAACATTACTCCATGAGAATGAAAACAAAGAAAGATGTCCAAAATTCTCTATGCGTCGATTTAAGATCTTACCTCAATTCCCATTTATTGAAATAATATATTATAAGGTTTCAATTTAAATAAATAATAAAATGTAAACAAAACAATACTACCTAGTTGGAGAATCAACCTTACTAAGGAAAACTGTAGAGTTGAAAAGAGGATACCTAATTAATTGTAGCACTATATATAATATACCCTTCTTAGATTCCCTAGGAGTCGAGTAGACTCAACCTAATAATCTCATATCACAAATTAGTCTATTTTTTAGAATTTGAAAAAACTAAAATTAGATTAAGATAAAGATAATCGAAAGGATGAAATAAACATGCAAGTCAACTTGACGACGATCAATGGATTGACCACTCCTTTAATTCGTTCTTACCTGTAGAAGCTCTCTAGTTGCTAGAATGGAGGATAGATGACTAATTGTTTTCAAATCTGGATCTACAAACCCAACCTAATAATTCACTTCCCAGACATTATGTTTTCGTTTTTGAAATTTGCAAAATAAAACTTGAAAGGTGAGGTATTTTTGCTAAGTTGATTAGATGAGGATTCTCCCCCTTATTTAACAATTTTACCTAACTATACTAGGCACATTTTTGGAACAATGAGGAGGGAGTTTTTTTTCTTTTGGTAGAGTAAGGGGTTTGTAGAAAGGAGAAGAGGAGAGCTTGGCATGGGAGTAGGAGTAGAAAGGCGTTCTTATACCTGCTAGAAAAAAAACATAATGCCCCCTTTCCATACTACATTCTCTACAAACCCTAAGTGGGAGGCATGTGGAGGAGTAGATTAGGTGAGAGGGTGATTTAGCTTGGCAAAAATAATTTCCTATCACATCACCTTTTAGAAGACCGATTTCTTGCAATTGAGAAGGTGTGGTGAAGGAAGATGGGTGGAGAGAAGGTGTATTTGTGCAACCCAACTCCTATCGCTACCCTTAAACTCTAGAGTTGATCAATATGGATGGATGACAGTGGGGGGCAAAAAGATGATACAAAAACTGTGTCTATCCATAAATCGAGCTTCCATAAGACTTGTTGACTAGGCTTGGACCAGGCGTTGGATTGGCAATCACCCAATGAAGAAGAACGATTCTAGAGGGAAGGGTGAGTAGTGTTTGCAGTCCTATTGAAACCCATGTGGCACTCTATCCAGACATGGTGGGAAGGGGAGGAGAGTTATTCTCCTAACATGTAGATCAAAATAATTAACACAAATTACTAAGAATAAATGAGGAGATTTAACCAAATTGATTCCAGGAAGAATCGATGTCCAACCTGGAGGGAATAGTGTGACCAAAATTGTATATGGCAAGTAGAGAATAAAAGAACAGTGATGCATTCAAAGAGTAATGAAGAAGAAGGGGTGGCGCCTAAAACATTAACCATATGTAGATTGTTTCCCCCTATACTATTGTTGTGCAGCGAGAATGAGAGTTAAGGCAATGTGCTTTGTTTATCCTGAATCCTTATGGCTTTGCCACTTTCGGCTCGACACAATCACTCGTTAAACCTTCAAAACTACAAATTGTCTGAACCGAGGGAATATTAATACTATATGCAAAGAAATACAATATATTTAGGAAGCCAGAAAAGGGACGACATACAACAACAATACAATTACCTTGAAAATTCAACATTTAAAACTTAGGTGGTAGTCAACCTCCCTCCCAATTGAACTTGCCGACCAAAATTATCACTGAAGATAAAAAAAAAAATAGAAGTTTGAGCCAGATCGGGATGTGAGGAATATGATAGTCGCCCCTAGATTTATAATTGATATCACTAAAATTAATAATTCAATACATGTAAGATTTCTTTCAAAATGCATGAATTATAACAAACTATATTGGGAATTTTAATTAATTTGCATGTCTCATGCGTTCAAAGTTTTATTTTAGTTTTTAAAATTTAATTAATCTTTTTTTTTTAATGTGTGGTAAACATTTTAACTTGATCGACGACGCTGGCATGACACGCCCTCCGGCTCCACATGAAACACTTTTGACCCGGAGCTATGAACCGGTGAGGCCACAACCGGGGGACCTCATCCCCACACTTCACTTGTTCAAACCCATGAGCACAATGGCCCAACGAAGACACAAGGCATGTGAGCACAATGGCCCAACAGGGGTTTGAACCTTGATGGCCGCTTCACCAACGAAGCGTTTTAACTGCGACACTACATGTCTGAAGACAAAAAAAACAAAATTAATTAATCTTTTAATCTTTTATTAATTTTCAATTTTTTTTTAATATCAAATCACACATGATTATTATTATGCATGTCGTTTAATAATTTTCTTATAAATTTTAATAATTCATCTTTCAATCATTTATTATTTTTCTAATCTAATATTTTAACCCATGCATGCAAGTTTTTTATATTTTAAATATTATAATTTACGAGCTATTACCTTTAAATTTATTATTATTATTTTTTTAATAATCCAATTTTTGAATAAATTAATTATTATGTTTTATTTATTTTATTTAATTCTTCAATTGATTTATTTATTTTAATTTTCTAAGTCTAATTTATTTAATTTGCGTTTTGCACAAGGTCTCATTTCATAAATCATTGTCGGCAAGCTAGAAAACCCCTCCTCAATCATATGTCCGCCTTCGACAGTCAAACCTGCAATCACCTCACACTCGACAAAAAGACGTCAAATCACGATAAAATGCATTATATACGTCATTACAATTAAAAATTTAACAAAATTATTAATAACATCAAACATCATCATTAAATAACTAAAATGTCATTAAGCATCATTAATAGTATGTAACACCATTAATTACTTTATTATCAAAAAAATGTCATTACATCTAATTATTAGCATAATAATGTTAACACTATAAGTATCTGAGAAAAAAAATTTCTCTAACTAGGTGGTTTGAATCAGGTCATGACAAACATATTAGTCTAGGACATAACTTCATCCACATAAATCATAATAAATCCACTAATATCAAAGAGACTATCAGAGCACAAATCTAAAAGTGTTTATCACATTCTCTCATAAAGGATGAGTCAGTGAGGGGCACTACATCCCCCCCTAAACATCGACTTACTCCTTGAAGTCGCAAGCTTAAGATGAAGATGTACATGTTAATCTAAAACTTCTTTTGAACATAACCAAATTATATATTTCCTGTAGAACATTTACAAACAATATACATAATCTCCTGACTAGAGGATTCATCAACCATTAGAACATCTTATCTCAAAACATTTCCTAGCTCAAAGTAAGATAATAACAAGAAAAGTTTCCCTACTATGCTTCAATTATTCAAGTGAATGCATTACATAAGAGATAAAACAAGTTAAAAAACTCTTACTAGTTACAATAAGCATGCTAAATCATTATAATATCTTCAAGTGAACTTTATTTAACCACATTTTGCAAGACAAAAACTATAATTCCTATCATCGAATTAGTATTATAAGCAAAAATAATAATAACTCACACCATTTCAAGCATGGAAACACTCCTTTAACATCTAGTTGCGCGCAATTAAGAAGATAAATATACATTTTACACAATACTCTACACATATAAACATCCTTATATTATTAAAGAAGCCACATGTCATACATTTATTTGAGTAAATTTGAATAAACTTCCTTCAAGACCGAATAAGATCAAAATAATCTCATAATTAGCCGAAATCTATATCCTATGAAAAACAAGATTTACAGTATTCAAAGTTTTCATTTTCTACCACACTTCTGCTACGCTACTTTGATACAAACATTCAACACATATTTCATCCAATCAAATTGTTTAAAAGTACTCACAATAGTTCTTTTGCATTTAAATATTTCATATATTACAAAATTATCGAATCCAAATGCACTTTTATCTTATATTTCATTTACTCATCTGATACTAACATTATCTAATTGTTCACTATGTCTAGTGCACTTCTTTGCGGTGTCCTCCCTTGCACACACACCATTAGAGGTTCAAAATAAATATGATAGAGATAATACTTCACACAAAATGAGGGCCCACAATAACCAACATATAGAACAATCACAAAAGACAACAACAACAACAACACAAGAGAAAGTCCAAAAAGAAAGGGTCATCAAAACCAATATTAGATCACAAACATTGCTGACAGAATTAGTCAAGAAGCAAAGTGTGACAAGTGCCACCACATAAAAAATAGATAAAAGAATAATATTACAAAATCCCAAAATCAATTTAACTTCAATGATGCTAGCACAAATCACAAAATAACTTGAGGCAAAATAGCCAACTTATCCAAATCTACATTACGAGGTGACCAATTTCAGTCACGCCAAAGGGAGTAACCGCTACACAACACCCAAGGGTTAAATACCTAAATGTGTTAGAGAGTGTATGCCAAACTTTTAAAACCATATATTTATTGGTATATCTATATTCATTTTATCATTTTAATGCAATACAGTCTTTACGAAAGTCTAAGAAAATATTCTTCATGAAAGGAGACATATGCAAGGAGGAAATAAAGTATTTCATACACACAAGGAATATACTAATGACATGATTAATATTGAAGATATCCTATCTAATAAATTACCACACTTACCGAGTTACAATAGAGATAGATATCAAAAACTCAACTAATCAATCGATGATGTACTGCAATATTCACCATTTCCTCTTATTGCACAATAAATAGCATATAGAAGATAACAATAGTCTACATGATGTCATTGAACAAATTTAATCAATCATATATTTACACAAGTAAATTACTCATAAGAAATGGATCTCATTACTTAATCTCCAAATGAAATTTAATATCAAACTTTGATTACTCCTACTCCTGTCTCCTATGATCATTTCCTTAACATACCATTAACTGGATTATTTACTTATATTACATAAAACTAAAGATCATAGCCTTGCAACCATGTATTTCATTTACATTTAATTTCACATAAATTCAAATACATTCATACATACATTGTTCTATTCAACTCATCTCCCTTCAACCCTTAACTATATTCTTTTGTACACTAAATATTATGAGTAATTCAAGGAAATTTGTCATTAAGGAACATATTGCAATGTCTGACAATCCATTATCAATTCATCCTATTGGATTTCATTGAGCAAGCACTTCCCTAAAATTTGAATAGGGTAAGGAGGTAGCGTCTTTCCTTAATCTATCCATTCAATCAAGCAATACATTTCATCAAAACCACACAACTCCTTCACAAATATAAGTCTTATCTTACCAAACCAAGTAAAGACATAATGCTATAATTTCCAAATTTTCCTATACTATACATGCAATACACCAATTTTAATTTATTCAACATGTATACTATAACATGGTCCTTTAGCCCACTATTTTGTTAAACTTTTGACATTATTCATGCAAGAGATATTCTATTCAACTAACTCTTCTTTTAAATGAGAATCATGGATGCAATGCATAAATCTTAGTCTTCAAAGAAATTTTTATTCCATCCAAACTTTCCTTTTTAAGGTGTACAAAATCATACTCATCTATGATTATTCAAAAATTTCTATATAGCATCAATAAACTTCTTAAGCACCTTGAATCATATACTCAAATGGATGGAGAAGAGGGAGAAAAGAATTGTCAAACAATAAATATATGCACACAATAATTATGCAAGGACAATTTGAATTTCCTAAATATGCTATATTTATCGTACCATACAACTATTTACATCATTTTCTAAGTGCGCAAATTCAACCTCCCATATGGTCTCCTAACAATACAAATGTAGATAGAAATCTCAAGTCCTTATCGAAAGATATGATTTACTTAAACAATCTTTTCTTAAATGCAGAATCACACACATATATATACACCCAAAAGTTCTATTTGGTACCCACACTTCACTAGCTGACTTCCTTACATTTTACATAGGAGAATAAATGAAGGAGATGGGCATCATTAAGCTACTATTTTCTTATATATAGGTGCATCCCATACAAGCTCTTCAATTTCACATCATGATCTTCACTAAATCATTCTTATATGCATAATATAAACACTTCATCTTACTATTCATACAAAAATCAATGTAACAAGCTAATTAGTTAAGAGGAAACAAAATTTTCTCTCATTCTATAGCATAATCATTTATATAGGGAAAACAACCTCTAATATTCAGGTAAGCACTAGAAATTATAAAGTAAGCAAGACTATATAGAATCACATAGACATCACTCACATCTAGGAGGCATGCATAAGAAATGAATACACATATTGCACACAAGTATTATTTCTAGAAAGGTTTAGGGAGAAAACACAAAGAATAGGCATATAAGATATCCAAGGTTCCAATGACATTTTCCAACACAAATCTCAAATAATTCAACTCAAGTCAAAGAGAACATTATAGCACACCACACACGACTAGGAGCAACAACCTTAACCAAAGATCCCAATGTTTACAACATGAGCTCTGATACTAGATGTAATGCCCACCAAAATACCCTAGAGAAATTAATGAACTAAGTAGCAAATAGAGATACTTTTTTTTTTAAAGGTAACTATCACTTCTATGCTATTTCTAACATTCCATTAATGCAAAATTACTACCAATATTCATCAATGCACCATTAACAATTTACATTAATACATAAATCAACATGAACATATCCATAGAATCATATTACGCAAGCAAATTGACAATTTAATCATTAACACAATTTCTAAATAAATTGATACAATGCAAATCCATTCCCTAGGGTATCTCAACATCATTACTTGACAAAATCCTAACACATCATATATACATACCATACAATATTACCATCAGGTAAACCACATAACATATATACATACAAATACAACTCCAACAAGTAAGATCCAGGTGTTGCAACACAAACTGAACACAAGTGTACACGAGGGAAGAGTGTCATGGTATAGCTTCAGATAGGTTATCCTGGTAGGTCTCCATAGGCCAAGACCCCCATCCTAGGTTATCCTGATAGACTCTCCTTACCCCCGACCCCTATTCAAGTCTCCTACGGTGCCAACTTACCTTTCAAGAAGACAAGGTAGTTGATCTTTCCATTCCAGGCCTTCCCACTGCATCCTGAGTCTTTACAAGAACTCAACCATGAGCATGGAATATTAGTCTTATTTAATGTTAAAAACTAACCAATCCCCTAATACATTATTAGGTTATCATTGATGTCAACCAATATTGCAGGCTATCGATAGAGGTATGTCAACCTGGTATGAAGAAGATTGAAACAACATAAGGAAGATTAACATGAAGGCTTGTCAACCGATATGGTGGAAGACAAGTAGGTATTGAGACTATCAGTGACTTCATCGGTATGAGGTGAGATGAATGTGTGTGTTAGCATGATGAGTAATAACTGGTAGAGCATAAACTGGTTTTGAAGGCTGGCTTATTGTTTATGATGAAGAGGCAGAATGTTAAAATGATCACACCATCGAAGGTGAACATGTTCTATTGGTGTAGTGTGCACTACCGGTTAATAGAAGGAGAAGCTCTCATCGATAAGGGTTCGTACTGGTATGAGTTTGTTGAATGTTCAAGTGTAAACCGATCTTGTGTTGGCGAGTTGAGTGTATACCGATGTGATGCCATGTGGGGTTGAGGTGGCATACATGTAGAGGTCAGTGAAGTTTCCATCGACATGGTTGTTGGAATAGATAGTCGACATTAATGAAACAACCAAAAATCATGGGTCAATAACAGATTGATGCGGCTTGAGGAAGAATCAATGACATAGAATGATCAGGGAGTTGTTGGTGCCTAGATCAAAGCAAATAAATCAGATTGCAAAAGGACCTCGAGAAGGAAATAGTTGGGTCATAAATGAGCTGACAGATTTCAAGGATAAAAATCATGGTCAGAATTGCTATCTTTAACAAATATGCATTGGTATAATCAAAACGCGTACAAATTCATTCCTCCAATGCAAGTGATCGATCCAAGATGGATCGGATCAGATGCAGATTTGGTTGGGAGAAGGAAACCCTAACCGCCCTTAGTTTGAATTGAGTTTTGGCAGGAAAGCTCAAGATTAAATATGATAACTTGAGACTGTGATTGGTGCTACTAAGGAGTGAAGGTAAGTGTGAAATTGTTGTCTGAGAGCCGAAGAGAAAAACACTTGAAGTGTTTATGAGAGAGGACTGTACTGATAAGGAGAAGCAGGGTAAATTGGTGTAAGGAACAAACCGATGGAGTTAGCATAGGATGCAGAGGTGAAAATCTGAGGGAAATGACATCTGATAAAGAGTGATCAGTGTGAGTTAAATTGTGAAGACATTGTTAGAGGGGACTTAGAAAAGTTAGAATAAAAAACAAAGCAAAGTTGCAAAGTGTGTGGAGGAAACATAGAACGATAAGGTTGAAACCGACAGAGTAGAATATTATAAGGTTGCAAAACTTCTTTTGCAATCGGGATCTCATTTGTATAGCTGAGTCTTATATTGTTTTCACTGAGTTGGTTCTTAGTGCAGGGGTTGTAGCTCCTTTAGGTTGTAGCCTACAAATTGTGTAGGGGTTTGTGCTCATAAATTAGGATTTGATGCTCCTTGAGTTGGTGCCCTAAAATTTTAATCACATCTTTACATTGTGAGGCTGGATTGGAGCAGAAGATCTCTAGCAGCTATTCTCACTAAGGTTTTTCCCACATTGGGTTTTCCTCATATATCTGGTGTTGTGTGATGCATTCTTGTGTATGAGTTATGTTGATATTATAGAAAATCATTTCAAACACTTAGTTTGCACTGTTTGAGCTACCGGTTAGCACTCAGTTTGTTTTATATATTACTATTGAATAAAAAGTGTTTAAATCACTAATTCACCCCCCTCTCAGTGATCCATTGTGTCCAACAATTGGTATCAGAGCATAGGTACCCTATTTTGTCAAAGCCTTCTATAGCATGGGTAGATCCTATCAAGTGTTCACAATGGCAAGAAATGAATCTGCCTCCTTAAAAGCCCTTATGTTTGATGGTGTCAACTATGCATTTTGGAGTAGAAGAATGGAAACATATTTGTCCTCTCCAGGTTGTGATATATGGCTGTCGATTGTGAATGGGTAGACAATCCCTAATAATCTCCCTACTGATCCAAATGCTAAAAAGGAATATGAGAATAATGCCAAAGATACAAATTCCATTCTTAGTGGGTTATTTGGTAATGAGTTTGTTAAAGTCATGCAATACTCCTTTGCAAAAGAAACTTGAGATAAGTTGCAGAAGATATTTGAAGGCGATGCTAATGTGAAGGAAGCCAAGTTGTAGACACTGAGAGCACAACTTGAGGGTTTGAAGATGAGAGATGAAGAAAAGATTGCTAGCTATCTCCAAAGGATTGGTGACACAAAAAATACCATTAGAGGGCTTGGAGAATAAATAAAAGATGAGGTGGTAGTGTAGACACTTAAAAATAATTATTTTAATTATTTTTAATTCCTCACATAATTAATTAATTAATTATGTTAATTCAAATTCCTCTCAATATTAATTAAATATAATTAATATTGTCACTATAACATATGATTGATTTATTTAATCCCTTTCTTTATTCTTCTAAAAAAATCAAATCCTCACAAATCTTCCTCTTAGCTAATTAATTTCAATTAATTAGTTAACCTACATGATTCCTAAAAATCATCTCCTTAATTCATTCTTCTAGAAACTCCCTAAACTCACTTAACATTATTTTTCTTATTTTTTATTCCCTCCACTCATTCTCTCTCCTAGTCAAATTCTCCTACAAATATTAATCCCACCTAACATTTCCTCTAATTCCCCTCTTAATGAATCGTTAATGGCTAATCAACATGATTAGCCACAAAGTCAACTTCTTACTTTTAAATACTCTTTTCCTAGGTGAATGTAAGATTTTCGAAATCTCACATTCCTCCAGGGATTCCCTCTCCCAAGGAATTTTTAATTCTTTTTTATTCCTCCAATCCCCATAATATCCTTTTTTGGAGAATTTTTAATTCCTCCAATGCACCTTGTATACGAAATGCCTTTAAGACATATTTCTTGGTCTCCACACCCTCTCTTGGAGCTTGTGTGAGCTCACAAGTAAATCTTAGCCCTTCATCTCAAATTCATCCTAGCCATTCGTTTTCCTCTCCTCTTCCTATAAAATAGGGCTCCATCCCTTCATTCAAAACATCTTGAAATCCAGTAAGCTTATGCTGCCCTTTTGAGCCTAGGAAATCATCTTGGCAACTTGATCATCTCATCCTTATCATTTTTCAAATCCATTCCATTTGTGCACAACATTGGAGAGCCATCCACATCTAGCAATCAAAGGAGCACATCAAGTGGAGCATTATCAAGGGGCCCCTTCACTTCATCAAGCTCAATCCGAAGGAGAAGGTAAAATAGCAAGGTGAAATGGTCTTTTAATGATATTTTAGCATTCTGCATGTTTATTTCGTTATGTTTTGATCATTTGACCTTCAAATCTGTTTTCCCCTCTTCATTTTGGCATGCTCGGTGGGACCCACGTCCCTAAGAACTAATGTTTTTTTTTAGGTTTTTGTGAGTTGTGAGACGTAGGTTCCAAAATAGCGCGACTGCAGAAAAAAAATTATCTTTTTCGCAGGTTCCAGAATAGCGACTCAGCATTTCTGCGCGACAACTTCTTATTCTTTTACTTTTTTGTTTTTTGTTTATTTGTTGTTTCTATTTCAGCACGACAACTCTGTTATCTATTCTATTTATTTATAATTTGTGTGAAAGTAGGAGAGCATGCTCTTGTCTATGTAGACAATTAGAAATCCGAACCTTTGACACTTTTCTATTCTGTTTAGCACGACTGTATGCTCTAACTGCAAGAAAGTGTGAAAATAAGAGAGTATGCTCTTGTCTATCTAGGCAATCAGAAATCCAAATTTTTGGCACTTTTCTATCTATTTAGTGCAACTGTCTGCTCTGTTCTATGTCTGAAATTTGCTAGGCACTAACAATAGTCTGTATTTTCTTTTCATTTCGTGTTATCTGCTCTGTTTAATCATAATTTGTCTGACCACAGGAAAGTGTGAAAATAGGAGAGTATGCTCTTGTCTATCTAGACAATCAAAAATCCAAACCTTTGGCATTTTTTTAAATTCTGTTTAGTGAGGCTATCTGTTTTGTTAAATCTAGGGTTTTTGTTTGCTTTGTTAAATCCAGGGTTTCTGTCTATTCTGTTAAATCTATGGTTTCTGTTTGCTCTGTTAAATCCAGGGTTTCTGTCTGCTTTGTTAAATCTAGGGTTTCTGTTTGCTCTATTAAATTTAGGGTTTATGTCTGCCCTGTTAAATCTAGGGTTTCTATTTGCTCTGTTAAATTTAGGGTTTCTGTCTGCCCTGTTAAATCTAAATCTAAGGTTAACAAAAAAAATAAAATAAATTATTCTATTTTTTTGCCATATCTTCTTTATCTCAACTCCATTTTCTTCCAAACTTCACCAGATTCTCCGCATTGCCATTTTCCACATTTCCTTCCTTGGAGGCCTTATCCCAAAAATCCACTTTTTGAAGCCCAAAATCTCATATTTCTCTATTTTTAGGGTTTGTCATAACTCCTTCCCCTTTTATCCAATCACCTCCAAATTTTTCTCATATTATCCGTCTCCAACTTTTGCTTCTTTGTCCCTCTTGGACAAATTTTCCCATTCCTTCATCTCTCCTCCCAAATCCCTATTTTTCGCTTGCCTATCCCTTGGAAAATGGCAAAAACCTAGTCAAACCCCATTTACCCATCAAAGCTTTCTTCAAACCCACATTTGTCATTAGTAAAAAAAATTTATTCATGTTTTTCTATTCATTCCCAAAAAATCAAAAAAATCAATATTTTTGTCATTTTGCTATTTTTTGCAAGACGCTTGTTGAAGACTTTGTTTTTCCAAACTACTAATCAAGTTATTTTGCAGGACGCTTTTTGAAGACTCCATTTTTCAAACTACTAATCAAGTGGTTTTGTAGGTTGCCTAGCTGATTCAACCAAATATTGTGCATTTATTTAAATTAGGCACCTAGATATTAATTAAAATGGAATGAACCATTGTCTTATGTGTCTTTAAGAAAAGCGTAAAGGTAGGAAAGTATGCTCTCGTCTTACTAGACGATTAGAAATCCAGACCCTCCAACCTTTTCTTGTTTGATTGTGTGTTTACCTTTAGTGGGCCTGCCCTCCCAACTTGCTCTTTGAGAAGGTAAGAGGGGAATGACCCAAGTGAGTACACCCGAACCTGAGGTTCCCAACTCACTATAATAAATAGGCCATTGACTATGAAAGGGTTAATGGTTGGGGCTATATGAGAGTTCACTCTCACATTAGGTGCTTAGTAGGATCCTAGAGATCTCAATCATGCTTGCATGACTACTAAGTTCTTAGTGTTTCGTTGGGCTATAGGCCTCAATTGCGCTTGCGCAACTTGGACGGGTAGCTCCTAATGTGAAGACTTACTAAACACCTTGTTCATAGTGGCCAAAAACCTTCTAGTCATTGGTGCAGGAGGTCAGACCTCTGAAGTGGCCCATATTCTTACGACCCTTAGTAGAGACACAAAGTTCGCTATGAGGAGTTTTCATGGGAATTGATGCTTTGCTGCCCGGAGAAGTGAGTGCCGTGGAGGGGAGCCAGTGGGGTCAAGCATCTAAATGTTCGCTCTAGGTAAACGTAGATGGGAAACCAATTGGGATTCAATGACTATTGTCCTTGCCAACCTTAAGAATGTTGTATATGAGCATGAGTGTCTTTGATATAATATGCATTTGATCACTGTGTTTGCTTTGTTTGATACATACTTTCCAAGAATAGACTAAAAACACATCACTATCCCCAAACATTTTGCAAAAACATTTGTCAAGACACAAACAATTGTCCAAGTCATTACCCACACAAAGTCCAAAATTGCATCAAAACTCTGTCCATCCCATTTTTCATAAGCCTAAGAGAGAAGCTAAGAGTCCGTCATCTCCATCAACATTCAAGTTTGTCCTTTGAAACACCAACTATCATCCAATTCAGGGTGGTCATATCCCTTCATACAACTTGCCATTCAAATCAATCCTCCATTAAGTCGTATTCATGTCAAAGACAACCTAGTTATCAAGTTTCTTCTAAACCATCACTACCATACCTTCTTCATCAAACATCCTCAAATTTCTTAAATCCTTTCATCCTCAATTTTCTTAAATCCTTTCATCACAAATTTCTCAAATCCTTTCATCCTCAATTTTTTTGAATCCTTTCATCACAAATTTCTTAAATCCTTTCATCACAAATTTCTCAAGTCCTTTCATCACAAATTTTTCAAATCCTTTCATCACAAATTTCTTAAGTCTTTTCATCCTCAAAATTCTTAAATCCTTTCATCACAAATTTTTTAAGTCCTTTCATCCTCAAATTTCTTAAATCCTTTCATCACAAATTTCTTAAGTCCTTTCATCCTCAAATTTCTTAAATTCTTTCATCACAAATTTCTTAAATCCTTTCATCATAAATTTCTTAAGTCCTTTCATCACATTTTTCATAAGTCTTTTCATCACAAATATCATGTATGGTCACAACTCGATCCCAAAAGAAAAAGATGGCTGAACAACAATATGGCATGCCGAACATTGATGTCCTATATAAAGATCTCACACAAGATCATACACAAAGTGGGCAACCTAGCGATCAAGATCAAAGTCAAAATCTTGACATGGTTAACCAAGATGAACTTTGTCTGGAAGTGCAAACTTTCCTAGCGGATTCTTATAACCAAGAGATGATGGAAAAGTTTATTAAACACAATCCTACTACACTTCTAAAAACTCTCCTTGAACATGGAGCTCAACTTCCGCTTGAATTTAATAGATCCGCTCTCACCCAACAACCACAAGGAGACCTCGCTCCCACACAAAGTGCTGCACCTACTATTCAAACTCAATCAATTGCAGCCCCATCAATCATCCAAGCTCAATCAATGCCACCCGCGGTACCTCCCACCGTGGTCTCCATCCCACCTTCTTCTTCCTTACCATCCATACCACTATCAAATCCGATCTCATCCATTCTCCAACAAACTTCTATACCACCTCCTTCTATTCAACCACAAATTTCTATTCCACAAACTTCCCTTCCTCCCAACAATGTCACAAATTTTATCCAGGCCGTATTCAATCCCATCACAACCGTTTGCAGACCACAACCAACTGTCACTCAAACCCTAGTAACATCGGTCATCACATCCCACATTCCCACCTCCTCATCATATTAATATATTGGTGGTGGTGCACCTTCTTTGGCTCATCCAATTCTTGGGGCAAATACACTTCACCATTATCAAAGCCCACAACAAGACCTCATCAAGGAAATTTAAGACATGAAAAATATCATCAAGGACATGAAACAAAGGACTAATAACAGAAAAACTTACTCATTCAAAGATTTTTGCCCTTGTCCTTACGATTCGTCTATATCAGTTGCACCATATCCCCCGGGATTTGAGATTCTTAAATTCACCAAGTATGAAGGCAAAGGAGACCCCCGCGATCATGTTCGATAATTCCACATCTTATGCCAAGAAGTCTCCTATAGTGACCTTTATCTTCATAGACTCTTTCCCAAGAGTCTCACGAGAGACGCCCTGGCATGGTTCTCATCTCTACCACAAGGTTCCATTGTCTCTTTTCCAGACTTGGCAGAAAAATTTGTGGCCCACTATGCATACAACATGGGTAATGATGTTTTTATGATGGACCTATGTAATACAAAACAAAGGCCCAGAGAAACCTTCACCAATTTCTTACAAAGATGGTGACATCTTATCAAGAAATTCCAGTGGGACATGCCAGAACAACATCAAATTGAACTATTCCAAAAGAACTTGGTGCCTGAACTTTCAAGACCCTTAATATCCCAATGCATCAAATCCTTCCAAACATTGACCGATAAGGGCCTTGCCCTCGAATGTGTCTTGTTGGAAGAAGGAACTTTGAAACATTACCAGAAGTTGACACAAAGTTCTTCCTCTTATTATAACAACAAGCCAAAATTCTGGTCCAAAAACAAAAATGTGGTCAATGATGGTATAACTGACGCAAAGCGGGTCCAAACCATGGTCACTCCCCCAAAATCCACCACCAATAATCATCAATTCAATAATCGAGACAATCCAAATCAATCCAAAAAACCTCACAATAATGTCTCAATCCAGGGACGACCACCCTGATCGAATAACAGGACTCCAAGAGATTTCACTCCTTTGGTTGAGCCTATTGAAGTGGTGTTTCAAAAACTTGTCCAAGTAGGTGTAGTGGTTTTTCCAATCACTCGCCCATTTGACCCCAAAGTTACAGCTGATTTGGAGATGTTTTGATCAGTGAAATTGTCGGACAAAGGTTGAATCAAGAGGGTTTCAAAAATTAGGGTTTTGACACTTAACCACTTAATTTTCAAAATTAAAGCACAAATATGAATTGATAATTTGTAATAGAAGGGCAGATCTGAAACAAGCATTAACATTTAGACATTTCACAAGCTTAATTACTAAAAAGAAAATTTAGGGTTTTTATGCAATTAACCTCTAAAATTTTGCAAAAGATCAAACATGGAAATGTAATCAAGGAATCCAATTTTCAGATCTAACTATGAATAATCAGAAAGGATGTTCACGTCGGGTTCACCAAAATGTAAAGCGGAAAATCGCGATCGAACCCTAGTTGCTCTCCCCTCTTCCAACTCCAAGGAGAGAGAAGGGAGATTCACTAGGGTTGATGGTTTTCACTTAGGGGAGAGACTTTACATTCAAAAGAGGGGTTGAAACCCACAAGATCCAATCCCACGCAATGCAAGATTGGATGCTAAATGAGTTTCAAGGGTTATGACAGCAAGGCTACCCTCTTTTGTAAAGAATGTGCATAGAAGAATTAAGCTAGGAATGCATAGAAAGTGAGAAAGATTCGCTTATAAACTGAGATAGGAATACAGTATGAAGTTGCGGACCTGGAATTAGCAGTAAAATGTCGATACGGCGCTGTCCTGCAAATTTGAGCGAAAGTTGTCGGGACGATGGCGCCCGAGCGCCACGGTCCTCCGAAAAATCCGCGAAATGAAGGGGGATCTGTTCGTCTCTGCACAAGGATTCCAGATCTTCAATTTCAGCCACGTACCTGCAACCTACACACAGAAAAGCGAAGACGATTGGGGGGTTAGGGATTAGGGGTTTGCCTTTAGGTCAAACCCCGGTTTTGGAATTAACCAAGAAATGAGCAACGCTGTAAATGTAAATGTCTGTAATGTAAAACAAGTACTAATACCTTGTTTTAAGGATGTTTGTATCCTTATGTGCGAAGGTATAGATGTTGTATATTGTATGTTGTAGTAGTATGTAGTAAGTGATCTCCTCTTCAATGGTTGAATCCTTGTCTTGAATGCAACACTTAGCCTTGAATGGAGACTTGAAATGATCAATTGCTTGAAGGAATTCTTGAATGCTTGAATGCTTGAGTATAATTTCCACGCTTTTTCCATCATGTCGAATGAAAGAGGAAAATGTAGTTTATATACTTGCCAATTAGGGCTGATAGACTGATTTTCCCGACCTTAGGCCGACCAGGAAAGATAATTTTCCAATTTGCAAACATAAAGACCCGAAGTCCAAAAGAGACCGGGCCCAAAATAGGACCAAGGGACCAGGGTGCTGGGCACTCTAGTCTCACCTCCCGGGACAGCAGGGTGCAAAGGAGGTTCAGGCCAGGGTGCAAGAAAATGCAGTTTTCAGTGTCATAATCAGGTTTCGGGGTCTCCATTCAGGTTCAGTGTTGCGTCGCCATCGTGAAGACCCAAAAGTCGAAATTGCAAGTGTCACAATTTTAGGATGCTACATTTAGCGCCCACTTTAGCGGGAGTATAGGCGTATGCTCATACTTCTGGTAAAGTACAAGGAAACAACATTGAAAAACTTTCACCATGTCAAGGAGGCAAGACACACCAAGCCCCCAGTGGACTAAGGATCTTACGACTTCGATTGACAAAGTAAAAGGGAAGATCACGAGGGAGAACCATGACTGTCAGTAGTAAGGTTCCCTCACTATGAGTCATGCAAGAGAAATACCAAAAATTTTCAAGGCAAAGCTGAGTTCTCCAAGAAATTTTCATGTATCTTGAAGGGATAGACAAGGTGTATGCCCCCCTACGTTAAAGCGATCACACACGCCTCAACGGGGGTGATTGTTTTAACGTAGTGATACACATAAGAAATGAGAAAGGAAAGGAGCACGTTATCGCAAGGATTTAGCCCCCAAGTGTGAGATAAACCCAAGGATAATAGACACAAAACACAAAGCACAAGGTAACTTCGCTTTCCTCGGGGTCAGTATGTTGTATGATAATTCATGTATATCATATGTATATATGCATAATTGTTCTTCATTCCCCAATCAAGGAAGGTCACCTAGAAGAAGGGAACACATGTGTCTTTTGAGTCAACATGAGAGAGACCAAAAGAGATCTCAATGCTTTGCATCGTCCTCAAGTAGACAACACCAAGGACAACAAATAGAAGAATGAGAATAACATATAGAAGAAGTAACACAAGAGAGGAGGAGATAATCTGCTATGCTAATGTAACTAGTCTAGCACGTCATCTACCCCCCGATCTTGCTGATCAATGTTTCGGGAAGGCAGGGAACACGCTAGAGGAGGAACATTCAACACAGTAGATGGAGCTATCACAAGATCCAAACAAGGGCTATGTTCATGTTCCAAGCCACGCTGTTCTTGTCTAGGAGCTAGGATAAGTGCTTTAGAAAATTCATTAGATAAATGGTTATCAATATCAACAAGTTCATATTCACTATCAGAAGCAAGAGGAGTAACATTTTCATCATGAATAACATTTTCATCTATAGCATCATCAAGATTTATAAAAATAGGGTCTTTAATTCGCACAGGATCAAGACCATCATGTATCTTATGTTTTGGAGATTTTGGAGAAAATGGAATAATGCTTGTTGAAGGTGTTTTTGGAGATTGCAAAGTTTGAGAAGCAGCTGCTTGAGCTCTAAGACGATGCTTTCGTCGGTGTTCACGTGCAGAACGATTTCATCTAGTCTTAGTAGGAAGTGGAGAAGATTGAGGAGGAGGAATGTTCTCATCCTTATCACTTGGGTGTTTAGGTTGTGGTCTCTTAGGCTGGATAATAGGAGAAGAAGAAGGTCTCTTCTCTCTATAAAAAGAAGGAGGAGGGACTGCTCCTTACAAAGGAGGAATATTTGGTTTAGGAAGGAGACCAAGTCCATCATGACGAGGAGGTATAGGTCTACTCTTAGAAAGTTTATTAGATATAGGCATAGTCACATCCATAGGGATGGGTTGGGAATCTTCTTGAGGAAAGACATTAGTTTTATCTTTCAAAGGAAGAACCTCCTTCTCAAGAATGATAGGAATATCAAGTTTGGGTGTTCTAGGTTCACTTAGAGATAGGATCATATCTTTTTTCCACTTTTGATAAGATTTGAAAAGATGATCACTTCGCGGAGGAAGAGATTGGAATTGTTTAGTTCAAAAGTAATCAATAGGAATGCTAGAAGTTCTTTCAGCTGGTTTAAAGTGACTATGATTGACAGTAACAACTTCACCATTATGGGGAAATTTCAAACACTTATGAATAGGAGAAGCAATAGCTTTCATGGAAGATAGCCAAGGATAGCCAAGCTTCACACGAAATTGTTCGGAAGATGGAATAATAGCAAAGTTCACATCAAGGGATTTGTTATGGACCTCAATAGGCAATGTAATAGAACCAATTGCAGGAGAAGAAAATGCATCAAATAGTTTCACAATCACATGTGTTTTGTCATAGATCACTTGATTCAATTGCAAAGTAAAAAGAAATTCTTCAGTAATAACATTAATCATGCACGAAGGATCAATAAGCACTCCATGGCAAGGTGTATTCTTGACTTTTGCAACTATGTATAAAGGACCATCAAGTGCCCTAATGGTTTCACTGGAATCAAATGTGATGGAAGGTTCTTTAGGGATTTCTTGCTGCTCTACAAAGTTAATCACATTCGGAGTCATAGACACAAGACCATCAGATGAGAGAGAGGAATCATTAGCCTCAATTGCATTAGAGGTATGAGAAGGTAATGGATCAGTGAAAATCTGAAGATTTTGATTAGGAGGAGCTACAGATGTATTGCCTTTATCATTCACTCCAGAAACAGAAATAGTATTATTATCAATCAAATCTTGAATTTTACCCTTTAAAGAAAAACATTTTTCAGTATCATGCCCAGGCTAACGATGAAATTGACAAAAAGCTTTGTTATCAAAATAAGGTGAAGTAATCTTTGCAGGATCAATTTGCCTTATAGGAGGAAGAGTAAGCACATTTTGTTCCAATAACTTATTCATAATACTATGCAATGATTCATTCAAAGGAGTATACTTTCTTTCTTTCTTGAAAAATTTAGAAATAGGAGGCACACCTGATGCTGCATTCACATTGTTGTTGATGATGTTTTCATTGAATTTGATGGAATCTTTGTTCGGTTTAAACTTCCCAAATGGTTGTTGACTGCTATCACCCTTATCACTCGGAGCCATAGGATGTGATTGTTCCATTTGACTCACAGTCAGTTGATAATTGTGAAGAGTTGCACACAATTGTTGGAAAGAAGTAAACTCAGAAAACAGAAGTTTGTCTCGGATATCTTTTTGTAAATTAGAAATAAAGATTCTTTGAATATCATTGTCAGGCACTGGAAAAGAAATTTGAGCATACAAATGCTTATATCTACCAATGAAATCAGTCACTTTTTCTTTAACACCTTGTTTACAATGCATTAAATCAATCAAAGTAACTTTAGGACTTATATTGTTTTGAAATTGTTGAATGAAAGCATTTGCAAGTTGTTCGAAAGAAGTAATAGAATAAGAAGGCAAGGAGCAATACCATTGTAGGGCTTTGTCTCTTAATGTTCTAGTGAACAGTTTTGCAAGCAACCTTTGGTCATAAGAAAAATCAGTACATATTGTTTGAAAGGTCTTAACATGTGTTAGAGGATCACCTTTACCATTATAAAGCTCCAAATGCGGGATTTCAACATGTTTAGGAGGGATAGCTCGAACAATGTCAAGAGAAAGTGGGCTCGCAACATCAAATGTGGGCACACTAAACTTAGATTGATTCATAGAGGCAATTTGTTGCTGTAAAGAAGAGACAGTTTGTGCAAGATTGTTAATGGTCGCTTCAGTCGAAGAATTCATATTAGATGTGTTAGATTGAGATGGAGGTGTTATGTTATTGAAAGAAGGTAAAGAGTAAGGTGGTGGGACTCTATGATAATTAGTCATAGGAGATGATTGGACAGGAGGAACACTACAAGGAGGAATGGAATGGTTAAATGAATTGCCCCCTTGCATCATGTTCATTTGTGGAGATGTAATAGGAACACTCATTGAAGGGATGAATGAAGAAATCGGATTGAATGAAGGAAGAGGGTTAATTGAAGAAGAAGGGTTGCCCCCATGACTGGTGATCACAGGAGGAATGTCTTGTGTAGAAGTAGCCATTATGTTTCATGTAAAGGTAGGTATGCTAGCAATAGAAGTCATCAAAGGAATAGAATGATTGACTTGAGTAGGAGGTTGTGTATAACCCAAATTTTCAGCACAACTCTTCATAGGAATCACATTCAAATCCACAATGTGTGCAATACCACGCAAAATATCAATTCCATTCTTATCACTTTGAAGCATACGTTTTAGACCCTCAATTAAAGGAAGAGCTTGACTATCGGGGTATTCTTGAGACATCCATTGTCGAAAATCGTCAAATTGGTTATCCAATTTTGAAAGTTGTTCTTCAGAAACCTCATGGAGAGCTTCTTCATCATTAGGAGGATTAGAGGAATTACCCATGTCCTCGTTAAAAAGGCTATTCAAATTAGGTTCCATCTCCTCAGTAATTAAACCTCGAAAAGACTTAATTCTACGGCTTCGTCTAACGGGAATAGTGTAAGTAGGGCTTATTGTTGTAAAACTCATGCACTAGAGAGGGAGAGAAAATTTTGATTTTAGAGGTAACAATTTTCAGTAAAATCAGCCAATCTTCTGGATTTAAGCTGTTAAATACAATCAGGACAATCTCCCGAAATTTCAGAAAAAATGTCAGGGACCGTGGCACTTCGGAGTGCACACGGTCCCAGCAACTTTTTTCGAAATTTGCAGGGATGAAAGTTATGATGATTTTAGAGCTAACCTGAAAAAATTGAGTGGTTTTACGATCTGTAGATAGGCCAAATTAAAGTTGCAATCTCAAAATTGAACCCTACCAAGATTGTCGAAAAATGCAAAATTTGAATTTTGAAAAAGAGAGGGAAACTGAAATTTTGAATTTTCTGATTTTAGAGGGAATACCAAAAGCAATGTAAGTTTTGAAATTTGAAAGTTGACTCAATTTCACGCAAAATTCAATTTTAAAAGCGGAAATCAAAGTTGTTGTAATTAAGCACTTAATTTTAAAAGTCACAAATTGCAAAAATTTGAATAAAGCACTGAAATTTTTAATGAATGCAAACACACTTTTCAGATTTAGGACAGTAAGAACACAATTTTGACACAAAATTTCAGTTTCAATGATTTTTGAATAATTAGAAGCTTCAATCCAAGCAATCACTAGACCAACTTTGACTTTAATTTTGAAAGTGTTATGATTGATAAAATCAGCCAAAATTCTGGATTTTAGCAGGAAAATACAGTAAGATCTAGCTCCCGAAATTTCGGAAAAAATGTCGGGGACGATGGCGCTCGGAGTGCACACGGTCCTCGCAACTTTTTTCCAAATTTTCAGGGATGAAAGATATTGTGATTTTATTGCGGAATCCAAAGTTACAGCTGATTTGGAGATGTTTTGATCAGTGAAATTGTCGGACAAAGGTTGAATCAAGAGGGTTTCAAAAATTAGGGTTTTGACACTTAACCACTTAATTTTCAAAATTAAAGCACAAATATGAATTGATAATTTGTAATAGAAGGGCAGATCTGAAACAAGCATTAACATTTAGACATTTCACAAGCTTAATTACTAAAAAGAAAATTTAGGGTTTTTATGCAATTAACCTCTAAAATTTTGCAAAAGATCAAACATGGAAATGTAATCAAGGAATCCAATTTTCAGATCTAACTATGAATAATCAGAAAGGATGTTCACGTCGGGTTCACCAAAATGTAAAGCGGAAAATCGCGATCGAACCCTAGTTGCTCTCCCCTCTTCCAACTCCAAGGAGAGAGAAGGGAGATTCACTAGGGTTGATGGTTTTCACTTAGGGGAGAGACTTTACATTCAAAAGAGGGGTTGAAACCCACAAGATCCAATCCCACGCAATGCAAGATTGGATGCTAAATGAGTTTCAAGGGTTATGACAGCAAGGCTACCCTCTTTTGTAAAGAATGTGCATAGAAGAATTAAGCTAGGAATGCATAGAAAGTGAGAAAGATTCGCTTATAAACTGAGATAGGAATACAGTATGAAGTTGCGGACCTGGAATTAGCAGTAAAATGTCGATACGGCGCTGTCCTGCAAATTTGAGCGAAAGTTGTCGGGACGATGGCGCCCGAGCGCCACGGTCCTCCGAAAAATCCGCGAAACGAAGGGGGATCTATTCGTCTCTGCACAAGGATTCCAGATCTTCAATTTCAGCCGCGTACCTGCAACCTACACACAGAAAAGCGAAGACGATTGGGGGGTTAGGGATTAGGGGTTTGCCTTTAGGTCAAACCCCGGTTTTGGAATTAACCATGAAATGAGCAATGTTGTAAATGTAAATGTCTGTAATGTAAAACAAGTACTAATACCTTGTTGTAAGGATGTTTGTATCCTTATGTGCGAAGGTATAGATGTTGTATATTGTATGTTGTAGTAGTATGTAGTAAGTGATCTCCTCTTCAATGGTTGAATCCTTGTCTTGAATGCAACACTTAGCCTTGAATGGAGACTTGAAATGATCAATTGCTTGAAGGAATGCTTGAATGCTTGAGTATAATTTCCACACTTTTTCCATCATGTCGAATGAAAGAGGAAAATGTAGTTTATATACTTGCCAATTAGGGCTGATAGACTGATTTTCCCGACCTTAGGCCGACCAGGAAAGATAATTTTCCAATTTGCAAACATAAAGACCCGAAGTCCAAAAGAGACCGGGCCCAAAATAGGACCCAGGGACCAGGGCGCTAGGCGCCATGGTCCTGGGGGACCAGGGCGCTGGGCACTCTGGTCCCACCTCCCGGGACAGCAGGGTGCAAAGGAGGTTCAGGCTAGGGTGCAAGAAAATGCAGTTTTCAGTGTCATAATCAGGTTTCGGGGTCTCCATTCAGGTTCAGTGTTGCGTCGCCATCGTGAAGACCCAAATGCAGTCAAAATTGCAAGTGTCGCAATTTTAGGACGCTACAGAGTGATCACTATCAAAGGTGATCCCCAACCTTTTCAATATTGCAAACTATTAGAGGGGAAGCATTCATATCATTGCCCACTAAATAGACCCTTGCCAACGCCTCCATCTAACACATCAAATGTTTCCTCCACATCATCCCAACCAGATAATCAAATCAAGATCTTAGACAATGGTTGTGGAGAATACAAATTGGAGGATGTCTTATTAATAGGCAACCTCCCTCTCTCTCCTAAGTCATTTGGCAAACCAAAAGAGATAAAAAAGGACCCAAAACTAGTCATGCAATGCCAAAACACCACCTTCCAGCAATGGAGCCCACTTGATAATGAGAGCCTCGAAGCAGATATCTCTTCATGGCTATACCAGGAAGAAGATGAAGATCCAACAAGAATATCCAAAGAAATGTACCCAAAAGCATCTGCCATAGTTGAAAAAATGGGTTACAAAGGACACGACTTGGGACTAGAGGAGAAAGGAAGAAAAACACCCATAAATCCTATCTCCTACAGATACAACAGAGGCTTGGGGTACACCCTGGTGCCTAAGATTACTATCGCTGG
The DNA here is from genome assembly GCF_030272615.1 of Cryptomeria japonica. Lineage (NCBI taxonomy): Eukaryota > Viridiplantae > Streptophyta > Pinopsida > Cupressales > Cupressaceae > Cryptomeria > Cryptomeria japonica. Next base: position 447,836 of record NW_026728839.1, read on the forward strand.
TACCCCTTCTAGTCCTTCTTTGGATATCGAAAGCGTTGACGAAGAGGAATTTCATGAAATGCCTTATGAATATGAGAAAGATATCTTCTTGGACGCTTATATCAATACCATCACCCCCATAACCCCTCCCACTTCACATGAGCTACATCTTGTCCATCCTGAACTCATTGACTGGGGCCAATGAGACAAACCCACTTTAGATATCTGCGCTGATGATAATGCTCTCATTGCTCTCCTAACAGTGCAAAATATGGAAGATTGTCACAGAATCGAGGGTATTCAACTACATGAAAAGGGATACTTTGGTAGTCAAGTCAATGCCCTTAGCCACAAAAAAGATAATAAAAAAAAGATATGATTCCCTAGGTGAAAACCTCCCTGAGGCGCCTTTGGATGAACAAGAAATAAAAACAAAGGGCGTATCTGAAAGTGAAAACCTGGAAAAGGCACTTGACGATGAGGGATTTGACCTCCCTACCATTGGTTACCTTCCATAGGACAAATCAAATTTGTTGATAGAAGAAACAGATAGCATAAACATGGGCACCGAGGTCATTCCGAAAAATGTTCTCATTGCTAAATCCCTCACAGAAATCGAGAAACAAGACTTCATCAACTTCCTTATAGAGGTAAAAATCAATTTTGCATGGTCCTATTCTGATATGCCAGGGTTGGACCTTGCCTTAGTGGTTCACAATCTTGCCATCCGCCCAAATGCAAAACCTGTAAAACAAAAATTGCGCAAAATGCACCCACATATTGCACTCCTGGCCAAGGCAGAACTTCAAAAGTTGTTAAACGTGAAATTTATCAAACCAATAGATTATGCTGAATGGGTATCCAACATTATACCTGTCAGCAAACCTGCTGGGGGCATCCGCATCTGCACATATTTTCGAGTTCTAAATATAGCTTGTCTTAAAGATGATTTCCCACTCCCCAATATAGACATGATTGTAGACCTTACAATAGGACATGAAATGTTATTGCTAATGAATGGGTTTTCTAGATACAACCAAATTAGGATAGCAGATGAGGATCAACATAAAATTGCATTCACAACAGCATGGGGTACCTTCTGTTACCGGGTCATGCCTTTTGGCCTTAAAAATGCTGGAGCTATGTATTAACGGGCAATGACAACAATTTTTCATGACCTCTTGCACAAAATTATGGAGGACTACGTGGATGATCTACTAGGAAAATCCAAGACAAGACAAGAACACATCCCCATTCTAAAACAGATCTTCGAAAGATTGGAAAAATAAAAGCTGCGCCTAAATCCCAAAAAGTGTGTGTTTGGCATCACATCGGGAAAACTATTAGGATTCATTGTTTCCTACAAAGGCATCGAGGTTGATCCCGAAAAGGTAAAAGCTATTATGGAAATGCCTCCACCAAAAACTCTAAGACAACTGCACAGTCTCCAGGGAAAACTCCAGTCCGTGAGACGTTTCATTTCACAACTAGCAGATAAGTGCCATCCATTTGCACACCTCCTGCGCAAGGACACAAAATTCAAATGGGACTGCTTATGCCAAAAGGCCTTTGAGAAACTAAAAGAATATCTAGCATCACCTCCGGTATTGATGCCTCCTACTCCTGGGAAACCCCTTATTTTGTATATATGCGCTACTGCAGTAGCATTGGGGGCATTATTGGCACAGACAGATGATCAAGGGAAGGAGCACACCATTTACTACATCAGTCAAACCTTGGTAGGATATGAACTCAATTACACCCCCATTGAAAGAGCATGTTTGGCATTAGTGTTCAGCACACAGAAACTACGACACTATACGCTAAATAATAAGACAAAATTAATTGCTAAAATTGATCCACTTAAATATTTCTTGTCCAAAGCTGCTTTCACTGGCAGAACCGCCAAATGGGTCATGCTCTTAAACGAGTTTGACATTGAATATGTGGACAAAAAGGCAATTAAGGGACAAGTCATTGCAGATCAGTTGGTTGAAGCTCCACTTCTAGGCGACCATCCTCTTCTCACAGAATTACCAGATGAGTTCATTATGACCGTTACCACATCCTCCACATGGAAATTGTATTTTGATGGCTCCTACACTCAAAATGGATCGGGGGCAGGAATATTATTGGTCACACCTCAAGGAGATGGCATCCCCAAATCATACAAGATAGCCTTTGCATGTACCAATAACATAGCAGAATACAAGGCCCTCATCACAGGTTTACGTTTGGCTATCCACTAGAAAATAAAGGAATTACAAGTCTATGGCAATTCCCAACTCATCATAAAACAAGTCAATGATGAATACCAGACAAAAGATGGTAAACTCCTTCACTACTGTACCATGGTTGAAGATCTTAAGCAACATTTCATGACAATCAAGTTTGACCAAATCCCATGAACAAACAACAGGGCTGCAGATGCAATGGCCACCATTGGCTCCCTCTTTCAAATGCCAGTACACAGTTAGAAGTGTGAGTTCTTGGTCGAGCAATTGTTTATATTGGCATACGACCTACCAAAGTCTGAAATGGTGTGTGTTCTTGTTGGTCCCGAGTCCCCTTGGTACCAAGAAACCTTCACTTTCCTCAAAGACAACACCATTCCCCCACACCTCACCAAAACCCAACAACAAACCTTCATCCGTCGATGTGCCCATTACACCATCCTTGTAGACACCTTGTTTAGAAGGCATTTTGATGGTTCCCTCCTAAGGTGTTTAGATAAACAAGAAGCATAATGGGTATTACACGAAGTACACAAGGGTATCTATGGGGCACACTCAAGTGGACTCACATTAGCTAAAAAAATTTTGAGAACAGGATACTATTGGCCTAAAATGGAAGAAGATGCATACAATTATGTGAAGAAATGCATCCCTTGTTAGAAACATGGTGACAAGATTCATGCATCGTCACAAGAATTGCAACCATTCATTACACCATGGCCCTTCTCACAATGGGGGCTCAATCTCATTGGGAAAATCCACCCTTCATCTTCCAATGGACATAAATTCATTATCATCACCACCAAATACTTCACCAAGTGGGTAGAGGCTATGCCTCTTACTTTCACCACTGGCAAGCAAATATCCAAATTCATCCTGAACTACCTAATCTGCTGATATGGCATGCCAAAAGTTATCATCATAGATAATGGTAAATAATTTAAGAACCAGGATGTCAAAGAACTCTGCCAAAAATTCAACATCCAACACTGCTTCTCCACTCCATATTACCCCCAAGGCAATGGCCAAGCTGAGGCTTCTAATAAAACCCTAATAAAAATCCTCAAAAAGACAGTCAATGAAGCAGGCCGTGATTGGCACCTCCAAATGCATCCTGCATTGTGGGCCTACCACACCTCCATCCGCACCCCCATAGGTGCCACTCCTTATTCCCTAGTATTTGGTTCTGAAGCCATCCTTCCCCTTGAGATCGAGATCCCATCTCTAAGGGTATCGCTGCAAAACATCCTACCAGAGGAAGAATACAGAATTGCCCACTTACAAGAGCTAGAATTGTTAGATGAAAGGCGCCTCAAGGTCTTGAATCATCTTCGGGTATATCAAAATCATCTACGCATGAGTTATCATAAAAAAGTTAGAACCCAATAATTCCAAGTTGGTGATCTTGTCCTCATGGAGAATCAGAAAAATCTACAAGAAAGAGAAAAGAAAGGCAAGTTTGAGTCTAATTGGCTTGGACCATATGTAATCACAATGAAATATGGATCAGGAGCTTATCAGTTGGCTACTCCTAAAGGTGATCCTTTGGATGATCCAATGAATATCATGCACCTCAAAAGATTTTATGCTTAGTCCTCAGAAAGTCTTAAATAGTCAAAAAAAAATAAAAAAAATAAAAAAATCAAGAAAAGAAAGAAAAACAATTCGTCCATTAGTGAAAACCACGTGGTGGTGCTATGGACAAGTACCTTGGTGAAAACCTCTGTGTAGACGCCAAGGTAAATAACTAGATCCACTATCTATCATGTCGATACTACAAATCATCTGCCATCCAGCCCACCCATGCGTAACATTCCTTCTTTTCCGCCTCCCAATAAAATATGTGTATGATGATGAGTCTTCACCCGAGTCATGAACAAGGAATGTTCCATTGAAACTGAGATTTTATGCCTTTGTGTGTAAGCTTCAAGAAGTCTTGAGAAACAATCCCAAATCCATCCTAGTTCTACTCTTGGCAAGAGGTATCATGTGGTCGCAAGGAAGAGACTTGTTAGATTTTGTTAGATCTTTTCATATAGGCTTGCATCTTTTGCCCTATGACTGCCACTATTTATGACTACCTGGGTTCTTCCATATCCAGGTACGTTATGATAGGTGCATATTGGGGCATATTTCATAGTATGACATGTTTTGGATCCTTCTTGTATAAATCGGCGACCTGGTACTAGTGTTTATCAACACTTACCTTCCTGTGTACAAGAGGTATCGGTGTGTTTGAGGGTTTCCTTGCACGAACCCACAACTTTCTATTAGTGTTTCTTAACACTCGCATTGTTGTGTGCAAGAAATTCCCATTTGTCTACAGAGTCACTCCATGCCCTGCATTTCTCATGGCATCCTGATTTCTATAATCAATGGTACAAGTCACTCAGGGCAACATCAAACTAGGTTGGCTCTCCACATTTGTTGTGCACAAAATCTCACCATCATTCCATCAAATATTAAACTCAATAATCCCATGGAGTTCTCAATTGCCCCCATTTTCCTCCGCGGTCTCGCATCTCATATTCTTCTTTCCAAATACCTCACGACTGCTTCATATTTGTTCCTCGTCTATCCCTTCCACCTTAATTTTTCTTCCTCTATTTTTTTTCCTCACATAATCAACTCTGATTTTGATTCATGTCTTATACAAGATGTATCCTTCCTGAAACCAGACACTCTGATCATGTCTTATATAGGATGAATCCTTCTTGAAACCAGATGTTGTGATCAATCATGTCTTATACAGGATGAATCCTTCCTGAAACTAGATGTTGTGATCTGATCATGTCTTATACAGGATGAATCCTTCCTGAAACCAGATGTTGTGATCAATCATGTCTTATACAGGATGAATCCTTCTTGAAACCAAATGTTATGATCTGATCATGTCTTATATAGGATGAATCCTTCCTGAAACCAGACGTTGTGATCAATCATGTCTTATACAGGACGAATCCTTCTTGAAACCAGACGTTGTGATCTGATCATGTCTTATACAGGGTGAATCCTTCCTGAAACCAGATGTTGTGATCAATCATGTCTTATATAGGATGTATCCTTCCAGAAACCAAACACTTCGATCATGTCTTATACAGGATGAATCCTTCCTAAAACTAGACGTTGTGATTTGATCATGTCTTATACAGGATGAATCCTTCCTGAAACCAGACGTTGTGATCAGTCATGTCTTATACAGGATGTATCCTTCCTGAAACTAGACACTCGAATCACGTCTTATACAGGATGAATCCTTTCTGAAATGAGATATTGTGATCAATCATGTCTTATACAGGATGAATCCTTCCTGAAACTAGACACTTTGATGATCTTTGTCTTATACAGGATGAATTCTTCTTGAAACCAGACTGAATCTAGATCTTATCAATCGAATCAAATCAAATCTATCGGGATATCAATTTCGCAAAACTCCAAAGATCGAATACCTCAATTGATCTCCCGAGGGGGCATCACCATACCGTAATCTATAAATCAAGAGCTAGGGCATCCTATCAAACCAATATAAGCATCAAAATAAGATTATTCTTTGAATTAATGTGTCATCACACCTCGCTTCAAAGAGGGGCAAAATGTAGACACTTAAAAATAATTATTTTAATTATTTTTAATTCCTCACATAATTAATTAATTAATTATGTTAATTCAAATTCTGCTCAATATAAATTAAATATAATTAATATTCTCACTATAACATATAATTGATTTATTTAATCCCTTTCTTTATTCTTCTAAAAAAATCAAATCCTCACAAATCTTCCTCTTAACTAATTAATTTTAATTAATTAGTTAACCTACATGATTCCTACAAATCATCTTCTTAATTCATTCTTCTAGAAACTCCCTAAACTCACTTAACATTATTCTTCTAATTTTTTATTCCCTCCACTCATTCTATCTCCTAGTCAAATTCTCCTACAAATATTAATCCCACCTAACATTTCCTCTAATTTCCCTCTTAATGAATCGTTAATGGCTAATCAACATGATTAGCCACAAAGTCAACTTCTTACTTTTAAATACTCTTTTCCTAGGTGAATGTAAGATTTTTGAAATCTCACATTCCTCCAGGCATTCCCTCTCCCAAGGAATTTTTAATTCTTTTTTATTCCTCCAATCCCCATCTTTTTTGGAGAATTTTTAATTCCTCCAATGTACCTTGTATACGAAATGCCTTTAAGGCATATTTCTTGGTCTCCACACCCTCTCTTGGAGCTTGTGTGAGCTCACAAGTAAATCTTAGCCCTTCATCTCAAATTCATCCTAGCCATTCGTTTTCCTCTCCTCTTCCTATAAAATAGGGCTCCATCCCTTCATTCAAAACATCTTGAAATCCAGTAAGCTTATGCTGCCCTTTTGAGCCCAGAAAATCATCTTGGCAACTTGATCATCTCATCCTTATCATTTTTCAAATCCATTCCATTTGTGCACAACATTGGAGAGCCATCCACATCTAGCAATCAAAGGAGCACATCAAGTGGAGCATTATCAAGGGGCGCCTTCACTTCATCAAGCTCAATCCAAAGGAGAAGGTGAAATAGCAAGGTGAAATGGTCTTTTAATGATATTTTAGCATTATGCATATTTATTTCGTTATGTTTTGATCATTTGACCTTCAAATCTGTTTTCCCCTCTTCATTTTGGCATGCCCGGTGGGACCCACGTCCCTAAGAACTAATGTTTTTTTTAGGTTTTTGTGAGTTGTGAGACGCAGGTTCCAGAATAGTATGACTGCAGAAAAAAAAAATTATCTTTTTCGCAGGTTCCAGAATAGCAGCTCTGCATTTCTGCGCGACAACTCCTCCTTATTCTTTTATTTTTCTATTTTCTGTTTATTTGCTATTTCTGTTTCAGCATGACAGCTCTGTTATCTGTTCTGTTTAGTTATAATCTATGTGAAAGTAAGAGAGTATGCTCTTGTCTATATAGACAATCAAAACTCTGAACCTTTGGCACTTTTCTATTCTGTTTAGCATGACTGTATGCTCTAACCGCAAGAAAGTGTGAAAATAGGAGAGTATGCTCTTGTCTATCTAGGCAATCAGAAATCCAGATTTTTGGCACTTTTATATCTGTTTAGAGCAACTGTCTGCTTTGTTAATATGTCTAAAATTTGTTAAGCACTAACAATAGTCTGCATTTTTTTTTCATTTTGTGTTATCTACTCTGTTTAATCATAATCTGTCTGACCACAGGAAAGTGTGAAAGTAGGAGAGTATGCTCTTGTCTATCTAGACAATCAGAAATCCAAACCTTTGACATTTTTTTTATTCTGTTTAGTGAGGTTGTTTATTCTATTAAATCTAGGGTTTCTGTTTGCTTTGTTAAATCCAGGGTTTTTGTCTGTTCTGTTAAATCTAGGGTTTCTGTTTGTTCTGTTAAATCCAGGGTTTTTGTCTGCTCTGTTAAATATAGGGTTTCTGTTCGCTCTATTAAATTTAGTGTTTCTGTCTGCCTTGTTAAATCTAGGGTTTCTATTTGCTCTGTTAAATTTAGGGTTTCTATCTGCCCTGTTAAATCTAAATCTAAGGTTAACAAAAAAAAAAATTATTCTATTTTTTTGCCATATCTTCTTTATCTTGACTCCATTTTCCTCCAAACTTCACCAAATTCTCCGTATTGCCATTTTCCACATTTCCTTCCTTGGAGGCCTTATCCCAAAAATCCACTTTTTGAAGCCCAAAATCTCATTGATTGAGGCTACCGATTTGAGTGAAAAGGAAAAGGATCATCAGAATGTGGAAGCAGAAATAGTGAAACTATGGAAGGAATTAGAGAAAATTCAGGAATAAATAAAAGTGAGAAGCAAATATGAAGGCAACAATGAAGCCCTAGACAAGATGTTGAGCAAACAGAAGCAATCTAAAGATAAAGGTGACTTACGTTTTCAAGAAGGTCAAAGTTAAAACAACAAAGTCACATCCAATAAGGAGATACAATTCACCTCTTCAAATGAAGATGAAAAGAAGAAGACATTCACGGTAAGCAAGGATACCGATAAGATGACACATGAAAATGTTGCTAGAAACCGCCACACAAACTAGTATACTCAATCAATGAATCGAAGATCATATTAAATGTATCAACATGCAGATCCAAGGAGAAATGCAAGTGTTGATCATGAAGGATTCACCAGAGTTAGTAGCATGAAAGGAAGACCCCCAACGAGGAAGCCATTTGCAGGTTTAAGACAACCAAACCGGTATGTTCCAAATTTTCATGGCTATTGTCATCGATGTAATACGTTTGGTTATAAAATGGAAAATCGTAGGAAGATAAATTTAAAACCTAATTTTGAGAGTAGATACTCATTCCCTACATTACAAAGTACAAATGTCACATGTTATAATTGCAATGAGTTTGGTCACAAGAATTATGAATGTAGGAGTATTATGTTAATGTCCTACAAGAATGCCTTGAGTACATCTTGCAATGCTAATGTGAAATGTTATAAGTGTCAAAATTTTGGTCACATACAAAGGTATTGTAAGCTGAGAACTGACAAGAAAAAGAAAATAGTACTAAATGAGAAGTTAGAAACAAAACCAAAACACAAAGTGACAGAAGAGGGAAAAAAAGAAAAGAAACCGATTTGGGTAGAGAAGGAGAAAAACAAGATAGAGTCCAGCCTGATTGTGCAGACTGCTCTACATGCTAAAAGGAGGAATCTGTGGGTACTTGATAGTGGTTGCTCAAATCACATGACCAAAGACAAGAAAAAGTTCATCAAGATTGATGATTGGAATGGTGGTTCAATCTAGTTTGGTGAAAACTCCATCAAGATCAAAGGTCGGGGTACACTGAATATTGATGGAAAGCTCAAGGATCATGATGTGTACTATGTGGAAGGACTGAAGCATAACCTGTTGAGTGTAAGTTAGATGTGTGACAAAGGGTACAAGTTTACATTTAACTCTACTGGTTGTTAGATAAGAAAGCAAAGTATCAGTCAGGTTGTAGCAGAAGGAAAGAGAGCAGATGGTAATGTCTACAATCTGAAGGAATGTTATGAGTCCCAATGCATTATGGGACAAGTTGATGAAAGCTGGTTGTGGCACCAAAGATTAGGCCATGTGAACTTTGATAATATAGTTAAGATAAGAAAGAACCGGTGTGTGAGAAACATACCTCTGATCATAAAACCGGCAAGCACATTATGTGATGAATGTGTCAGAGGTAAGCAAGCAAAGGTCAACCTGAAAACAAAGGAATATAACACCTCAAGACCTTTGGAGTTGATACATACAAACTTATGCGGGCCAACAAGGACAAGAGCACTAGCCAGTGAAAGGTATTTCATGTTTCTCATAGATGACTACTCAAGAATGACTTGGGTAACCTTCCTACATGATACATCACAAACATTTGAGAGATTCAAAATTTTCAGGAAGATGGTAGAAAATGAAAGTGGGTACCGGGTTAAATGCTTAATATCAGACTAGGGTGGAGTCTTCCAATGACTTTGTTGACTACTGTGAGAGACATGGAATCCGAAGACAATATTCAGTTGCAAGGACACCTAAACAAAATGGGTTGGTAGAGAGGAAAAATAGGATAGTGAAAGAGATGGCTAGGATAATTTTGAATAAGGCCAACATACCGGATATATATTGGAAGGAAGCAATCCATACTACAGTCTACACATTAAATCGGTTACAGTTAAGAGTGAATAGTATAATGACTCCTTATGAGTTATGGTATGAAAGGAAACCATCACTCAAGCACTTCAGGGTGTTTGGAAGTAAGTGCTTCATCAAGAAAGATGTTGATGGACTAGGAAGTTTTGATTCCTGGAGTGATGAAGGAATCTTCTAGGATACTCAACCAACAATAAAGCCTACAAATACTACAACAAGAGATTGAGAAAGGTGGTTGAAAGTGTAAATGAGAAAATAGATGAAGACTCACATAGAGGAAAATCTGCACCAACACCTTACATTGATGATTCAGATATTGAATATTAAGATCAAGCTGACAATGGTCCGGTAGAAGATGCACCAAACAAGATCCCCAATTGGTATGTGCAGAAGAATCATCCGGAAGAACAAATCATAGGAGATAGGAATGAAGGTGTGTCGACCAGAAGGAGATTAGCCCGAGAAAGCAAGCAAGTAAATTTATGCCTGATGACTAAAGTAGAGCCCAAAACTTTTGATGAAGCTAACAAAAGTGATAAGTTGGTAGATGCCATGGATGAAGAGTTGAGACAAATTGAGAAAAATCAGAGTTGGGAACTTGTCCCTAGACCAGCATACAAGAATGTCATAGGTACCAAATGGGTTTACTGAAACAAGATGAATGAAGAAGGTAAGATAGTCTGGCATAAAGCAAGGTTGGTTTGCAAAGGGTATGCTCAAGTGGAAGGTATTGACTTTGAAGGAAAATTTGCACCGATTGCTAAGTTAGAGGCAATAAGAATGTTTTTAGCCTTCTCAGCCTATAAGGGATATAAAGTGTATTAGATGGATGTAGAATCTACCTTTATCAATGGTAAACTTGAAGATAAGGTGTATATGGAACAACCAGAAGGGTACTTGTTGCATGAAGATGAGAGTTTTGTATGCCGGTTAAAGAAAGCCATGTATGGCTTCAAGCAAGCTCCCAGACCATGGTATTCCTAGTTGGACAAATACTTGAAGGAGCAAGGATTTCGGAAATGGAATGCAGATAGTAACTTGTATGTCAAGGTAAATAGGGATCACATGATTATAGTTGTTGTAAATGTGGATGATATTATCTTTGGTGGAGAGAAGGACATCATGTGCAAAGAATTTACAGATTAGATGAAGACCAGATATTGTACAAGCTGTTTGCATGGTAGCAAGACTCCAAGATGCTCCTAAATAGTCTCACCTAAATGCAGTTAGAAGAATCTTCAGATATCTGCAAGGAATTATCAACTATGGCCTGTGGTATCCAAAGAAACGAGACTTCTCTTTGCAGGCTTATACTGATGCAGATTGGACAAGAAGTATTGATGACTAGAAAAGTACAAGTGGAGGTGCTTTCTACTTAGGAGACCAGTTAGTATCATGGCACAACAAGAAGCAAGATTCAATATCATTATTTATTGCTGAGGCAAATTATATAACAACTGTTACATGTTGCTCACAAGTGCTATGGATGAAGTAGACATTGAAGGGCATACAGGTGGAGATCTCGGATCCCATTCCAATTCGGTGTGATAACTCAAGTGCAATAAATATCTCAAAGAATCCATTAATGCACTCAAGAACAAAACACATTACAATCAAGTATCACTTCTTGAGGGAGAAGGTAGCAGATAAGGAGGTCATAGTAGAATATGTTCCAACTAGTGCACAAATTGCTAACATATTTACCAAGCCACTTCATTTGGGCCCATTTGAGTACTTGAGACAAAATATGGGAGTTGTCCCACCATTTGGAATCACTTAAATGCATAAGAGGATGCATGTACATAGGGGAGAGTGTGTCTTAACTGGATGTAGTCAAGGGAGAGATTATTGGTGTCAGACTAAGGTTCCCTTTGCCATTGCTGTCAAAGGGAGAGAGAAACAAGAAAAGACAATGTTGACATCAATTCCAAAGGGGGAGATTGTTGGCATTGATTTGTCATTGATATCAACCGGTAGAGGTATGTGTTAGGGTTTCAAGCAGATTCGAAGCAAATATGAACTTATAACATGTGTTTTTAGGGCAACAAACAAAGTCAGCCCTTTTAGGGTTTTATTACAATGTCAGTTTTCATCAACAAAAAAGTCCATTTTTTTTTTCTAGGGGGTTGTTGCCCCCGAACCCTTGTAGCGAGCTACCACCCGCTTTCCCGAGGCCCGGCCCAGCCCCAAACCCCAGCAAGAATACGTACTGAGTGTATAGTACTTTGCTGACCAATCACCACATATCAACAATCTCCCACTTGGAGACTAATCAGGCTCCACACCAAACAATCTCCCACTTGGAGTTTGATACTAGATGACACAACTGTACTTACAACATCCGCTGGATAAAACTCTAGGACTCGACTAGTATAAATTCCACAATTATCAATCAACAAGACCAACAAAAATTGATGAAGAAATCAGCTTCTCCTGTGGAACTGCCTTCGTGAACATATCGGCAGGATTCTCACTTGTGTGAATCTTCTCAAGCCATAATTGACCCTCCTCCAAAACAGTCTGAATGAAGTGGTACCTGAGCTAAATGTGCTTTGTCCTTGAATGAAAAGCAGAGTTTTTCGCAAGATGAATGGCACTCTGTCTATTAGTATACAATGGGCGATCCTCTTGTGTCTGACCTAATTCCTCTAGAAAACATTGTAACCAAATCATCTCCTTGTTGGCTTCTGTAGCAGCAACATACTCAGCTTCAGTGGTTGAAAGTGCAACAAACTTTTGCAGCCTAGAAATCTAACTGGCTGTAGTTCCCCCTATAGTAAAAATATACCCTGTAGTACTCCTCCATGAATCAATATCACCTACCAGATCAGAGTCAACAAATCCACTCAGAGAAGCATTAGATCCTTTGAAACATAATGCCTTCATAGTAGTTCCTTTCAAATACCGAAGAATCCATTTCACAGCATTCCAATGTTCCATACCCGGATTACTCATAAATCTGCTCACAACTCCCACTACATGTGCAATATTTGGCCTTGTGCATACCATTGCATACATCAGACTACCAACAGCTGATAAATATGGGATGTTAGACATTTTATTTACCTCTTCCTATGCCTTTGGGCACATCTCCTTAGTCAATTTGAAATGACTATCCAAAGGTGTACTAATTGCTTTTGCATCCTGTATGTTAAATCTTTTCAACACTTTCTTTATATACTCACTTTGGGACAAATTCAAGGTTCTATTTTTCTTGTCCGGTGTAATCCTCATACCAAGAATTTGCTTAGCTGCACCCAAATCCTTCATAGAAAATGACTTGGCTAATTTATGTTTAAGATCATTTATATGTTGCATGTTAGACCCAACAACAAGCATGTCATCAACATAAAGAAACAGGATAATATAACTGTCAATATCCAATCTCTTAAAATATATACAATGATCAGAATGACATCTATGATAACCGTGTTTAGCCATGAAACTATCAAATTTCAAATACCATTGTTGGGGTGCTTGCTTTAGAGCATACAAACTTTTCTTCAACCCGCACACAAAGTTCTCCTTACCTTTGACCTCATATCCCTGTAGTTGCAACATGTAAATTTTCTCCTCCAAATCTCCATTGAGAAAAGCTATTTTGACATCTAATTGGTCAAGATGTAAATCATCTGCAGCCACAAGACTAAGTACAGTTCTAATTGAAGTCATTTTTACAACTAGAGAAAATATTTCATCATAATCTATACCCTTTTTCTGTGCAAAACCTTTTACCACAAGTCTGGCCTTATATCTTTTCTGACCTCCTTCCTCCTCCTTCAGCCTATAAACCCATTTGTTGGGCAACGCTCTTTTTTCTGTAGGTAAAGGGACTAAGTCCAAAGTCTTATTTTTCATCAAGGAGTCCATCTCTTTCATGCCTAGCTCCCAGTGTTGTTTGGCATCCACCTGCATTGCTTCTTCATATTCTTCTGGTTCACTAGAATCAGTTAATAAAATAGAATACAAAGAGGAAGGAAATCTTTTAGGGGGTCTACTTGACCTTGTATAACATCTAACACTTGCAGGAGTTTGTGGGACAATCTTTTGTTGCTGAGCATTAGGTACCTGTGGCATTTCATTTTCACAAATATCATCCAACACCACATATTCTTGTCTGTCCTCTTCATGCTTCTTTTCCTGCATCTGTTCTTTATACATAACCTTCTCATTGAATATAACATCTCTACTTCTAATTATTTTCTTATTTTCAAAATCCCATAACTGATAGCCATATTCATCTATCCCATATCCAATGAAGGTACATTTCTGAGATTTAGCATCAAGCTTGGTTCTGTTTTCTTTATCAACATGGACAAAAACTTCACAACCAAAGGTTTTCAGAAAAGAATAATTTACCTTTTTACCAATCCATGCCTCCTCTAGAATACCACCATCCAAAGGGATTGAAGGTCCTCTATTTATCAAATAGATAGTAGTATGTACAACATCTGCCCAAAAATGTAAGGGCAATCCAGCATGAATCTCATGCTCCTCGCGTGTTCCATGATAGTCCTATTCATTCTTTCTAACACACCATTTTCCTATGGAGTTCCTGGAACTGTCTTCTGCTTTCTAATCCCATTTAAGGAGCAGTAATCTTCAAATGCTTTTCTACAATACTCACCTCCATTATCCGATCTAAGACACTTCAACTTTTTTTCTGTCTTACTCTCAACCAAAGCTTTCCATTTCTTAAAAGTTTCAAAAACATCTAATTTTTGTTTTAGGAAATATACTCATGTTTTTCTGGTTGATTCATCAATAAAAATAACATAATAACAAAAGCCACCAAGAGATGATACTTGAATCGGTCCCCATACATCTGAATGCACAAGCTCTAACTTCTCACTCTTCTTCTCTTTCCCAACCTTGAGAAATCTGACTCTTTTCTGTTTACCATAAACACAGTTTTCACATAACTCTAAATCAATCTTCTTTAGTCCTGGCAATAGATTTTTGGAGTGAAGGATTTTCATCCCTTTCTCACTCATGTGCCCAAGCCTATGGTGCCACATTATCAAATCTGTTCTTGCAATATCTATTGTTGTTGTCCATGCAGTAACTTTATCTGTAGCAGCTAAGGTAGAGTAAGTGTTACCAATACACAGATATAATGTGCCTACCTTCACACCTTTAGCTACTACTACTGATCCTTTAGTGACCTTCCAGATACTGTCTGAGAAGGTAACTATGCAACCTTCACTACCTAGTTGCCCTGCAGAAATTAAATTTCTTCTTAAATTAGGAACATGTCTTACCTCCTGTAGAAACTGTAGACGTATAAAAATGACCACATTCCTAAGTGAATATTTTATGTTCATTTTTCTATTTAATTAAATCCAGTTTAATTAAATTATTCACATTCTTCTATTTTATTAAGTAAATTGCTCGATTTATCTAAATAAAATTCACTACCCATTTAATGAATAAATCATTTTATTCAATTAAATCCCCCTAGCCACTTTTAATTAAATTCAAATTTAATTAAATAGTTATCCTAAATTGAATAAATCAAATTTATTTAATTGCAACCAAATTGAATGAAAATCAATTAAATCAATTAAATCCTATTATCCCCCATCCACTTGCAAAATCCCAAACCCCTTCCTAATCCCTTCTAAAATCTTCTAACCAATTCTAATTAACCTAAACCCCCTCTAAACTTTGTCACATCCCTAAGCAAAGGGAGGTCACTTCTCAAATGGCCCAAAGTCTTGGATAACCATTGAAGGTTTTCAACCTTCAACCACCAAAAACCCCAAAGTCTTTGAAAACCATTGAAGGCTTCCAACCTTCAACCACTTAATCCCCAACGTCTCCAATAACCATTAATGGTTATTTCAAACCCTCCCACATGGTTAAAACATTTGTTTTGACTCAACCTCTATCCAACCCAAGGGTCTCATCAGGTCATTAATGCTTTGACCATGATTATCTCTTAATCATTTGCACAAAGGTTTATCTTTGGATTAGATCCTAATTCATTGGGTAAACCTAACTTAGACTTGACCCTTAGCCTTTAGATAACCATGAGGTCTTCTCAGGCCTTTAATGCCTCCAACCTCTTCTTTCAACCCAATCTTATGTGGACACTTGTCATCATTTCATTGATGCAAATTGTACACATGGATCCCCAACTTTCAAACTTGGCCCTTGATTGAACCTTTCAATCCTGACCATCCATTACCTTGTTTGTGTTATAAATAGAGCTCTCATTCCTCCATTTTTAGAATCATCTTTCAAATTTGAAGCATCACACTTATGCTCAAATTCTTTCAAGCTTTCATTTCATATATGCTCATCATTTAGCCTCTTTTAGATCATAAATTAGACTAAATATGCATGTTTAGATTAATTTCTTTATCATTTTAGCTCAATCATAGACTAAATATAGTATGCTAGGATAGTATTCATACTAACCTTGTCATCTTATCATCTAGTTTATTGCATTTCTAAGATCATACATAGCTTAGCATCGATTTCATATTAAAATTTATCAAAGCATCTCTCGTTCTCATATTTGCCATCCCTAAACCATTTTGCTCAGTAATCTGAGAGCAAAAACGTTGGTTTGAGGGACATTGTGAGATAGAGAACCATGGGACCCTCCTTGGAAAGTTGAGTAACACGTCGTTACTCCATAGCTTGCACCAAGAAGTCCTGTGTGTGTGTGTGGATTGATATTTATCATAAATTTTCACATATTTAGTTTTATTAATCCATTTTTCCCACATACATTTCTGGCGCCCACCGTGGGGCACGCACCCCAATAACCTATGATTTTTTGAATTTGAAGACTTTTGCAGGTACGCGGGAAACTAGAATTGGTGCGTCTAAAAAACATTTTAGCGCATCCACCTAACAGTTTAGCGCTTCTAGCCTACTGTTTAGCGCGTTCAAACTGTTCCTTAGTGCATAACACTATTGACAAATTTTCCTGTAGGTGTCGACGCCGGCGAAACACAGATCAGCGCGTCTACCTGACAGATTAGTGCATGGACCCAAAGTGTTAGCGCTTCACCTCCATATTCCAGCGCGTGTCAACAGACAGTTAGCGCATTGAAATTCAACATTTCCCGACAACAGACCGCGGAAAAACCAAACCACAGATCAACGCGTCTACCTGATAGATTAGCGCATCGGCCCAAAATATTAGCGCTTAGACTCCATCTTCTAGCGCATTTCAACAGACAGTTAGCGCATTGAAATTTAAAATTTCCCAAATAACAGACCGTGAGAAAACCAAACCATAAATTAGCGCGTCGGAACCACAGAGTAGGGCATCCGGGAAACAGAATAGCGCACGAAAACGGAACAGTAGCGCATTTACCGAGTATTGTAGCGCGTATAGTTTGTTCTGTAGCGCATCGCAAACAAAACCAACAAAAAGATTTTGTAACCGAATAAAAAAAAAAAATTTTAGACTTGTGGAAGTCCCTCGAAACAAACTAACCAATTTCTTTTTGCAGGAATTTTAACAAGTTTCTTGCAGGAAAAGCGAGGAGATTTGTTTTTACAAGCAAAACGTTTTTCTTTTTGTTGACCTCGAAAATCAAAATTTGCTTTGTTGACGATCTATTTTCCATAGATTAGATAATTATTGCTATAAAGGCTTAAAAAGAACACCATGCTTGTTGGAGCAACATCTCCAATTAGAAGTTAGCAAATTATTGTCTTGGAAGTTAAAACGAACAAACTTATTTGCCGTGTATCGAAAGTGGAAGGTATATGCTCTCCCCTTAACTGGGTGACCAAAAAGCCAAACCACTCTTAAAGCTTTCTTTAATTCAAGCAATAAATCCTTTAGCAGGCCTGCCTTCCCGAGGAGTTGCACTCAACTCTTAAAGCCGTTTATAGCCGGTGTGAAGGGAATGACCTAAGTGGGGAACGACTTTGACGCCAAGAATTCCAACCCACTATAATCAAATGTGGAAAGTGACGAAAGTCCTTTTCAACGGTTGCGCGCAGCGATTAGCCTTCCCCCAGTATCCTTGAGATACGTAAAGCCTTTGTTCTAAAGGTTGGGAAGCCTCCTGAGGGAGTTTATCACTGACGGCCGAATGGGAAGCCTGATTAAAAACCTTAACATTACAAACTTTGAGCTGAGTCAGTATCCAAACATTTGTAACATCATAGTGCAAGGGTGGGGAAGAATCCGCCCACAAGATTACTCACCATATATCTCCCAAGATAACTACTCAACTGTGAAGCAATTCACTTTGGGTTAACTTCTGGCAAAAAGCAAAAAAACGGGCGCCCTCTAGGGGGTGACACGGCTGTTTGAGCTAACGGAGTATCGAGACTAGTGAGCTATGATGTTGCTTATGACCCTTGAATAAAGAGTCTTTCTGAAGTGTTTATCTTGTATCCAACCTGTTAAAACATTGGGGATTTGAACACATCCTCGACAGAACATACACTTTATGTTAGATTAAGTAAAATGATTGTACTTTGTGTGTCGTGCTTACATTTTGTATTTCAAAAAATCATCCATCCTACTTAAAAATTCTCTCAACAAAAGTCAAAAACATTACAAAGACACCAAAAGGAAAAATCAGGACAGTTTAGCGCGTAGGAACAACATATTAGCGCGTCAAACAGTTATTTTAGCGCATCTGCAGAACAAAATAGCGCATACCACAAAAACAGTAGCATTTCAATTGAAAAGAAAAATAGAAACCAATCTTTTAGCGCGTACAAAACATATTCTAGCGTGTGTTAGGAATCTTTTAGCGCATTAACAGAAACATATAGCGCGTGAAAGTCACAGTATAGCGCGTGATTCTCCAAAAAAACTTCACAGCAAATTTCAAAACAGCCTGTTTTAGCACGTGGAACAAACAGCTTAGCGCATCGAATTCCTGTTTTAGCGCATTAGCCAAACCAGTCAGCGCGTGCAAAATACAGTCTAGCGCGTGCATATTTCACAGTCAACAAAACAAAATTTTCCAGAATCAATATTTTAGCGCATAACCAGGGGCAGAGTAGTGCGTGGGTAAATAGTTTTAGCGCATTGAGAAAATTTACTAGTGCATTGAACACCTGTTTTAGCGTGTGAGAAAAAGGAGAAAAACAGAGAGTTGGAAACACCAAAAATTTTGAAAATCTCAAAAATATTTCAAACACAGTTTTTCATCAAAACACGTCTTTTATCAAACCCAAGTGACAAAAGCAAGCCATAAAACTATTTCTCAAGTCAAATTTGTGTTAAACAAGGTTGTCCAAATCTAAAAACGAATCGAGCATTAGAGGACGTCTTTCCTATCATAATTCGGAAACTTTTCATCATTAGTGTCAATTCAATCCTTTAAATATCTTACGGATCTTATCTCAAAAACACTTGTCTAGAAATTTTCCAAATTGTCAAATCCAGTTTCCAGAGCGCGAAACTCTTATCCATATCATTTGACACGCTTTATCGTGAAGGGGCAGCTAAACCTTCATCCTGATAAAGTAAGATTTGAAATTTTCAAAACAAGAATCAACTAAATCCAAAACAAATCAAAGGAAATCATTGATCACTCATGCATGACTAATCACGTCATTCTGAGAAGAAAGAACCTCTATCGCAACATCACGTTGAAGAAACAGCAACCGAGCTTTTCCAAATTCATCAAGAGAAATAAATTTTTATACATCAATCGTCAACTCTTCAAATCCCATCGGGTATTTCTTCATCACGTCAAACGTTATATCCAAAACAAATCCAGCGAATTTGACAAAGAACCCCTGAAAACAAGAGCATACTGTCAAAAGTCTGCTTTTAATCAAAAGATAAACCGCGGAGGAAAGATCAATCCAGCATTCCTGCCCGACGAGTGCATCACATATAACACATCTAGATCAGAACCACCAACGCCAGAGCAAAACATCAACGAGGACTTTGTTCCTTTCATCACTGAAAGTTTCTATTGAAATGCCTGTCACTCGCTCTCAACGAAACAAACAAAGCGAGACACCCGCGGAATCAAGTATGAATCGCAGATTATCAAATCCTTTTGAAGTTCCATCCTCAGAAGATCCTGAAATTACTGACGCAATTCTTCAAGAATGCCAAGAAAATCCTTCATTCCAAAACTCATTGAAAAACTCATGGAAAATGATAAAGAAAAATATCTACTTATGCTTACAAGCAAAGGTGTCAAACTTCTTGAAGATTTCGATGCAAACGTCTTTCAAACAAGATCTCAACAATACACATATCAAGAACAACAAAGGGAAGAAGAGACTCGCATACCTGAACAACATATTCCAGAACAACATATACCAGAAATGCGAGTACCTGTATTTGAAACCCCAGAACAACGCATACCATTTACTGCACCTTTTCAGTTGAGAACAAATACGAGGGAAGAACTCTTCTCTCGGCAAGATAATGCGCCCTTGGTTGCTCTTACTCAACAAATGCAAATGTTGCAAAGACAAATACACGATATGCAACAAGGGACAACAGTGCGGTACTCTATAAACGAAATCTGTCCTTATCCATTTGACAGAAGCTTAAACATGATACCTTTTCCTCCAAACTCAGATATTCCCAAATTTGATAAATATGATGGGAAAGGTGATCCTCGAGATCATGTTCGAGAATTTTGTACTATGAGTCTTGAATTTGCTCATAATGACACGTATCTGATGAGGTTATTCCCAAGAAGCCTGGGAGGACAAACAATGGAATGGTTATCCAAGATTACACCACCTGTTAGATCATTTGACGAATTGGTTAACAAGTTCATCACCCATTATTCTTACAACATCCAACATGTCATAACCATGTTAGATATCTGCAACACCAAACAAAAGATCAATGAAACATTTATGTTATTCCTTCAACGTTGGCGACGCATGGTATCAAGATATCCTCGAGATATTCCTGAAAAAGAGAAAATGGAAATCTTCATTGATAACTTGAATGGGGAAATGAGTTACAGACTCAAACTTCAATGCATACCATCTTTTGACAAATTAATCGAAAATGGAATCCAAGTAGAGGAAGCTTGTGTCAAAAAGGGAACACTCAAGTTCTACAAAGAAGGAACGAACTCATCAAACTACAATAACCAAAACAATACCAATCTAGACAAAACTCGATTTTGGACTCGAAACAAAAACGAAGGCAACAATGAATCATATGATCTTAAATCTAAACAGCCAGTGCTTGCCTTATCAGGAAATACTCAAAATACAAAAAATCCTAAAAATACTACTCCCAGTACTAACACATATGCACCAAACAATGCTCAAGGACAACTCAATACCAACAATGCCAATGATAATCAAAACAAAAACCTGAATCCAGGGCCTAACAACAATTCACGCAACAACACCAACAATTTCCATAAGCGTATCTTCACACCATTGGGCCAATCATTAGAGTCCGCATTCAGAGAGCTGTTAGCAAACAGGGTTCTTTCTTTACCTCCAATCAACAATTATGAACCCCCAATCAAACCACTTTGGTGGAATGATTCACACTATTGTGATTTTCATCGAAACAAAGGTCATAGAACAAACGAGTGCATGAGATTGAAACACATAATCCAAGACATGATTGATCAAGGTGACTTAACGGTGGATGGTCTCAAAACAAATAATGATCATGAAGCCTTCAAAGATCCTCTTCCAAATTATAACAAAGATGGAGCATCCACTTCAAATGATACCCGTGGAGCTCGTATTAATCACATCTACAACAACACAATCAATCACATATCAGCTGAAGACCATCAAGTCAATGTTATAACCATTCGAGATAAATGTGATCATGAATCTGTCAATGTAACAACCCAGACTCAGAAATATGTCTTGAAGGGACATACTGCACCTCCAACTACCACACCAAACATCCAATACGACTTAGTTAATCAACTGCGCAAGACTCCGGCTCAGATATCTATCCTGGAATTGTTGAAACTATCTCCAAGACACAAAGACATATTGGAGCAAGCACTCTTAGAAACAAATGTACCTCAAAATCTGGATACAGACAGATTTCAAGCTATGGTGGCCCACATGATAGAGTCTCATAACCTCACCTTCTCAGAGCATGATAATACTTCATTGAGTCATCCGCATAATACTCCTCTACATATTGAAGTCATTGTTTGCAAACACCGTGTCAAAAGAGTCTTAATAGATGGAGGAGCCGGACTTAATATATGTACTTTAAAGCTTATCCGTGCACTAGGTTTCTCAGAAGAATCTATTGATCCTTGTAAAAAGATTACCATAAAAGCATATGATGATGAGGAAAGGTCCTCTAAAGGAACAATGATATTGCCTATTCAGGTAGGACCAGTGCAAAAAGATACTATATGTCAAGTTTTAGATATTGATCTCACCTATAATATCTTATTAGGCCGACCCTGGATACATGAAATGCAAGCAGTACCTTCTACATACCACCAGTGTGTCAAATTTCCTTATGATGGACAGGAAATCTCCATATCAGCTGATCACAATCCATTTCAACATTGCAATGCAATGGGGGCAGCCCAAGACAGTTTGGTTCCTTATAACAGAGAAAAGCAGCGGTCTCCAACATTTGATCCACCAACCGTAAAATCCAACTCCTTATGGGGAGATTTCAAACAGAAAATGCAAATCAAAGACCAAGGCATGGGCGAATACTCTATGGAGCCTTTGTGTTTGACCAGATTGCCAACATCACCTAGATCGCATGGTTTACCTACTCTATCAACACATCTGGCAACTCAGCCCATAGCTAAATTTGATGGTACCTTCATCCAATTGGGGACTCTAACACATGAATCAGAAGATAAAGATGTTCTTAACTGGCTATACAAAGATGAAGAAGAAGCTAATAGAGCGGCCGCTCTAGACATTGTTCTACCAACACACTTGTATGGAAAAGGCTACTTGATCATGAAACAAATGGGATATGGCGGTAAAGGACCTATTGGGAAACGCCAAGAAGGAGTCACTGAACCTATAGATCTTCCTTCACAACCTAGTAGAAATAAAGCAGGATTAGGTTCTAAATTCACTTTCTTATTAAAAAGGCCGCCACATACAAATGCAAAACCTCAATGGAAAGAAAAGAAGAAATACAAAGAAGAATCATGGCAGGAAGCTCTCTTTGAATCAGCAGAAACAATCCGTAAGGCAAGAGAACGTCAAGATCAGAAGATACATCAGGAAAAACTTTTGAATCATAAGAAGGCCATATTTGCAGCAGTGGCTCATATTCACACACCAGTGGCTCAAGAACCAATCCTATCATCACAAGCACCCATCATTCCTCCCCGAGGAAGCACAATCTATGAACAAATCCAGAATGTAGAAGATGGATCAGATACAGAATCAACACAGAATGTCAAAATAGTATCTATCATCAAGGATTTATTTTCGCCATACAACATACCTGTCTACAACACAGATAGAATTTGGGATGATGCCTATGAGACAGATTCAAATGAATATGAATGGGGTACCTGCTCTGATACTACTACAAATATCCCCGATGATACTGATTTCATATCCATTTCTCAAGAAGAACATAACGCAGAAGATAGACCTCTCGAATTTGGACCACAACATATCTATGATGTTCAGGAAAGCGAACAGAAATATTACGAACAAGTCTATGTAGAAGATGATAACATCGAAGACCTCGATAAAACCCTAAATTTCTTTAAAAACAAGACCCATCACGATGATAACTCTATTCTAACACTTACAGTAGCTGAACTTGACCCGCCCAATGATTCCTTACCACTTGTCTTCCCTGATCTCATCGACTGGACTGAACCTGAGACTCATGATATCCCAATTTTTCCAGATGATGAATCTATTATCCACTACCTATGTACCGTAAATCCCGAAACAGGCTCTGCCAGTGAACCGCATAACGACGTTTGTTCTTCAGGGAGTGCCAAGTCTCTCAGTCGCAAAAATGAATCAAATAATGAATCTAATGCTGAAAGCCAGTCAATGGCAGCAATGGATCCCAAAAAAGTAAAAATAAAGGACGCATCTGAGGGTGAAAACCTTTTTCAGGCACCTAATGATGGGAGACTTGACACTCTTCCTGAACATTTTCATGAACGATCACCCATATTGATTGAGCCCACTCAATCAATCAACATTGGTACCACTGAAGCAGCCAGAAACATTCACCTTGCAGAATCTCTAACAGAGGAGGAAAGATCGGCATTCATCATCTTCTTTAAAGGATAGCAAATTAACTTTGCCTGGTCATATGCTGATATGCCTGGAGTGGATCCACACCTAATCATGCATCACTTGTCCATCTCTACGGGGGTCAAGCCAATCAAGCAGAAACTACGAAAGATGAATCCACAGATAGTACTCATGGTCAAAATGGAATTAAAGAAATTATTAGATGTCGGATTCATCCGACCTATTGACTATGCAGAATGGATTTCTAACATTGTTCCAGTCTCAAAACCCGATGGTAGTATTAGAATATGCACCGACTTCAGAGATGTCAATAAAGCTTGCCCAAAGGATGACTTTCCTCTGCCAAGTATTGATATAATTGTAGATCTCACAGCAGGCCATGCAATGCTCTCATTAATGGACGGTTTCTCAGGCTATAATCAAATCAAAATAGCTCCTGAAGATCAAGACAAAACAGCATTCACCTGTCCTTGGGGAACTTACTGTTGGAATGTTATGCCTTTTGGCTTAAAGAATGCCGGAGCCACTTATCAAAGAGCAATGACAACAATATTTCATGATATGATGCACACATTCATGGAAGACTATGTGGATGATTTACTAGCAAAATCTTTCACCAGAGCTGAACATCTTGGCATCCTAACAAAGATCTTTGATCGATTGCAGAAATTCAAAGTCCGACTCAACCCTAAGAAGTGTGTCTTCGGGGTTACATCAGGCAAGTTACTAGGTTACATCGTCTCAGCTAAAGGTATTGAAGTTGATCCAGCAAAGGTACAAGCCATCATGGATATGCCACCACCAAAGAATATCAGTCAACTTCGATCTCTCCAAGGGCGACTTCAATCAATCAGGCGATTCATCGCTCAACTAGTAGATAAAAGTCTGCCATTTAACCACTTGCTACATAAAAATGTGCCATTCAAATGGGAGACTAAATGTGCAGAATCTTTTTACCAAATTAAACAGTACCTGATGAATCCACCAGTCCTAGTACTACCAATTGCAGGAAAGCCTCTTATATTGTATATATCAACGACAGATGTTTCACTGGGGGCATTATTGGCACAAGAAGATCAACAAGGAAAGGAACACGCCATATATTACATCAGTAGAACATTGAATGGCTATGAGCTCAATTATACATTCATTGAAAATGCTTGCCTAACAGTTGTTTTTGCATCTCAAAAGTTCCGACATTATATGCTAGCACACACTATCAAGCTAGTAGCCAAAATTGATCCTCCCAAGTATCTACTCAGCAAGGCAGCTCTCACAGGCCGATTGGCTAAATGGGTTATGATTCTCAGTGAATTTGACATCCACTACACAGAAAGACAAGTCATCAAAGGACAAGCAATTGCAGATCAGCTGGCTGAAGCACCGCTACCAGGAAAACAAACCATGGACGTTGACTTTCCAGACAGGGATGTTTTTGCTCTCTCCTCCAAACAATGGACCCTATACTTTGATGGATCCTATACACAACATGGTTCAGGGGCCGGCATTCTATTCATCACCCCTAAAGGACACACTATGCCGAGATCATACAGGCTTATGTTTCCATGTACAAATAATATGGCTGAATATGAAGCATTGGTCATAGGCATCAAAATGGCTGTCGAATGGAAAATCATAGAATTAAAAGTCTATGGAGACTCACAATTGGTCATCAATCAGATCAACAACAACTATCAGACAAAGGATGATAAGCTACTACCCTACAAACGGATGGTGGATGACTTCAAGCAGTATTTTGTGCACATCACCTTTAAACAAATACCAAGGTTAAATAACAAAGCAGCCGATGCAATGGCTACGATCGCTTCATTACTACAAATTCCAGAACAACAGAGTCGTTATGAGTTCCTAGTAGAGCAACTGTTCTCCCCCGCCTATGACCACTCTGAATCCCATGTTATATATGCCTTAACCGGTTCAGATTCTCCGTTATATGGACCAATATACGACTACCTCAAGCATAATATCTTACCCATTGACCAATCCCGTAACCAAAAACGTAACTTTATCCGACAAGCTGCCTGTTACACCCTTACCGCTAATACCTTATATCGTCGAGGTCTAGATGGTACTCTTCTTCTTTGTCTTGATCGTAATGATCTTGATTCAGCTTTACATGAGCTTCACGAAGGTATTTGTGGCACACATTCGAGTGGCACTACTCTTGCTAAAAAGCTTCTACGAATGGGATACTACTGGCCTACAATGGAGAAAGACTCATATCATTTCGCCAAGAAATGTCCTAAATGCCAAATCCATGGCAATCTGATACATGCACCAGCACAGGAACTGCAACCATTTACCACATCCTGGCCCTTTTGTCAGTGGGGATTGGATCTAGTAGGCAAAATACATCCTTCATCTTCAAATGGACACAAGTTCATCATAACCGCAACATAATACTATACCAAATGGATCGAAGCAGTTCCCATGACCACAGTGACTGGGAAACAAATTGCCTCTTTTATCGTAAATTATCTGATCTGCAGATATGGTATTCCAAGTTCAATCATCACAGATAATGGACGACCTTTCAAAAACCAAGATGTGCAGGAACTATGTGAAAAATTCAAAATCTAGCATCGATTTTCTACACCATACTATCCACAAGGAAATGGTCAGGCAGAAGCATCTAACAAAACGATCCTAAAAATCCTCAAGAAAACGGTGAATGATGCAGGCAAAGATTGGCATGTACAACTCAATCCAGCTCTTTGGGCCTACAGGACTAGCATCCGCACACCTACAGGGGCAACACCATATTCCTTAGTATATGGATCAGAGGCTATTTTACCCTTGGAGGTAGAAATTCCATCTCTTAGAGTCTCTTTGAAAGGTTTGATTCCAAATGAAGAGTATCGAGTCAACCGACTGCAAGAATTGGAACTATTAGATGAAAGACGCCAACATGCTTATACTCATCTCAAAGCATATCAGCAACGCATGTGCAGGAGCTACAATCATAAGGTCATTCCTTGTAACTTCAAGGTTGGTGATCTAGTCCTAAAAGAAAATCTAAGAAACCAGCAAGATAGAGAAAAGAAAGGGAAATTTGAACCTAACTGGTTGGGTCCCTATGTCATCATTTCAGTCTATGGATCAGGTGCCTATCAGCTAACAAATTCTGAAGGAGATGTGCTTGATGATCCAACTAACAACATTCATCTAAAGAAGTACTATACTTAAGGTAGCGTAGTGCACGGAAAACGCCAAAAACAAACAAAAAAATAAAAAATCCAGAAAAAGTCAAAATACAAAGTACAATAAAAACAAATGGTGAAAACCTGGTAAACAGGCACCCTTGTGAAAGGCCGGCTCCTTTATCTATATCCATGTCAATTTATTCATCAAAACACTATCGGCCATTGCCCGACACTTAGCATCTATCCATCCAGGACATACTTAGCGTAGTCACTATCCTGAGTTATCCATCTGTATCTATTTTCTTAGCGCATTTCACCATGGCTTGGAAATCACTGTACATAATCATATCCAGACGAACACTCATCTAGGGGCATTAAACTGTTCAAAAACTTGCAAACATTCAAAGACATTCCAACTATTGTAAAACCTCAGACACAGGACATCCAACAAACACACTTCATCACAAACAACCAAAACACGAACAATACACAAGAAACTTAAGGATGGATGATTTTCTGAAGTACTAAAATGTTGCATTATCGCATTAAAGTCTTGATTATTTTGCATGTTGAACTTTTTAAATAAATTGGAATCTTCTCCTTATCTCATCAAAAGCTTCAAAGCCAGAGATCATGAGGAACTTCCAACATTTTCTTAGTCTTCTGTCTGGGAGGCGATCACTTGTACTGTGTGGATATTTGCCTCGAGACGTGATCCATATCACTAAAGGCCTGATTCCATTTCACACATATAAATGATCTAAT
The DNA here is from genome assembly GCF_030272615.1 of Cryptomeria japonica. Lineage (NCBI taxonomy): Eukaryota > Viridiplantae > Streptophyta > Pinopsida > Cupressales > Cupressaceae > Cryptomeria > Cryptomeria japonica. The sequence goes on from NW_026728839.1 coordinate 475,802, forward strand.
CTTGTATGTTTACGCAATACGCACTCAGGTCGTCCTGGTTCAATTATACCTTGATGCTTGTGCTATCTTGCAAAAATAAAAATCATGTAAATTTTACTCAGGTCATTATGGTTCAATTATACCATTATGCTTGTATAAATTTTCAACATATCCAAAAATCAAGAAAAGCTCCATGATGATATTTACAAAGAAAGCAACTAAATGGTTATATCGGATGGCAAATACAGAATGAGAGATGATCCAAAAACAATTAGTTGCATATCATTTTACAATTAGTTGCATAACATTTTACGATTAGTTGCATATCATTCTTACATCATTTTTACATATCATTTTGCATCATTATTACATCCTTTCACAAACATTCTTATCTTACATGTAGCAGCCTATTAAAATCATACATCTCATTTTCAAGATACATCTCACAGCATATAAAAACATACACCCTGCATCACACATTACATCATATATATCAACATTACATAAAAACATACATCCTGTAGCACACATAAAACATGCATCCATAAACACATCACATCGGTCAAAAATGGTGCTCTATATATATATCTCTCAAAAAATGATCAAAATCTACAAATGTGTCAAAACTGTGTCCAGTATAAAGAATACAATGCTCAAAATACAATAGAGACCATGTCTCTCAAGTATGACTATCCCCTGATGGAGATGGTCTAGCTCCTGATGCACCTGCTCCTGGATCTCCAGGAGGATCCTGTCTAGCTCCTGAAACACTCGCACCCGGATCGGCAGGAGGGTCCTGTCCCGCTGGCCCTGTCACTCCACGGCTCTCCGATCGTGTCCCAGCAGTTCGAGATCGACTCGATCTCAACTGTGCAAAGCTCACAACATGCCACTCTCTAGGAACCGCCTCCTCATAGTGACGCCTGTAATATGCAGCCTCCTGAACACTCCGTGTCAGCTCTCTCAGGGTGTCTCTCAAGGGACCACCCGCCGCTGCTCTCTGTACGGTCGCCAAGGCCTCCTCTGCTCGACCCCGCCGCTCCATCTCGGTATCTCTCTCAGTGGTCAACTGAGAAATCTGCCTCTGATAAGTCAAAATCTGTGCCTGCAGCTGCTGCACAGTGATCTGAAGAGTCCGGATCTAAACGTCCTCTACGTGACGCGGCACTCGAACCCGTAGTGGTACCTGTGCTGGCGCCACTCCCCCCACTCGGCCTGTCCTGGGTACGGGAGGTGGGAGTATATCTATCCTCCTCCTCTGTACTGGTCTCCCCACCTCCTCCTCTCCTCCCACTGCCACTAGTACCTCTGTAACTCTCCCCTCTCTCCCAGCTCCAATGGCCAATCCTCCCCTCCCCCTCTCAATCCAGCCCTGCCGTACTACCCTCTGCACACCTCTCCTGCTCCTCTTCCCTCTATCTCCACCATCATCCCCATCATCCCCCTCATCTCCCCTGTCTCCCTCCTCTCCATCCGAATCAAAAGCCGGTCTCATCTCCTTTGGATCTGAGATCCTCGCAACAGCCCGAGCAGCAAATAAACGAGCAAACTCGTCCGTCATGCCAGCATCCTGTATCTCTGGGGCATAGTCCCAGATCTATCCAGCCAAACCGGTAAACTCCTCAATAGAAACGACACTGTCAATGGTCGGCCCCCAATCGGCCACATCCTATTGCCGTCGTGCGTATAAGCACGCCCCCTGCGGAATCCCCTGCTATCTCCCGAACTGCCTCAAAACTCGGGTAACCAAAAACCGCTCTATAACGAATGGAGTCCTCCCGATCAGATACCTCGTCATGAAAACGAAAGGCATCTCCATCCCATCCTCTGCCCACACCTCACAGTCTGTATACGGTCTCCAGGTGACTGTATCTATATCGTCAAATACCCTCCTCCAGTGCTCTAGTTTTCCCAGCTTACGCTAGACAACTAGGCCTCTATAACCATAGGCATAAGCCGCCCCTACGGGCCTATCTCTGTCTGCCAGTGGCCTAGCTGCTGGAATGTGCTCCCAACACCATACCTGTAAGAGGGTCACCCCTGCTGATAAACTGCTATATCCGAGGTATACTACCTCATGCAAACTCCTGTAAAGGTGGGCCAACATCGCTGACCCCCATGCAAATCTCTGTCCCTGAGTAACCATCTGCTCCAGAACTAGCCCCCATCCCACTGAAAATCCCTTTGACCTGCGATCAGGACAAAGGAATCCTCCAATAAATCCTGCCAATACAGATGGTAGCGGTGCATAATCCAGATCCAGGAACTCCTGCCACGGGATCTCATAACCGCAGACACTCTCATCATGAAAAATCCGACGCAGTGCCTCTGTGCCGCCCTTCTCCGTCTGCTCATAGGGCAATATAGCTCCGACCACAGGAATGCGCAGGATGCGATAACAGTCCTCTGGTGTCACTGTCATCTCTCCTGTGGCAAAATGAAAGGTGTTTGTGTCACTGTGCCACCTCTCTGCCAATGCTGTCAACAGTCCCTGGTTCACAGTGAACCGAGGCATATCCAGAAGCGAGGTCAATCCGCATCGCTCAATAATGTCCAGGTCTACCTGTGACAGACGTGGTATCAATGTCCATGGTCTCGGGAATCTCTCCCTCGACTGCACAATGCCCAATCGCTCCTGTCAACAAACAAAACATATCCAATATCAGATTCCACATCAACAAAAAGATATCAAAATAAAACTTACATAAAAAATATGAAACAAATTTGCTCATCTACAATCAAAGTTCAAAAACCTATCATTTCATATCAACTTGTAAAACAACTCAAGTTCTCAAAAACCATATCAAAACTTGTAAAACAACTCAAGTACCACAATCACAAACTTGTAAAACAACTCAAGTTTCCCACCCATATCAGCTTGTAAAACAATTCAAGTTTCCAACCCATATCGGCTTGTAAAACAACTCAGGCTTTCATACACATTTGAACTTAAAACAGATAACACAAATAAATCATGTTCTGATCAACACAAATAGCTTGATATCTATACATAACTTGGAAACATTCACATCAAAACAAGTTATACAAATACTCATATTGGATACGTGCATCAAAAACGCGACAGGCACGCAAAAACACAACTTTTCAAAATGGCCAAAACACAAATTTTTCATGGATGCGCTAAAACAGACCTTAAATGCGCTAAAACAGACCCATGCGCTAGGCTGCTTGTCCTAAGCGCTAACCTATCTCCCTTATGCGCTAGATTCTATATATGCGCTACCTAATTTGGCCTATGCGCTAGACTTTGTCTACGCGCTAATATTTTCTTTTCATGCGCTACCCAAACTAACCTATGTGCTAGACTAATTCTACGCGCTAATCTGTCTTCCCTAAGCGCTTCCTTTTTCATCCTATGCGCTAGGCTAGTCCTACGTGCTAAATCCCTTTGCCCAGGCGCTACCCTTTTAGCCCTATGCGCTAGGTTATGCCTACGCGCTAAACTCCATGTTCGATGCGAACTTCTATGCCTCCTATGCGCTAGGTTAGACCTACGCGCTACCCTGTTCTTCCAAAGCGCTACTAAACGCATTACCTGCGCTATTCTACATAGATGCGTTAACCTAAACGACCTATGCGCTATCAAAATCATTTCGGACGCAACAACTAAACTGACTTCTATGCGCTACTTCGCATTGCGTATGCGCTAAAATGCGCCTTACACGCGCTAAAACGATTTGTCCGACTTTGAAAATTCAAAAAACACCTAAAAACGACAAAATAAAAAATCAAAAAGGGGTCAAAAACATTGACTTACTGGTGGTCCACGCGCGACTGGTCTCCGGTACCTCCGAACGCGCTCGAAACGGTGTTTGTGGTAGGGAATAGGCATTTTCTCTCCAGAGAAAATTCTCTTTTCTTCAAAGTCAACAAGCACAAATGAATCTAACTCAAGCCCTTTTCCCCTTTTATAGGAGGAAAATAAAATTAGGGTTAGCTAACTGGGCCTGTAATATGGTCGCGGTCTCCCCTATACCAAAACATTTGTAATTTATCGGGAGATGAATCAATTTACACACTTTTTACATGCACAAAATCCTACACATCATACGAACTTCATCAATTTAACTCAAAAATTTTTCCAAAAAAAAAATATATATATTGATTCATCTCCCGAGGGGGCATCACATCAAATATCGAATCTGGGGCATCACATCAAATCTGGGGCATGACTGGCAAATCAAAAGAGCGACACAAAAATTGCATTTGATCATAAAAACACAAAAACAATCATTTTTCTTTGAAATAACATGTGCACACACGTCACTTCAAAGAGGGGCAAAATGTAGACGTATAAAAATGACCACATTCCTAAATGAATATTTTATGTTCATTTTTCTATTTAATTAAATCCAGTTTAATTAAATTATTCACATTCTTCTATTTTATTAAGTAAATTGCTCGATTTATCTAAATAAAATTCACTACCCATTTAATGAATAAATCATTTTATTCAATTAAATCCCCCCAGCCACTTTTAATTAAATTCAAATTTAATTAAATAGTTATCCTAAATTGAATAAATCAAATTTATTTAATTGCAACCAAATTGAATGAAAATCAATTAAATCAATTAAATCCTATTATCCCCCATCCACTTGCAAAATCCCAAACCCCTTCCTAATCCCTTCTAGAATCTTCTAACCAATTCTAATTAACCTAAACCCCCTCTAAACTTTGTCACATCCCTAAGCAAAGGGAGGTCACTTCTCAAATGGCCCAAAGTCTTGGATAACCATTGAAGGTTTTCAACCTTCAACCACCAAAAACCCCAAAGTCTTTGAAAACCATTGAAGGCTTCCAACCTTCAACCACTTAATCCCCAAAGTCTCCAATAACCATTAATGGTTATTTCAAACCCTCCCACATGGTTAAAACATTTGTTTTGACTCAACCTCTATCCAACCCAAGGGTCTCATCAGGTCATTAATGCTTTGACCATGATTATCTCTTAATCATTTGCACAAAGGTTTATCTTTGGATTAGATCCTAATTCATTGGGTAAACCTAACTTAGACTTGACCCTTAGCCTTTAGATAACCATGAGGTCTTCTCAGGCCTTTAATGCCTCCAACCTCTTCTTTCAACCCAATCTTATGTGAACACTTGTCATCATTTCATTGATGCAAATTGTACACATGGATCCCTAACTTTCAAACTTGGCCCTTGATTGAACCTTTCAATCCTGACCATCCATTACCCTGTTTGTGCTATAAATAGAGCTCTCATTCCTCCATTTTTAGAATCATCTTTCAAATTTGAAGCATCACACTTATGCTCAAATTCTTTCAAGCTTTCATTTCATATATGCTCATCATTTAGCCTCTTTTAGATCATAAATTAGACTAAATATGCATGTTTAGATTAATTTCTTTATCATTTTAGCTCAATCATAGACTAAATATAGTATGCTAGGATAGTATTCATACTAACCTTGTCATCTTATCATCTAGTTTATTGCATTTCTAAGATCATACATAGCTTAGCATCGATTTCATATTAAAATTTATCAAAGCATCTCTCGTTCTCATATTTGCCATCCCTAAACCATTTTGCTCAGTAATCTGAGAGCAAAAACGTTGGTTTGAGGGACATTGTGAGATAGAGAACCATGGGACCCTCCTTGGAAAGCTGAGTAACACGTCGTTACTCCATAGCTTGCACCAAGAAGTCCTGTGTGTGTGTGTGGATTGATATTTATCATAAATTTTCACATATTTAGTTTTATTAATCCATTTTTCCCACATACAGAAACCAGTCATTTCCATTTTGCAACTTGATCTTTATCTTTCCCTTTCCAACAATTTGATAGGGCTCATCATCACCCAAATATACCTATCCAAAATCACCTTGAACATAATCTAGAAAATATATTCTATGGGGTGTAGCATGAAATGAAGCCCCAAAATCTATTACCCAAGAATCATTAACATTATCTAAACATAAGATTAAAGCATCTTGTAAAGTATTACTTGCAATATTAGCTTCCTTACTGTCATTTTCATTTTTGTCTCCTTCTTTGTTTTTCTGAGACCAATAGTCTTTCTTTAGATGATCAGGCTTTGTGCAGTACCAACAATCTTTCTTTCCTCTAGATTGAGAGCGTCCTTTTTTTGACTTCCCTCATGACTTCTCATTCCCAGGGCCTTTTCCTTTTTCCTTTGATCTTCCTCTATTCTCCACATTCAAAATATTACTTGATGATGTTGGAGTCTCACCTGTGCTTTTCCTTTGCATTTCCTCGCTTAGGATAACACCAACAATATCATCAAATATAAAATTATTTTTATGCAAGATAGAGTTACTTACAACCATAACCAAGCTATTCCAGCTTTCTGGCAGAGAACATAAAATCAGGAGAGCCCTAACCTCTTCTGTAAAAGTAATTTTTACTGAAGACAATTGACTGGTAATTGTATTAAATTCATTTAAGTGCCCCGCTACAGATCCTCCCTCACTCATTTTCAAATTAATCAAATGCTTCATAAGAAATACCTTATTCGAAGTCGAGAGTTTCTCATACAACTTAGCCAATGTCACCATCAAATCTACAACCATTTTTACTTTTGTTATATTGAAAGCTACAGACGATGCAAGGCACAATTGAATGGATCCCAGTGCCTTTCTATCTAAAATGTCCCACTCTTCATCTGCCATTATGGTCACTTTCTTTGCCTTTCCTTCCAATGGCCGCCACAAATCCTTTTGATACAGGTAATCCTCCATCTGCATTTTTCATAACTAATAATTCTGTCCGTTAAACTTTTCGACCTTGAATTTGGAATCCTCCATTTCTCCAACTCAAAACTGAAAGTCCTACCAATTTACAAAAAACCTCACTCTAATACCAATTGTTAGGGTTTTAAGCAAATCCGAAGCAAATATGAACTAACAATTATATGCAGATTTAAATACAAAAGATAAAGGAATAAAACAAGACACAGATAACACAGAGATTTAACGTGGTTCACCTAGAATGGGTTACGTCCACCATACGCAACCGTCCAATCTTTCTTATTAACCAACAAAAATAGTGCATCAACCTTATAATGCCTTAAGCATCCCAACCACTTATAACATGTTTTTTAGGGAAATAAACAAAGTCGTCCCTTTGCTGATCAGTCACCACATATCAATAGTATGTCAACCTTGTATGATTAATATTCAACTGACATAAGGAAGATTAACATGAAGGCTTGTCAACTAGTATGTTGGAAGACAAGTAGGTATTGAGACTATTAGTGACTTCACCGGTATGAGGTGAGATACATGTGTGTGTTAGTATGTTGAGTGATAACCGGTAGAGAATAAACCAATTTTGAAGGTTGGTTACCTATTTATGATGAAGAGGCAGAATGTTAAAATGATCACAAACCACTGAAGGTGAAGATGCACTACCAGTGTAGTGTGCACTATCGATTAGCAAAAGGAGAAGGTCTCACCAGTAAGGGTTCGCACCAGTATGAGTTTGTTTAATGTTCAAGTGTAAATGGATCTTGTGTTGGTGAGCTAAGTGTATATTGATGTGATGCCATGTGGAGCTGAGGTGGTGAGCATGGAGAGGTTAGTGAAGTTTCCATCGATATGTTTGTTGGAACAGATAGTCGACATTAATGAAACAACCAAAATTCATGGGTCAATAATAGATTGATGTGGATTGAGGAAGAATGAATGACAAAGAATGATCAAGGAGTTGTTGGTGCCTAGATCAAAGCAAAGAAATCAGATTGCAAGAGGACCTCGAGAAGGAAACAACTAGGTCATAAATGAGTCAACAGATTTCAAGGTCAAAAATCATGGTTGGGGTTGCTATCTTTAGCAAATATGCATTGGTATGATCAAAATATATATAGATTCATTCCACCAATGCAAGTGATCGATCCAAGAGGGATCAGATCAGATCAGATGCAGATTTGGTTGGGAGAAAGAAACCCTAACCGCCCTTAGTTTGAATTGAGTTTTGGCGGGAAAGCTCAAGATTAAATATGATGAATTGAGACTATGATTGATGTTGTTGAGGAGTGAAGGTAAGTGTGGAATTTTTGTTAGAGAGCCAAAGAGAAAAGAACTTGAAGTGTTTATGAGAGAGGACTATACCGATAAGGATAAGTAGGGTAAACTGGTGTAAGGAACAAACTGACAGAGTTAGCATAAGATGCAAAGGTGAAAATCTGAGGGAAGCAATATCTGATAAAGAGTGATCAGTTTGAGTTGAATTGTGAAGACATTGTTAGAGGGGACTTAGAAAAGTTAGAATCAATAACAAAGCAAAGTTGCAGAGTGTGTGGAGGAAACACAGAATGGTAAGGTTGAAACTGACAGAGTAGAATATTGTAAGGTTGCAAAACTTCTTTTACAACAGGGATCTCATTTGTATAATTGAGTTTTATATTGCTTTCACTGAGTTGGTTCTTGGTGCAGGGGTTGTAGCTCCTTTAGGTTGTAGCCTATAAATTGTGTAGGGGTTGGTTCTCCTTTGAGTTGGTGCTCATAAATTAGGGGTTAATGCTCCTTGGTTTGGTGCCCTAAAATTATAATCACATCTTTACATTGTGAGGCTGGATTGGAGCAGAAGATCTCCAACAACTATTCTCACTGAGGTTTTTCCCACATTGGGTTTTCCTCGTATATCTGGTGTTGTGTGATGCATTCTTGTGTATGAGTTATGTTGATGTTATAGAAAATCATTTCAAACACTAGTTTGCACTATTTGAGCTACCAGTTAGCACTCAGTTTGTTTTATATATTACCGGTATATCCTTGTTGAAGAAAAAGTGTTTAAATCATTGATTCACCCCCCTCTCAGTGATCCATTGTGTCCAACGGAATCCACTCTCCCTTATGACACTAAACATAAAAATAAATCGAAGGCATAAATAAACACAAGACAATAATCATCACATGGAGTTTCAAGCACAATTGCTACATAATTGGCCTCTTACAACCTCTACAAGAGATGAACCACTAGATGTATTACAAGTAATAAAATAGGTCAAATCACATCACGAGACCACTTGAAGGGAATTAAGAAGTAAAAAAAAAGGTCATAACACTTTAACAAGTTTAACTCTTCAGACATGACTCATTTACTAGAACAATTCAAACATAAAGCACAACATTCCCCTTTATAACATTATTCCAATAAGTTTTTCCCAAACATAAAATTTAACCAATAGACATTCATTTTGCAAACTACGCCAAATCAATTATTTTAAGAATTAAATACAAATCATGTATTAATCTAAATACTTTTATTTTTGCGAAAATATAACTCATTTATCAATTATATCCACCTTTGACAAAACTCACAATTATATACATATATATACACATATATATGTATGTATATATATATATATATACATATATATATATACATATATATACATATATGTATATAGATATATATATATGTATATAGATATATATATATGTATATACATATATATATATATATATGTATATACATATATAGATATGTATATACATATATATATATGTATATACATATACATATATATGTATATATGTATATGTATATGTATATGTATATGTATATGTATATATATATATGTATATATGTATGTATATATATATGTATATATGTATATATGTATGTATATATATATATACAAAAAATTAATTTAAATAAAAAATTATTTAAATCACAAAGCGATTAAAAAAATTGTAATTAGAATAACACAATATATAGTGATTTTAAACTATAAATAAAACAGTGTAGTAAAAATCAAACTCTACGCTTTACACAAAACTGGGCGCATAATTAAATTTGCACTGCAAAAATTGAAAGGGAGAAAAGATGTGGTAAATACCTATGACTGTGGGCATTGACCTCCCGACGGCTGTGGGAGAAGCCATCCCACAACATGGGTAAGGCTTCCCACAGTCTGTGGGCAAGGCCAACCCACAACATCGGCTATAGCCTCCCATGACTTGTGGGTAGATCAACATGGGCTATGGCTTCCGACGACTGTGGGTAAAGCCAAAACCCACGACCAACAACTTAAAAAGAAAAATAAATCAATAACAATTTGAACCTTGATTTTTTTTAAAACCCCAATTTCATAATAAAATTTTAACATTTATAAATAATGAAACCAAAATTGCAGAATCATAAAATTCTTAGGATACTCATAGCAATAATTTTAATAATTAAATATATATATTCTTTAAGGAAATAATAAATAAAATTACCAATCAAACGAATCACAGTCACAAAATAATCTACTCTAGATTTCCAAAATTTACCATAAGATTTTTTTTTTTTTTCTATAATAAATATAAAGATTATGACTATGAATCAAGAACAAAATATGATTTCTTAGAAGATTTTCCCAAATAGAAAGCAACAACCCAGAAAACTCATAAAACCAAGAATTAATCTTCTTTCAACAATAGACTAAAAAAATAATCAATTTACACACAACAACAATTCATCAACAATTTTTTTTTTTCAAAATACACACACAAGGGATTCTAAAAACTCCTACCTTCAATTGCAATTCTGGTAAAGATAACTGTAGAAGAGTCACCAATTCCAATCCATGACACTCACAACAACCCCAACACCAAAATAATTCCAACCTCTGCATAAATCCTTCCTTCCAAAAACAATTCCCCAAAACAATCCGCAAAAGAAACAACAATGAAAAGAATACTTTATTCTGGAAATTTTCTAGAATATAATGGGGATTACTCAAAAAATATATCTGGGGAATGGAAACTTCCCCAAAACACAGCGCACACAAAATATAAAAAAGAAACTGTGTAGGGGAAAAAGCGAGACTAGGTTAACATGCCCTAATCCTACCTTTTGACACACATTACGGAATACGAAAGAGCCTAGAGATATCGCACAATTGGCTACTTCTTTTTGTGAAAGAGAGAGCCACGGGATATCTATTAGGATTTCTATTCCCTTGTTGAAATTGAAAGTTAAAGTGATACAAGTTCAAACCCTAATCCCAAAATGCAAGTAGGAACTAATAACAATTACAGAATTGAGATTAAACAATGAACAGCTGTAAATACAAGGATGAAATAAGAATGCAAATGTGTACCCAGAGTCAAAATCAGACTGAAAATGTTCGGGATGGGAGCGCGGGCGCCACTGTCCTGAAAACTGCACCGGAAACTGTCGTTCCGCACTCTGAAACACTGTCGGAAAGCTGTCTGAAAGCTGTCTGTCCGGAGGACCAGGGCACCTAGCGCCTCTGTCCCAGGGACCAGGGTGCTCAACGCCCCTATCCTGGCAGGACCAGGGCGCCCAACACCCCTGTCCCAGTCTTCTGCTCTGCAATTTGATACAGAGTGCTGTCTTGACCTTCTCTCTCCGGATCTGTATCCCGCGGCATCGTCCGAATCCCGAAACCTGCAATAATATCTGAAAAAGGGTGTATGGGCAGCTATATAGGGTTTTGCCTTAGTCAAACCCCCGCTTCCGTGATTTCCACCTCCACGAATAGCCAAGTTGTTTGTAAAATGTATTGTGTGTGCAGACCTAGTGTGTGTGCAAGGTCCAAAAATGCAAGAAAGCAAACTAGAGCAACCTAGAAAGTAAACCCTAATTGCTTGTAAATGATAATGTAAATGCTCTAAATCAAGATGCAATGTGATCTAAAGCATGAATAAATGATGTATTAAAGCTTATACAAAGACATGAAAACAACATGAAATCATACCCAACCCTCAAGGGAGGAGTACAAGCCAATCTTCAGTCGGTAATCTCCTATTGTTCTTCAATGTCTTCCAAGCCCTAAGTGAAGGAATGAAATTGATAGATGCTTGATAGAAGGATGTTGAATTTTGTTGAAGTCTTCAAAGATCTTCTCTTTCGCTGCATATGAAGTTCCTGAAAACAAAAATCCGATCTCTTCAAATGAAGAAAGAGAGCTCTTATGTAGGAAACCCTAGGTCGTAATTTCATCTTTTGGCCGACCTAGAGATTGAATATCCCGCCAATTTCTTGGGGTTAAGCTTTATTTTATGATTGGATCGTGCTCCCAAAATTTTGGGAAAAATGTTCGGGACCATGTGCACTCCGGGCGCCACGGTCCCGACAACTTTTCACCAAATTTTCAGGGCCGTCGGATATGATGATTTTAGAGAGAATCCCAAAGTTACAGGTGATTTCAAGATGTTTTGACCCCGAAACCAAGCCCCCAAGTTCGAAATAGGACTTAATCAGGGTTTTTGACTGAATGATGTATAGGAGGAATAAAATGTGAAGGGCGCGCTTTAGTGAAAGGGCCCAACTTTATGATGCAAAGGATGATGAAATAGGACCTTAGACCTAATTAATTTGATTAATTAAGTGCTAAAGGAGAAATGCAATGTAGAATGTAAAATGCACTAAGGCGGGTGCTAAACTAGGTGTGAAATTGTACCACCCTAGCGAGTGCGTATAATTTACGATGCTACATTTAGCCCCCACTTTAGCGGTCATATGAGTACTACGTGCATATGCAAGCTAAAGTACAGAAAAGTAAACATTATTTGAAAAAGGATATATCCATAAGTTGTCGAATGAAGCCCCCAGCGGTATCTGCAGTACACAATTAGGAACCGCACCCTACAAAACACACGTTAGATCACAAAATCACCTAATGCTTACTAAGGAAAGTGATGAAATTTGTGAGTAGCTATATGCCCCCCCCTGTTTCGACTTGCTTATTAGGGAGGTGAAACAGGGTAGCATGTTTACTTGTGACAAATTGTGTAATAGAGTATTGATGAGGGGTATTCACTAAATAGGCTTCATCAGAGCACTTTTTGGAACATCCCGAGAGTAAGAGAAGGAAAATATGATTCCAATGCAACAAACAGCTCGAAAATCACATCTCTCAAACCCAAGTTATGATAAAATGAATGATAGGGTAAAATTAGGGTTTCAAAAAGTAGAGATAAACAAACGAGAGTATATACCTTGAAAGTGACACTTGCATTTGTCACTTTGTTGATTTCAGAATACTATTCAGTGCAGCGGAGCCCACATAGTCGTCATCATGCCTTCACGACGACCGGAGCGTCCCACGAGGATTGAGATCCTGCGCCAGGCCGTGATCGATGATGAGCCACTGGACGAGGTGAGTTGACTGAACGTTTGACTTTTGATTTTTTCACATTTTGACTTTTCCGTGATCGTATGCGGCCTTGAAGGCTGACCGGGGCCCACCCAAGGCGCCATGGTCCCTGTGGGGCACCCTGGTCCCCCCAGGGTGCCATGGTCCCTGACAGGGGCGCCATGGTCCCTTCAGGGCGCCATGGTCCCCTCAGGGTGCCATGGTCCCTAACAGGGTGCCATGGTCCCCAATCAGGGCTCGGTGAGAGGTTTTAGGGCTAACATACGATGTGCGACAGTTTGCATTAGCGATTTTGATTATCGAGTACTGATTACGGTCATGTTTTTGTGTTGCAGGGTCTCCCGTACATGAGAGAGCATACAGCGGGACATATTCTTCGCAGTTTGCGAGATCAGATTCCATGGCTGACTCAGTCAGAGAGAGACACCCTATCGATTGTGGGATTGTGGTATGTGATTCTCATGCCGGCCATTTGATTTCATCCTGCGATGCTGATGGCACTGATGGAGCGATGGGATCCTGACACATGCACTTTTCACCTTCTAGTAGGAGAGCTGACGGTCACACTTGAGGATGTGTACGTATACTTCATCTTCCTATCAGAGGAGCGACAGTTACATACGCGACCGATCGGTCAGCGGAGGATCATCAGAGAGAGCAGATGTATTGCATAGGGAGAGTCATGCCGAGTGAGACAAGAGGTCGCATTATGGTCAGCTGACTCTTACATCCTACGAGGAAGGTACCACTTCTGAGACGCCTTATGATAGCCATCATAGCACTAGCCGTCTGCCCTAATGGGCAAGGGACACACATGCACGGGGGTCTCACATGGTGTATCAGAGTGATGGAGAGACACAGGAGAGTGTATGCCTGGGGTCGGAGTATGCTTGCATATCTCTATCATGACCTTGAGGAGTATGTATTCGAATAGGGGTTCAGTTTGATGACATGCACACTTCTGCAGGTGTGGATTTTAGAGCACTTCACATGCACCAGGCCCGTCGGCTTTCCACTGAGTACAGCGAGCGAGCGACCTAGGGTGTTTGCTTATCCACTTACCAGCGAGTGGAGATTTGGAGATTTGTTACATTGGAGAGTGATTTTTGACAGACTGACAGTCGAGGTGACAGTGTGGAGACCTTACCTACGGATGCACAGATGGGATGGTATGGAGAGATAGTTAGCATGCCTATAGAGGAACCGCCTATTGCGGGGATGATATTCACACATCATAGTCCCATTCTACTTTGATCGAGTACGGAGGCAGTTTGGGCTAGAGCAGTGTGTTCCAGCCGATGTGCCCATCTATACTTGACACTCACTAGTCCTTCCCAGACCTAGAGCAGTAGCCAGACCGACGATAGATGACATCGAGATGACAGACTTAGAGGGATCTAATCAGGATGTAGTCACTGATTACTCTGCAGAGCCTGGAGCACAGCGCAGGTACATCTCATGGTTTATGAGATCATATCCAGGTCCTATCTTTCCACCAGATTATCCGACAGGCTATTCAGGCCCATGGAGACATGGAGATCGAGACGAGGACCAGGGATCCAAGTCAGAGGAGCCAGAGGAGGGAGAGGGTCATGAGGAGGCGGGAGATCCTGATCCACCTTCAGGTGATCAGCCCAGTGCCGAGGAGTAGGAGGAGGAGGATACAGATAGAGAGGAGGATGAGGAGGATGCAGGTGATGATGTGGATGAGGACGATGATGAGGATGATGAGGAGGACGATGAGGAGGAGGATAGAGATGATGAGGAGGAGTCGGATGCAGCTCCCCACCACTCAAGAGACGATACCATAGCTCTAGATCCACCTCTTATTCCCCAACAGGGGGAACATGAGGCGATACGGAGACCTATTCCTAGTACCGTCCAGCCTACACCCATCATGCACAGATCATTTGAGCGAGGGGAACCTAGCAGTTCCCAGGCACATATGCTACCATATCATGATCCCTACTGGCGTGAGGGAGATCCAGGTATAGTAGGTTTATATTGATTGATTAATGTTTTGATGATATAGAATGGTACTAACAAAAATCTGTTCTACTGCTACAGCTAATGTGCAGGAATGGCGTTCCCTGATTCAGCAGGCAATGATAGACATTTCCATGATAGCATAGATCCCTAGTTCCTCACAGATTGCCTATAGGCCTTAGGGGAACGCGGGTCGGCATGAGGATTTGTTTTCCCCATTCCGAGTACAGGCAGATATATGGAGGGAGAGAGAGAGAGTCCTATCAGAGGACCTCCAGCAGGCGCAGCAGAGAGAGAGAGTCATATCAAAGGACCTCCAGCAAGCGCGGCGAGATCTAGCAGCGGCTCAGGCCGAGGCTACCACCTATCGCATGATCCTTATGGATAGGGATCGTAGGAGTTCCTCTCGGAGTCACTCACGGTCTATATCACGCTACACACCCATGGGTCCACCCTCACGGCCAGATCAGGAGGGAGCGTCCAGTCGACACTCTCCAGCCACTAGCCCTAGGGATAGGAGATGATTTTATGATGTAGGAGAGGTCATATTTTGGATATACAGTGACCTATGTTTGTATACGATCCACACATATATATATATGTATATATACATGCTTCTCTTTTATCTCAAATGTGTTATCTTTAATGCTTAAAACAATGTGTATTTTGTTTTGATTAAATCTAATACATTTGGTAAATGTACATGTATGTTCAGAATTTAATTTCCATGTGATTGATTTCTCAATGCTCCATGATTAAATTGATACATGCGTGACTTAATTAAAATATTTAATCAAGTACAACATTGATGATAAGGAAGAAATATGCATTAAGTCTAAGAATCATATAACTAATGTGATTTAATTTTGAACTTAAACACAACATGATACGATTCTACTTAACACATAAAGACATTGTATAATATGCTAGCATAATGGGAATGTAAATCTTTTACAATTTACATAAATGAATTCAAGACAAACTATAAAGTAAGAAGACACGCTTGTCAGGAACGAAGCAATATAGATTAAACACCATAACATTTAATTCTATTTTGCTCTAAGTAGGAGATACTAACATATTATCCAATGTTGAAGAATTGAAAAGAAGATAGGTGAAGAATGATGAATTAAGCATAATATCTACGCAAGTGCATGGCATTGATAGGTTCTTTAAGAGGTGTACCGTCTACATCTACTATTTTGTAAGCACCTGATCCATAATCCTCAATAACGATATATGGTCCAAGCCAATTAGGACTAAATTTTCTCTTTTCTGCAGGTAAGGCATTCACATTGCGCTGATTCTCATAGAGGACTAAGTCACCTACCGAGAAGGAACATTGAATAACCTTATCATTATAGCTTCGTTGTAGAGTTTTGTGATACGCTTGAATATGCTCAAGAGCGTTTATATGCTGTTCATCAAGCATCTCAAGCTGTTGAAGTCGTTGTTCTCTATAAGAGTCATCGTCTACTATACCTTTGAGAGAAACCCTAAGTGATGGAATCTCTAATTCTAAGGGCATAATAGCGTCAGCACCATAAACAAGATTATAAGGAGTAGTTCCCGTAGCAATTCGTACACTCATTCAGTAGGCCCAAAGAGCATAGATTAGCTGGTTACTCCAATCCTTACCATGCTTATTCACGGTTTTGCGAAGAATTTGTTCAATTATCTTATTGGATGATTCAGCTTGACCATTTGACTGAGGATAATACAGTGTAGAAAATCGATGTTTGATATGATACTTCTCAAGGAATTTCTTCACGTCCTTGTTCTTAAACGATGTCCCATTATCTAAGATTATAGTGGAAGGTATCCCAAATCGAGAAATAATGTTTTCTAGAAGAAATTGACAAATCACTTCAGTAGTAGTAGAGCGAAGGGGAATAGCTTCTACCCACTTCGTAAAGTAATCTGTTGCGGTTATAATGAAGGTGTGTCCTTGAGATGAAGGAGGAGAGATTTTACCAATAAGATCCAAACCCCATGCAGAGAAAGGCCAAGAAGCTACTTGAGAATGAAGTTCTTGGGCAGGAGCATGAATCAGATTATTGTGTTGTTGACATTGATGACATTTCTTAACAAATGAAAAGGAATCCTTCTGCATAGTTTGCCAATAGTATCCCATACGAAACAATCTATGAACTAAGGATTTGCCCCCAAAATTCCCCCCACAGGCACCTGAATGTGCCTCTTCAAGAGCAACGGGGATTTCTAATTTGTTAAGACAACGAAGGAGAAGACCATCATAACCCCTTTGGTAAAGAACATTAGAAAGGATGATATACCTAGCAGACAGCTTGCGGATTCTAGCCCTAGTGTTTCTATTAGCGGAATCAGGAAAGGTACCATCGGTCAAATATCTTACGATATGTGAGAACCATTCATCTGAATTTACAAAGTCACAACATGTTACCAAGCTAGAATCATCTACAATAGCTAGAGAAATAAGGTTGTGAATCACAAATTTAAGATCAACCACAGGGTCCTCTAAAGATACAAGAGAAGCCACACATGCCATTGCGTCCGCATGTCGATTATCCTTTCGAGGAACGGGTTCCATGGTATAAGAATCGAAATTTTGTAATAAAGAGATAGCAAGGTCTTTATATTGTGATAATTTGTCTTGTTTTGCTTGATACAGTCCTGTTACTTGTCTTATAATCAATTGAGAATCTCCATAAATATGTATGTGTTTTATATTCAGAGCTAAGGCTGCTTTTAGTCCCGCTATAAGAGCCTCATACTCAGCAATGTTATTGGTACACAGGAAATTTAGACGATATGATAAGGGAATAGGTTTCTTTGTAGGAGAAATCAAAACAACACCTGCCCCCGATCCCGTACGACACTTAGAGCCATCAAAGTATAACTCCCAAGTTTCATCTTTCTCTATAGAAAGAATGAAGTCATCAGGAAAAGACTCAGGGTTAGGGAAGGAGAAAGGTGAAGGGGCCTCAACTAAGTGATCGGTCAACGCTTGTCCTTTAATTGCTCTTTGTGAAACAAATTTAAGGTCAAATTCAGTTAACATCATAACCCACTTAGCTAGACGTCCTGATAAATTAGTTTTAGAGAAAAGATGCTTCAAAGGATCAAACTTTACCATGACATGGACTTCAGAATTTAAAAGATAATGTCTCAATTTCTGAGTCGCAAACACCATGGCCAAGCATTGTCTTTCTATCGCAGAATATCGGGTCTCATAATCGAGTAAGGTACAACTTATGTAATAAACCGGACATTCCTTACCATCTTTATCATGTTGTGCTAACAATTCTGTGAGAGCCTGAGAAGAAGCAGCTGTATACAGAAGGAAGGGTTTAGAAGGTTCGACAGGTTGAAGAATAGGAGGACTAGCCAAATACACTTTTAAATCTTCAAATGCTTGCTGACAATCCTCATTCCATTGAAAAGTGATATCCTTTTTAAGTAGTTGAGTAAAAGGAAAGGTACGATCCGCAAGCTGAGACACGAACCTACGAATAGCTTGAATCTTTCCTTGTAAGCTTTTAAGTTGAGACACATTTCTAGGAGGTGGCATGTTGACAATAGCATCTATTTTCTTAGTGTCCACCTCAATCCCACGATGCGAAACTATGAATCCTAGTAGTTTTCCACTATCCACACCAAAAACACATTTTCGGGGATTCAAGCGCATGTGATATTTACGAATTCTTTCAAAGATTTGACGAAGGATTTTAACATGATCTATGCGAAGAAAGGATTTGGCTAAAATATCATCAACATAATCTTCTAAAATCTTATGCATATAATCATGAAAGATAAGGGTCATCGCTCGTTGATAAGTTGCACCGACATTTTTAAGTCCAAAAGGCATCATTATCCAACAAAACGTACCCCAAGGAGTGGTGAAAGCGGTTTTGAATTGATCTTGAGGGTTTATGAAAATTTGATTGTATCCTGAAAATCCATCCATGAAGGATAACAAGGCATGTCCTGTCGTAGAATCAACTATCATGTCAATATTTGGAAGAGGGAAATCATCTTTTAAAGAAGCCTTATTTAGATCCCGAAAGTCAGTACACATTCTTATTTTGTTGTCTGGTTTAGCCACAGCGACAATATTTGAAATCCATGGGGAATAGTCAATAGGGCGGATAAATCCAGCCTCCAATAATTTTTCAATCTCAGCCTTAACAAGCAGAGCCACCTTAGGATTCATTTTTTGAATCTTTTGTTTCACGGGCTTAGCATCAGGAACTAAGACAATATTATGAGTAACAATTTTAGGATCTATACCAGGCATGTCAGAATATGTCCAAGCAAAGATCTCAGGGAATTCATGCAATAGTTCTTCATATTGTTTCTATTCCTCTTCATCCAAACATTTTCCAATTTTAATAACTTTCTCTTTATTGCAAGGATCCATCTTAACATCAGTGGTTTCACTTATGAGAAGATTACTTTGTTGAGGAGTATCCTTTAACTGAGGGAATTCTTTCACAATCTTATCGTTATCAATCTCTTTTCCAAAATAAGCTTCAGTGTTCAAACAATAAGGGAGTCCCCTATTGTGATGATAACGAGGAAGAGTGTCATAGGCTCCCAAGAACTTAGCTAAAGCATCGTCGGTAGGGAAGATATCCAAAGCACAATCACCCGTAGGATCCCCATCAATATACTCAGGGTGTTGTATTGATAAAGATGTAGAGATAGTATTAACACTAATGCATGGTCTTTTAGAAGCTTTAGTACGTCTGCAAGGATTATAGCCAAGTCCAAAGGCATAATGTTGAAAATTAGTCTCTAGAGGAACTCTTATCCCTTGTTCATTAGCACCACAACCTTTTCCATGATACCCATGCTTAGCAAAAATGCGAAAACCATGACCATAACGATCAGCCATTTCAGGAAGAGAAGGTGGTTTTTCATAAGACAAAGAATCAAACTCTTCATAATTATAGGTGTGAGGAGAAGAAGTTTGAGAAGCAGCCACAAAATTATTACTCATAGATTCAGGTAAGGTTGATTGATTTTTAGCTTCTTCTTTCTTTTCAACTTTATGATTTTCAGCTTCTTCCTTCTTTTCAAGTTTAATTTCTCTAGAAGGAACCTTATATTCACCTACAAAGGTAGGGTTAAAATCAAGAGATCCCCAATCATCTTCTGCGAGAACCTTCTCAGGATCAAAATCCTTCTTATGTGTAGTTTCAAGTCGAGAAGGATCTTCTTCAGGAGCTCCGGACTCATCCAAAGAATTTTGATCATCGGAGAGTGAAGACTCATCGATAGGTTTCTTGTTTAAAGAGTCATCACTAGACAAGGATGGCTTAGAAGAATCTCCTTTGGAATTAGATGTTTGTAGACAAGCTTGAAAATTAGTGTCACCTATCAAAGTATATGTCTTATTGTTGTAGATAAATTTAACTTGTCTATGCAATGTAGAGGGGACAGCTTGCATGCTGTGAATCCAAGGCCTCCCTAATAACAAGTTATATGTTAAATTTCCCGACATAACATGGATAGGAGTAGGCAAAGTAACGGGTCCCACTGTGAGAGGTAAGGTGATGATACCTAATGAAGTCTTAGCCACATTGTCAAAGCCACGAATGGGACGAGAGTCAGGCTCAATAAGAGATGTATCCACATTCATCTTATGCAATAGATTAATGCTACACACATTAAGGCCAGAGCCATTATCTACTAGTGTTCGTCTTATAGCGGTGTCTTTCATGATAACCACAATCATCAAGGGATCACATTGTTGTTGAATTTCACTAGTAGGCAACTCATCTTGGGTAAACACAATTTGAGCTTTAGGATTCATCACAGAGTTAACCAAAGATGCTATACTACTAGATGTATTCGGTGGAGGAACATTCAAATCTTTCAAGGCATCTTGTAACATTCCATGATGAGCGGAAGAAGTTTGAATCAAATCCCAAAGGGATATCTTAGCAGGGGTAGCTTTAAGTTGTTCTATGAGATCATATTCCTTACCCATAACTTGCGAAATACGGGGAGCTTGAGGAAGAATCGGTTGAGGATTAGGAAGGGAAATTGGAATAACAGGAGGAGGATTAGGTTGCCTATTATTTCTGGTGTGATAAGTATGGGCAACCGCATGATAACTCTATCTAGTTATTTGCTTAGCATAACTGTAAGGACTTATAGGTTTTCTTCCTTGCACAGTGATGATTGGTTTATTCGGGGTACGAAAGGAATCATGATCATACCTTCCTTGGACAGTAAGGAGAGGTGATTTAGGAATTTTAAAGGTGGGAGAAGGATAAGCACCTTGGACTTCAAAGAGAGGCTTGTTATATTCATTCAAATTTATCATGTTAACCAATTTAGAGGTCTTGTTCTTGTTTAAAGATTTCGACAAAGCCACAAAGTCATCAAGAGCATCATCCAACAAAGCATGATCATATCACTTAAAAGGTTTGTCTTTTGATTCAAAAGGAGACATCTCCTCATAGAGGGGATTATTGAAAACAACCATGTTACTAGATTCAAGAGAAGAGTTGATAGGAATGTATCCTTGAGAGGAATCATTCGACTTATCTTTCTCATCACACCTAAATGGCATAGTAACAAGGTTTATGAGTTTTTGGTAAAATGAAGGTTTGGCATCTTTAGGGTTTAAAAACTCATCTAAAGCTTCATCTAATTCATCTTGGCTATACTCATAATAATCATCAAAAGTATGAACATTTTGCAAATAAAAATCTAACATTTTGAAAAGATTGCATAAAATTTAAACACACAATGCAAAGAAACACACTCTTTTTTTTTTTTTTTTTCTTTCTCTTTTAATGAAAATGAAATGAAAACACACTAAATCTAGATCTAGATCTAACAAATGCAATGCAAGAGGAAGAAATGATAGATTCACGTCGGGTTCACCAAAATGTGTAGGGGAAAAAGCGAGACTAGGTTAACATGCCCTAATCCTACCTTTTGACACACATTACGGAATACGAAAGAGCCTAGAGATATCGCACAATTGGCTACTTCTTTTTGTGAAAGAGAGAGCCACGGGATATCTATTAGGATTTCTATTCCCTTGTTGAAATTGAAAGTTAAAGTGATACAAGTTCAAACCCTAATCCCAAAATGCAAGTAGGAACTAATAACAAGATTGCAGAATTGAGATGAAACAATGAACAGTTGTAAATACAAGGATGAAATAAGAATGCAGATGTGTACCTGGAGTCAAAATCAGACTGAAAATGTTCGGGACGGGAGCGCGGGCACCACTGTCCTGAAAACTGCACCGGAAACTGTTGTTCCGCACTCTGAAACACTATCGGAAAGCTGTCTGAAAGCTGTCTGTTCGGAGGACCAGGGCACCTAGCACCTCTGTCCCAGGGACCAGGGTGCCCAGTGCCCCTGTCTTGGCAGGACTAGGGCGCCCAGCGCCCCTGTCCTAGTCTTCTGCTCTGCAATTTGATACAGAGTGTTGTCTCAACCTTCTCTCTTCGGATCTGTATCCCACAGCGTCATCCGAATCTCGAAACCTGCAATAATATCTGAAAAAGGGTGTATGGGCGGCTATATAGGGTTTTGCCTTAGTTAAACCCCCGCTTCGGTGATTTCCACCTCCACGAATAGCCAAGTTGTTTGTAAAATGTATTGTGTGTGTAGACCTAGTGTGTGTGCAAGGTCCAAAAATGCAAGAAAGCAAACTAGAGCAACCTAGAAAGTAAACCCTGATTGCTTGTAAATGATAATGTAAATGCTCTAAATCAAGATGCAATGTGATCTAAAGCATGAATAAATGATGTATTAAAGCTTATACAAAGACATGAAAACAACATGAAATCATACCCAACCCTCAAGGGAGGAGTACAAGCCAATCTTCAGTCGGTAATCTCCTATTGTTCTTCAATGTCTTCCAAGCCCTAAGTGAAGGAATGAAATTGATAGATGCTTGATAGAAGGATTTTGAATGTTGTTGAAGTCTTCAAAGATCTGCTCTTTCGCTGCATATGAAGTTCCTGAAAACAAAAATCTGATCTCTTCAAATGAAGAAAGAGAGCTCTTATGTAGGAAACCCTAGGTCGTAATTTTGTCTTTTGGCCGACCTAGAGATTGAATATCCCACCAATTTCTTGGGGTTAAGCTTTATTTTATGATTGGATCATGCTCCCAAAATTTCAAGAAAAATGTTCGGGACCATGTGCACTCCGGGCGCCACGGTCCCGACAACTTTTCACCAAATTTTCAGGGCCGTCGGATATGATGATTTTAGAGAGAATCCTGAAGTTACAGGTGATTTCGAGATGTTTTGACCCAGAAACCAAGCCCCCAAGTTCGAAATAGGACTTAATTAGGGTTTTTGACTGAATGATGTATAGGAGGAATAAAATGCGAAGGGCGCGCTTTAGTGAAAGGGCCCAACTTTATGATGCAAAGGATGATGAAATAGGACCTTAGACCTAATTAATTTGATTAATTAAGTGCTAAAGGAGAAATGCAATGCAGAATGTAAAATGCACTAAGGCGGGTGCTAAACTAGGTGTGAAATTGTACCACCCTAGCGAGTGCGTACAATTTATGACGCTACAGAAACCTTCCCTTTTAAGAAAATTTCCAATTAATTAGTTAAAAATTCTAAAGAATCTAATAATCAATTAATTTTAATATATAATTAAATTTATTCACACATTAAAATACAACCTCATAAATAAATCAATAAAGCTTTTATTTAATCTTAATATTAATTAATTAATTTAACAACTAAATATTAATTAATTAATACACAAAGTATTATATCTACTTTAATACTTAATACATACACATAATTAATTATTACTCATTAGTAATAATAATCAATTATATTAATCTTCAATCACGAGCAAAATTAAATAAAAATAATAAAGCTTAACAAAACATAAAACATAACCCAAAATTAACATAAGTAAACACATACCACAATCAAAACATCAGTTTATTGCCTAAGTGGTGAATTGGTGACCCAATAAGGCTAACATGACAACTAACAATGCTCTAAGTCAAGTATGGATAAGCATGACATAATTGGGTCTTATGACTATCTCCATAAAAAAATTTTCATTGAGATAATATAGGCACACTTAGACCTATGGAACCAAGTGAAGTCGATGCCTTGTACCTACAAACCTGCATCATCAAGAAACATACATACATATATATCCAACATTTATAGGCACACCGGTGGAGGAAAGTCATGACGTTATATGTCTCACTAAAGCGAGTGACGAAAAATCATCTCCTCTCACCCCATATAGACTCAATCATAAAAATGAAGTCATTCACAATAAATATTCCATACATAAAGCACATATGTTAGTCCATGGTCAGTAACACAAATAAAACCACATCTAACATCCATAAAATATAATGCATAAATAACCAAAGGCAACATCCAAGTATTGTATTAATGTCATCTCATGATAGAGTATCATCCAAACCACACAAACAAAAAGAAAAAGTCCACTGGAGTCAAACTAGGTAGCAAAATAAAGTCTGATCAAGGGAGGGGCATTACATCCTCCCCCCTAAAACTAGGCTTATTCCTGGAAGCCTATAAACAGGTACAGGTAAAGATCTCTCATCCTCATCACATCCTCCCAAGTAGCTGAAGTGTCATCATTTGGGTCCCGTAGGACCCTTACCTTCTCTATAGTTTGACCTCTGAGGGTCAAACCCCGACATTGAAGAATGCACACGAGCTCCAAAGAAAGGTGTATGTCATCGACCTACAATGCATTCCAATCAAGAACATCCTTCACATTAGGATGCTATTGCCTAAGAATAGTAACATGAAAGACATCATGGATGCAAGAGAGGCTCGGTGGCAAGGCCAGATGGTAGGCAACATGTCCTATCCTCTTAAGGATCTCAAAAGGGCCAACAAAATGAGGTGCCAACTTAGAACCCTTTCCATAATGGATTGGACTCTTTTGTGGGCACACTCTCAGGAATACTTTGTCACCAACGGAAAACCGATGATCCACTCTATGAGAATTGGCATATTTATTGTCTATCATGTGCTACCACCAAATTCTCATGAATTCGCTCAACCTATTGCTCCATCTCTTGAAGCATATCTAGACCTATACACACCCTGTTCTCCAAACGATCCCAACTTAGAGGAGTGTAGCAAGGATGACCATACTATGAATTGTTATATGCAAAATCAACTAGATAAAGGTAGTCTTCCCAACACGACTGCTGATCCATAACATATATGTGAAGCATGTCCTCCAATACCTAATTCACTCACTCGATTTGACCATCAGTCTCAAGATGATAAGAAGAACTAAAGTTCAACTGAGTCACCAAGGCATGTTCAGTGATGCCCATAATACTGACATGAAAACAAGATCTCTATTTGATAGGATCCACTGAGGGATCCCATGCAATCTTACCACACCTTCCATGAACACTCGAGCTACTACTGTTGCTATATAAAAAGACCTTATAGGGGTGAAATGAGTAACTTTGGTCAATCTATCAATAGTGACCATGATGGCATCATGATGACGAGGAGATACTGACAAACCTACTATAAAGTCCATAAAAATAATGTTCCACTTCCACTCTGGAACCAAATTAGGTTGTAATAGCCCTATAGGATGCTAGTGCTCGACCTTTACTCACTGACACTCTAAACATTTATAAACAAAGTCTACAATATCTTGTCTCATAGCAGCTCAATGATAAATCTATCTCAAGTCAGTGTGCATCTTCTTGACACCAAGATGTGCTTAGTAAGGTGCATGATGGGCCTCAGTCATAATCAACTTACGAAGTCCCTCCAATAGAGGTACATAGATCCATCCCAGATGTCGAAGAAGATCATTTGCCTCAAGGATATATCCAAAATACCTACCTTCCAGTGGCCTCCCAGCTTCTAACTGAACTCTAACCTCTTGATACCATGCATCTCTCAGAAGGGCCTTAAGAATTTTATCCTTGAAATCCACACCAAGGGTCAACGCTGCAACATCATGTTGTCTCTGACTCAAAGAATCCACCACCACATTCTCTTTCCCCTAAATATACTGAACCTCAAAATCATATTCACAAAGGAGCTCCATCCACCTACACTGTTGGGCATTCAGGTTTGACTGAGTAAATATGTATTGCAAGCTATGATGATCACTATGAAACTCAAATAAAAACCCTAATAGGAAATGTTGCCACTTGACCAATGCATGAACTATGAATGCCAACTCCAGGTCATGTGTAGGATAGTTCAACTTGTGATCTTTGAGTTTGCGAGACTAATAGTCAATCACACAACCATCCTACATAAGCACTACTCCTATGCCTTTTAGAGAGGCATCTATACAAACTATGAAGTCTCTAGATGGATTAGGGACTACTAAAATCGGTGCATTAACAAGAATCTACTTAATAGTATGAAAGGCTGATTCACATTGCTCCGACCAAATAAATTTCTTCCCTTTCCTTTGAAGCGAAGTGATCGGGTGAGCTATCCGAGAGAAATTTTGAACAAAATGATGATAATACTTGACCAATCCCATAAAAATTTGAACCTTATAAACATTAGTCGGTGCTGGCCAATCTACAACAACTTGGATCTTAAAAGGATCCATGGCTATCCCCTCTCCTAAAACCACATGTCCAAGATATTTCACCTCAGACTGGAAGAACTCACACTTTGCCAAATTGGCATATAACTAGTTCTCCCTCAAGCACTGCAAAACCTTCTTCAAGTGGTCCTCATGCTCCTACATGGTTATAGAGTAAATAAATATGTCATCCAAGAACACAAGGATGAACCGATCTAGATAAGTGTGGAAAACCCCATTCATCAAACTCATGAAAACTGAAGGTGCGTTCGTCAACCCAAACATAACCATTATGAACTCGTAGTGTCTATATCAAGTACAAAAAGAAGTCTTATAGATATGTAGTTGATGATATCCTGATTTTAGGTTGATCTTAAACACCTTGGCTCTCTCAACCTGGTTGAATAGATCATCTATTCTGGCCAAAGGATACCAATTTTTGATAGTCAATTTATTCAGCTGTCGGTAATCAATACATATTCAAAGACAACCATCCTTATTTTTTCATAAATATTACTGGTGCACCCCATGGAGATATGCTAGGACAAATGAAACCCTTGGCCAACAACTCCTCAATCTGCAACTTCAACTCACTCAACTCCTGAGTGGTCATCTGATACAGAGCTCTCAAAATAAGTTCTACTCTAGGAACTAGCTCAATACGGAAATCTATGTCTTGCTTCAGAGGCATACCCAGAATGTGACTAGGGAAAACATCAACATACTCCCGAAGAAGAGGGTGACTATCCAAGGATTCATCCCTATGTTTCTCCTCATTCAAGTTCTTAAGGGAAACTACAAACAACTGACACCCTTGACATATACATCACTTAAGCTGCATAGAGAAGATCATACAGATAGATATAGGTCTATGAATCCCCGCTATCTCCACTCTCCTACCATTGTCATCTACACATTGCACTATCTTTTGTTGACAATTAACACAAGCTCTATGCAACGCTAACCAATCCATCCCCAAAACAACCGGAGATTACTTTAGTGATGAATATTCGCCAATGGCGAATTTTTCATGTCAGCAACTTGGGAAATGTCGAATATTTTGTACCGACTGGGGGTGGCCATGTCGCCAGAACATTATCAATTTCTATCAAATTCATGGCCCGATCGCCATATGTTTTATGTAATTAAATGTTTCTATGCGAGGATTTTGCCAATACAATATACGGTGGACACACTGTGAATTTAATTTTTTCGCCTACACTCTTTGAGGTTGCCTTAATAGACGACCATAATTCACCTATAGGAATATGAAGATTTGTTAGCCAGGAGGACCCAATTCGCTAGACATTTTGCCGATGCGTGTCTCCATTCACCCCAACTTTTGCCAACTATATTGTATTTGCCAGTTATTTGGACGACCCATAATCGCCTTGAAAATTACGTAAGTCGTTTTATGGTTACGTGGGGTTCGCCAAATATTTGTATACCATATAAAATTGCCACAGAATTCACCATATAAGGATTGGTATAAATACATGCAAAGATCAGATCTATCTCTACATAATCTGGTGGGTTCTAGGCTCTGAATTCTAATCAATAGCAAAGTTTCCTACCAAGGAAAATCATTGTTGTTGACTACATTGGCAACTGCTAGTGACCTAAAGGTGAGCGATCATATTTTTTAAGTGTTATAATATTATTCATAATTTATCTATATTTGTTTGCTTTGTTGAGTTCATTTTTATTTAGTGGGGACCCACTAGTGCCAAGTGGTCATCCGGGACATTTAGACCTCAGACATCTAGATTGTAGGTCGTAGGGCCAATGAAACATATATTATACTTTATAGTCTATTATTGCTTCTTCAACAAATTGATATTTTTTTGGCAACTTTTATTTCATTGGAGATGTCGAACAGGAAGAAGGGTAGGAAAGTTGAATGTGGGGAAGGCTATGAGAGGCCAACAAAAAGAAGAATATTGTCTTCGTACTTTGGCTTTGGAAAAGATTGTGGTGAAAATCAGGAAGGTACATCATCACAAGTACAAGTACAAAATTCACAACCTACACCGCATGTTGAAGACGACTACAAACTTGATATCTTAGATTAGGATGGTGTTGAAGAAGATTATCTAGTAGATGCCCAAGTTAGCCGGAATGATATAATCGACTTGGGTGATAATGCCATTGATGATAATGCACGGAAGGGGAAAAGAAAAGCCAGATCAAAAAAGGATGAACCACAATAAAAAAAGGATCGGGAGTGGGATATGTCAGTGAGGAATTTTCAAATTAATTGGGCATCAAAGTATCCATTCATTGAACCAGTGGAGAATCCAATTGAAGGTGAGCCTCCAATAAAATGTAGGTGTAAGATTTGCACTTGGAAACATAACAAGGAAATTAGGTTGCGGGTAAAATTTGACACCATGGAAAAGCATATGGGTAAAGTTTATGAAAAACAAATGATAGATGGAGTTGAAAAATCAGTAATAAGATGGAAAACAAAGGAGGAATGTAAGCATGTGAGGAATTCCAAAGAGTATTATTTTCATGAGAAAATACAGACCAAGTCTGCTGAAGTTAAAGGTTCCATTGAAGCTAGTTTTGAAAAAGCAATGCAAATAGAACAACTAAGAAAAGTTGTTCAGTTAAGCGTTGTTTTTTATATTTTGAGCAGAGGGCGTGCTATGACATATTTCCCATCAATTAGTGGTTTATTACACTTTTTGAAAGTTCCTAACTATCCTAATAGACACTGGTTAGTAAACAGTGGATGGGAATGGGCAAGGTGTCTTGCTGAGGTTGAAAAAAAGATGTAAAGGAAAAAATAAGAGAGTCAAACTTTATTAGATTTTATTTAGACGAAGTTACGATAGTAGACAATACTTCATGGGTATGCATGGATATTTATACTGTACAGAATCATGCCCTCCAACCTCATCTACTATTTGTTACTAAAATGAAGGAGAGTGCGACAATGGAAAATTTATTTCAACTAGTAAAGGGAAGTTTAATTGAATATGGAGGTATGGATGACATGATGGTTGCCAAAAAATTGGTGTGTGTTGGAGCAGATGGAGCTTCAGTAATGCAAGGTCATAGGAATGGTTTTTGTACAAAGATTGAAACTTCATTTGCACCGTACATTACTGTAATTCATTGCATGGCTCACAGAATGAATCTAGCTTTTGGAATTGTGAGCAAGTATGCTTCAGTAAAAAAAATTAAAATTTTAATCAGAGAGCTCTATTCACACTTCTGTCTAAGTCCCAAGCGATTTATGGAATTTCAACACTTTGCTAATGGAATAACTGATGGGAACAAGCTCTCAAGGATAATGCTACCAGATGGATCTCTTTGGATGGTCCAGCACATCGATTTTTTTTAGAATATCCATCCTTGATTGGACTATTTCACATAACTCACGATGAATCAGAGCAACCAAAATTTCCTAACCTTCTTCAGAGGTTAAGTAATCTAGAGACACTCTTAACTTTAGCAACTCTTCTGCCCATGCTAGAGGAAATGAGGAATATTATGAAGGCTACCCAAAAAAGAGCTTTGTATATGGTAGAATATGCTATGCTGCATAAGATGGCATGCATGACCCTTGACAAACTCTATCAAAATCAACTAACACTATTTGATGAAAAATTTATTAAGTGGCAGACACTCACAAATTTGAACAATCCTGATACATTTTTACAAATCGGTGCAAATGGGGAGGTATGTGCCAATGTATGGGGAGTTGAGATACCAATTCACTTCTATGCCATGGTTGACCCTGAGGAACCAGGAAAGCGCCCCAAGAAGCAACTAGCAAGAGTTACAAGGGAAGATTTCAACAAGATTGTTGAGATTGTAACTACTTTTGTGAAGAAAATTGCCTATGATCTTTCCTCAGAAATTAGAAGCAGATTCCCTCCTGACAACCTACTTGAAGCCATGTCTATTGTGTTTCCTCAATATTGGAGCCTCAACAGTGCAGCTGACTTTCAATGTAAGCTACTGACTTTGATAAAACAATTTTGCATATACAGATAATTGAATGGAGTAACTATAAATGGAATATTAGATGAAAATCATCTTTGAGAGAAATCATCTCATTTTGCATACACTATGAGAGAACAATATGGCACTATGGAGAACCCCCGCGAAGAGGGATCAGTAACAAGGCTTTGGAAATATATAACTGAGAATGCAGTGTTGTGTGATTCAATGCCAGAATATTTGAAGCTTTTCGATTTATGTCTTACCATGATATTGGGTTTGGTGGAAGATGAGAGAGTTTTCAGTGCTTTGGGGTTCCTAAAATCAAAGCTAAGAAATGAACTAGACAAAAATTTGGAAAATTGCTTAAGGCTCTATACATCTAGGTATGATGTCCACACTTTTCCTTACGATAGGGCACTGCAAATCTGGAGGTCCAAATGTGAAAGAAGAGGTTTGGGCAATACTTCAAACCAAAGTGCCAGTGGGACTATTGACTCATGTACTGGACCTACTGGTAGCATTGAGATGCAGTTCAATGAACGTATGCAGACTCAGAGTGAAGAAAACACAGACAAGAATCAAGAAAGCTCTGAATTTGATGAGGATGAATGAAAACTCTAAGAGAGTGGTATTTATTAATCTTATTACTGTATCTCATCATTCATATTACAAAAGCATATTATTATGGTTGATAACTTGATGATATTTTATGAGTCTGTTAACTTTTTGCAATTAGAATTTAATATTGATTTGTAATTGTATTTTTCAACTTTCTATTTCCATATTTAAAATAGCATCATTAAATACCATAATGTGTTTATTGATACAAAGATGTTTATTTAAAGATGTTTGAGAACTTAGATTTTCATTAATTCTTTCAAAATGTAGCCATATGATAGAATTCATTCAATACACCACTCTGTGTGATTCTCCATGCAAAAGTCAATACAACGTTTCAGAACCCTTTGCAAATGACCCTGAATTCCCTTTTATAGAAAGAAGGGAGAACCCATAGCTTCAGGTCGAATTGCAACATGTGAAGGCTCAACATCAAAATCACAAACTCAACACAAATTTGCATGGCCATCATAGGCCGGATTAGCAATTTAACATCTGCTACATGTCTGATGTCTCCTATTCAAAAAACAGAGTTCAAAATTAAATATTAATTCAAGCCATGACAAATTAAATATATATAATAGCAGTGCCCAAAACCTAGTAATCAGAAATAGAGAAATGCAGAAATGTTAAAACCTGGGAGAATATGAGAATAAAAATTTATAGGCTGAAGTTTTGCACTGTGCATCATAGATTCATAGGCTGGATTAGCAATTTAGCAATAGAAAGTGCTGGTTTTTCCCTGTTCATAAAATAGACTTATTCAAGCGATGCCAAATCCCAAACAGAAAAAACATAAAACCTTGAAATCAAATGCAAAAGCATAAAACTGTGCAATACATACTATGATTCTAAAGATTTTTGTGCCAGTTTTTGTAGGGTGTTCCACTCTTCATCTGATGGAAGGTCAATATTATTTAAACTATGGAAAGTCAACTGCAACTTCATCAACAATCCATATTTAGAAGAGTGACTTGACATCACTGTTTCACCCAATACTGCATTCAGAGTTGTAAATGGTTGGATGAATTCCAGAAAGCTTTGGGGAGTTGTGTTCTTAGGAAGCAAGTCTAAATCAGACTTCATTTTTATCTCCATTTCTTTTTGCAAGCTTCTTTTCCAATGAATTTATTTGATGGGTCAATGGTCTTAGGCAAACCAAGTTTAATCAAAGTAGTTGTCTTTTCTTGCAGCTTCAATATCTTTTTGCCACATTTATCCATAACTTCTAATGTTTCCCTTAGTTTCTGGTAGTTTTGAAAGATAGATGATGTCTTAATTGTGGCATCAATGCAGCTCTTAATTCCCTTGGATGCCAAGTAGTTATCACTGGTACTGTAGACTACTTGCAGAATCTGTTTTGCCATATCCTCTTTTGAATAAACATGTATGCTCTTCTCAATGTGCCCTTTGAGTTTCATATAAATTAATCTCAGACTTTCATTCAATTCAAACCATTCATACAACTTATCACTCCTCTGAATTATTTGCCCCCAAATATTTTCTTGTATATACTTTGTTGTATTTTTCATATTATCATTCAATCTATCCTCCAAAGTTTTAATTTTATCATTTGCATTGTGCAGGTCTTCTTTCATTTCTGCACATTTTTTTCTTTCTTCCTCTACTTCCTCTTCCAAATGTTTTGCCTTTTCCTTCTCATGATCCAATAGGTCCTGTATTTTTCTTATTTCGGCAGAAACAAACTCATAACTTTTGTATAATTTTTGAAAACTGGCTCTTTCCTCGTCAATTTTTTTATTGCTTTTAGCCAGTTTTTCTCTCAAGCCCTTCAATTATGTATCCATCTTTTCCTGCTCTATAATTTCTATTGCAGAGCTTGAATTTTTTATCCTTTTCTGTAAATCATTGCACTTCTTATCTATTGCTTTCCTCTTTGATTTTTTCATTTGCTAGTAACTGTTCTATTTGTTTCTCTAGTTTATTTTTTTCTCTCTCCACCTTTAGCAATGAAGTGTAGACCACTTCCTTAGTTCTTTTTGACACATTAATTTTGTCCACATTATGTACTTTGGAAAAATCCATTTGGAGGGTGCTAACTTGAAACTCAGAGGGATCTATCTGACTATGTGGTGGATTTTTATCTTTATTGGGGGCATAACAACCATGAACTCCATCATATCTTTGTGTGGGTCATATGTTGGAAATACCCTGTTCCTTGCAAGCTGTTGGTCTAAAACTTCAGTTAGGGCAACCTTATGAAATGCTCTCTTTTTTTCTTTATTTGCATTTGTTGTGTGTTCAAATTTTTCATAGTAATCACAAAATTGAAAATCTGGGCTTGCTGAAGCAATTGAATGTTTGAAAAGTGAAATAGGAATAAGAGAGGCTCCAGTTCCACTTATGCTTGTGGTTTTAACTAATGCATTACTAGGATTACCAACAACCATTCTCAAACTTGTCCCACTGTCACTTTCATGTGTAGTTTTTATAATCTTTTGAGGTGTGTGATTTGAAGCTGCAAATGATAGATTTGTAGTATTAGTGGCACTTGATATAGGATTTTAAATAGTATGAGTATCTACCACTAGTGGCCTCTTGCTAGAGATATTTTGTTGTTGCCCTTATCCAACACCAAGACAACTAGTATCAGTAGTAGTACCCATGCCAACCCCACCAATCGTAGTGGCACTTGACTGAACACTAATAGGAATACTATCCCTAGATTCCCCACCAATGGCAGTGGCACTTGATTCACCACCAATGGGAATACCATGATGTGGTGGTGGTTGTGGATTTGAACCTGAAACAAATGTAGGTGGACCCTGAGGGTAATGAGTAGTACCTTCTCGTGATGAATCTGAAGAATCAAGTCCAATGACTGGTTTAACAGGAGCTTTAGATTTTGAGTTTGATGGAAGTTATACCTCAAGTGGATACCAAATATCTTCTCCTCTAGGACCTAGACCACCACCTTCAAAACTCATTTTTTCCACAATGTTTGCCCCTTTGCTATATTTTTCTTTCATGGACTCATTGAATTCACCTAATATTTTAGGGACTATAGTAGTTGTTGGAGTAGGCTCAACCTCATACTCATCATCATCTTCGCTCCTGTCATATGGTGTTGTGGGGTGCTCCATATTCCACAATTTTCTAAACTCTTCATCCTCATCGATGGACTCAAATTTTGCACTGGTCTTTGGTTCACCGAGATTCTGCCTCATAGTCCAAAAATCATTTATTTTGGTTTGAGTCCAATAAATTTCTTTACATTATTGCAAAATTGATTTGGGAATAGATTTGTTAGATGGATTAGCAGATTTTTGGTAGAAATTGTACGACCTCCTATTTTGGATTCCTTGGCCCTCCTCTGTTGTCCTTTGTGTGTGCAATGCCATAATTTGTGATGACATTTCTTCTGTTGAGATGTTATTGTCAGCGGCAATTTTCTCCATCTCTTTTTTTACCTCATCCTAGGAGTCCATGTTTCTAAGCTTTTCTAGGAATGATTTAATTTCATGTTGACATAACGCTGAAGAGTTCCCATTTTTCTTAAGATTTGATTGAACTACACCAATTGGATCATACTGCCAGAGACCCTCATCACCAAAGCTAAAAACTATCAAAAAATCATGTGCCACATTGAATGCATTTCTCTCAAATGTGAACCCTCCACATGAGAAAGGCAAGGAAGGAAATATGCTCTTCTTTTGCTGACCATAAAAGTGCCTATATGTGCTCTCCAACTGTTGTACATATTCCAATGCAAATACCCTCTAAATGTCACATGTATTGGAAGTCTGTATGGTTTTACTATTGATCCATAAAACCTTAACACAATGTATTCTTCCATGAAGAACTAGTCAGCCAATTGTATTTAAATTCCGAGTTGAATGCAATCTCTACAAGACATAGGCAATCTAGGCATTGGAGTGCTTGTAATTTCATTATACATTGGTGCCAAAAAGAGGTCTACAAAATGGTTGTAGTTATTTTTGTTATCATGCATCCTTATCTTTGGTGTCCATTCATATATTTGACACTCTGTTTTGTTCTAAGTCATCTCATCAATCTTATAGTTCACAATTTGAAGATTGTTGGTCTCGAATATTGCACGATACCTGGATAGAAGGAGATAACACAAGTAGGATGAGAACCTAAATGTCTTACAAGAACCTTTTTTGATCATTAGTAATTGTTTTTGCATGGATTGAACAACGTGCTCAACAAAATTATATCTTACAGGCTGAGATACACAATGGATATTATAAATCATTTCAAGAAGGGTTGCACCCATTTCCCTATCATTTTCCAATCCTAGGCAAAATGTCAACAAGGAAATAGTATCCCAACCCATGGAACAAAAATGTTAGAATCATAAGGAGGCTTATGATTCTGATCCAATGAAGTACCATGCATTATTAGAGCTCTGATAAATGAATCTCTGTGACTTGGATTGAGATTCTCATAATTCTTTGCCAACTTTCCTAGGTCAATTTGGATGTTTGAGTTTTGTGCTTCAAACCCTAGGTTCAACAAATGAGCAAATTCTCCCACGTTTATGGATAGAATTTCCTCTTTTGTATTTTTTTATTGACAATTGATTTTTTATCTTCATCATAATTTTCAGCGCAGACCATGACAAAATCAGGGCAAGGGAATACTTCAGGTAACACCATGCTTCCCAATCTAGCATCCCACGATGTGATTTTGTTTGTTCTTTGTTTTAACATTGTCTTGAAAATAGTAAATTTTTCCATGGTTGGATTTGCCACCTTACTAGACAATGCATATCTAATATTTATGATACACTTTTCACCATGGATAAAAGGTTCATAAATATCATGGTATTCATTAGTGAAACTTGGTGTTTTAACCGAACATTTTTTTTTCTTCACTTGGCTTCCTATTGAACTATTGCTTCCTATTTTCCCATCACTGTAATTGTTAATAATTAAAAATAATGCTAGATACAAACTTGAAAATGCTAACTCTCAAATTGAACCACAAGATTAAAAAAGTAAAAAAGGCAAGATGTAGGTGTTCTAGATTTTACCCGAAATTTCTATTTCACTAGATTGGCGTAGACAGTCTTTGTTGTAACTTGCATTCCTCAATCTAGTAGTCATTTCTAAATCTCCCTTGATTTACTGGTTTGTCCATGAAATGAAATATGATTATGATTTATGAGTCACTTATTTTGAAAACACTGAAAAGTACAAAAGTAATACCTAAAGGGCAAAATGTCTAGAATCATGTTGTAATTTTATTAATTATTATTAATATCTATTCGCCGGTGAAGGACAAAATATTCATCAATTCAGTCTAAATTCTGAGGACATTAGATGTAAAACATTCAATTTCGGATGAAGTTCTCACAAATGTGTTCACTTCCTACATTCGGGTCGAAATCCACCCTACGTTGTTGATCTATGCTCATCCAAAAGATGATGGTATACGTTGTCAGTTGTTGTGGGTCCCATGACTTTTGCCATTTTTCGGGCACGTCACCGCACTCGAGTCACTTTTCTGGACTATTTTTAAGTCTTTTTAATCCTTCAACTTTCGCCCTAAATAGAGCTTTACAGACTTAATTATATTTAATTAAATGTAAAACATTCAATTCTGGGTGAAGTTCTCACAAATGTGTTCACTTCACACATTCGGGCCGAAATCCACCCTAAGCCGTTGATCTGTACTCATCTAACAGATGATGGTATATGTTGTCATTTGTCATGGGTCCCATGAATTTTGCCATTTTTTGAGCACGTCACCACACTTGAGTCACTTTTCTAAATTGTTTTTTAAGTCTTTTTAATCCTTCAACTTTAGCCCAAAATAGAGCTTTATAGACTTAATTATATTTGATTAAAAGTAAAATGTTCAATTTTGGGTGAAGTTCTCACAAATGTGTTCACTTCCCACAATCGGGCTGAAATCCACCCTAAGTCATTGATCTATGCTCATCCAACAGACGATGATATCTGTTGTCAGTTGTCATGGGTCCCATGACTTTTGCCATTTTTCGAGCATGTCACCACACTCAAGTCACTTTTTGGGACTATTTTATAAGTCAGTTTAATCATTTTCAACTTCCACCTGAAATAGAGCTTTATAGACTTAATTATATTTAATTAAATGTAAAGTGTTCAATTTTGGGCAAAGTTCTCACAAATGTGTTCACTTCCCACATTTGGGCCAAAATCCACCCTAAGTCGTTGATCTGTGCTCATCGAATAGACGATGGTACCCGTTGTTAGTTGTTGTGGGTCCCATAATAAGAGTCATTTAAAGATGTGCAATAGTTTGAGATAACTATTAAATATAATGTTAATATTATTTGTAAAAATATGAAATACAAAAATAGTATAGAACGTGAAACTTAGATTCTAGAATTAAAAAAATAACTAAACAAAAATATACAATTTTGATATACAATTTGAAAGGTAAAAGTTTAATATAAAAAAGAAAACATTCACTATTAAATCTAAAATATAAATTTAAAGTTTAACAAAATTCTTTAAAAATATGTTTACGATATAGAATTTTAAAAAATAGTTTAAAAATATATATAAAAGTTCAACATAAATTTAGTGTAATATAAATTTTAATTTAATTTAATTAAATAAATAAATAAAGACTAAAAATATATATAAAAGTTCAACATAAATTTAGTTTAATATAAATTTCAATTTAATATAATTTTAATTTAATTTAGTTTAAATTAATTTAATAATCAAATAAAGAATATAAAAAAATTATATGATTGTATTTACAACAAAGTTTATAGCCTCTATGAAAAATCCACCCTAAGCCATTGATCTAATTGAGTTTAATCTTGTTCTCTAATTGAGTCTAGAATCTTGAATTTTCTTCTAGTGACCTTTGATCCTAGTGAGACTATTGAAACACATGATGGCCCACTATAAGTCTATATATCATTGCAAAGATCAAATACATACTCTCATGAGGGGTTCTCATTGATGATTGATCCAACATGTATGCTATTGGTGAATGTAATAACTTAAGAATATCTTTATACTTTACAATTGCATGAAGTAACATATGATAAATTTGATTTAGTGGTTAAGATCTTTGATGGTTTCTCTTGTCCTACTATAGGTTCTATTAATCTCCCTGTTAAGGTTGGTACTAAGTGCTTAGATGTCATTTTTGCTATCATTCCTACATCAAATCAATTTTGTGTGAAGTTGGGACATCCTTCTTTCTCTTCCATGAAAGCGATCCCATCTACACTTCATAAATGTCTCAAATTTCTTCATTATGATAAAATCTTATCTATAAATCATAGCATGTACCCAGTACCAACCCACACATGCACTAGTTCAAAACTTCAACAACAAGTAAGTTGGACTTTTAATTCACTTGTTTTTCGCGAGATAAACATCTTTTTTTTATATTT
Organism: Cryptomeria japonica; assembly: GCF_030272615.1. Classification (NCBI taxonomy): domain Eukaryota; kingdom Viridiplantae; phylum Streptophyta; class Pinopsida; order Cupressales; family Cupressaceae; genus Cryptomeria; species Cryptomeria japonica. The sequence continues at coordinate 514,411 of NW_026728839.1, forward strand.
ATAAAATTATAATCAACCATAATCAATGTACAAATAATTAATGGAATGAATTGGATTTTTTTATATATATTAAATATAGAGGAAGAAGCATTACATAAAAAGGATCATAGTATTAAATTTATTTCCATTGTTTAACAAAATACTGAAATAGCATAGCTCATAGACAAAAAACATTTGCAAAACTCTCATTAATAAAATGAAATAGAAAGCATTTTTATATCCATAAGAGGCAAACTGAAACGAATTGGAATTTACAAAATTATCATTAATATTTATGTTTTGAAAATTTATAATTTTCACCTGTCTAAGACTTGAGTCCCTCAAAAACTTTAAAGCCAAAATGAATGAGCCACTAAGCCTGTGAGGTTACGAGGCCATAGCCAAAAAAAAAACTCTAGGGGGTCGGGGCTAGGGCACAGGTAGTGGATGGTTTACCCTAAAAATCTGGCCCTCCCTCCATGTAGAATTCTTTAGACAACATAAGTTGAGATAATTATTCAAGCCAACTGTAGTTTGGAAAGTCGTCTAGGAGAAACCATTTCCGGAGAAATCCCCTTCCAACCCTCGCCCATTTCTTGTGACGTGTCAACTACTTTGCATTCAGGTTTAAAATAAACGGTTACCTGGCCAATGACATTGTTTGGTTAGGGAGGAGAAGCTTGGTTAATTCACTCACCCAAGGGATCCCCACCCCTACTTCTGCAAGGATGACAATAGTAACATCATCTCCAAGGAAGTCTTCCTTAAATACCTTCCTTAACAGCATCAACATATCCACCTTGTCTCCTTCAAGGTCCAGAAGTGACACCAAGAACCGAGATTTAATGTCTGTGTTAATACGATATATATTTTTGTTATGCAGAAAGTCTTTGCCTAGCACCATCCACACAGCCTCATTGGTGAACATCCCAACCTCCTTGCAGGCTAATTGGAGGGTTGGGTCTTTAACGGAGCCCAAAAAGGCCCTCTGGTCCTCCACATAAATGTTTCTCAAGCAGCTAGGAGTGTCCATCTTGAGAAATCAGATTACCAAATTAAACAACCTGACCCTATAGACCTAAACCAGAGGTAGAATTTAAATACCACGAGCTCCGATGATTTATCTACCAAATACAAAAGGTTAATTGACGATGAAAGAAGCAGAGATCGTATATAAATAGTTGAAGCTCTTGATTGTAATAATTACTTCTCTAACCATATTAGTTCCTTTATAAATTTTTAAATCTTTCATATCTCTGCAAATCTTTCCCATAAATGCATTAGTGTGCGAAATTAGAAACAACTATAAACTAGTACCAAGTTGGCAAGTACCAAATTGGAAGTCATGGGGACATAGTGGATTGCAATTAGTGACTAGACATATATTAAATGATCAAAATTATCGATCATGACATTTGATACGTGTCTATTGAATCCAATTCCATTTCGGGCACTTTCTGGTTAACTATGTTCTCTTCAGAAAATTGGGCTGAAATAAAACTTCAGCCATTGATCTATGATCATCAAACGGTTTAAAAATCAATGATGGATTTTAGGTACGTGTCACCCTTCATATGTCAAAGAGGTCGTGCTTATTGATGCATTGTGCAGAGTCCAGACTCAATGTGATGTACTGATGTGATGTGATGTGATGTGTCTTGTTTATTAATGGCAATGAATTCATGAAATTGCCAATAAATTATATATTTTTCCATAAATAACAAAATTTTAGCCAAACAAATTAAATAATTTTCAAGCGGTGGATAAAAATTGCCAATACATTTAAATAATTTTTCCTTCGGAGTAAAATCTTTCGCCCATATAATTATATATTTGTTCCTTTAAACAAAAAATATTTGCCTCCTACAATATATATTTTCCCCATAGAACAAGGTATTATTCGCCAGAAATTTATGAAATTTTTCATACCCTAGAAAAAATTGCCAATACAAAATAAATTTTTTCCCTATTTTGAAAAAAAAATCACGATCAATATGAAAATTTTCCCCCAAAATTAATGTCTGATTCGCCAGGATTTTACACTTTTGCCCGGGGGGTGGTTTGTTAAAGTTATCCCTGAAAACAACTCCATATAATCCCAAAGGAATGAAACGAAGGTCAACTATGGTAGAAAAGGGTCCTAAGTCCAACTCACTCCTTAGAATGAAGGAATCTACAACCACTCAAGAAATGATATCCATCTCAACTTACCACCTATCCGCTTGTCTATCATACACGAGCCCAAACCACTCCGTAATAGAAGAATCTATAAACAAGTTTGAGGCACCCGAATCAAAAAGTATAGAAACATATATACCACCAAACACACCTGTGGTCTCAATCATGATCCCCTAATGCTCTACCTAGTAGTTATCAATTGTTGTGAATACTTGGTTGAATCTATTGACATCCCCAACTATAGGCATTGACATTGCAAGTCTCTAACTTGCTACTTGAGATGACCTCTGAGGTAAATATGTAGCTATGTGACCATACTAACCATAAGAAAAACATCCACCTCTACCAGATTCTCTACTCCTAGCTGGTGCACTAGATTGTTGAAAAATGTCCCTACTGGAAGCATGTGGTGCACTCTGAGTAGGATGACTAGGAAAACTCTATTTGGCCCACTGCCAGTGTCTACCCTTCTTGTACTGAGGATTGCCCCCACGACGCCCCTGAAAACTCTTTTGTTTCGGCTGGAATCGCCACTGCTACTGTCCACCCTTAGCGGGTGCCTAAAAATTCCTAGAGAGCCTTGCAGCATGAGATTGGCCACCTCTAGCCCCAAATCCTATGAATGGTGCACTACCAATCTGTACATCAACCTGCCCACCTAGAGCCGAGGTCAAATTTTGTTCCACCAATCGAGCCTTTGCTACAACTATCTCCATGGTTTTCAACTCAAAAACACAGACTCCTCCACTAATGCGGTCATTCAGACCCCTAATGAAATGCTGCACTTGATAGCCCCAAAAATGACCTAGCAAATTTTTTTCATGCCTTAGGTGAAATATTGGTCATTTGGATTTTATCTTGCTCTTTATCTTGCACTTTAGGCTTAGGGTTTAGGTTTTTATGCATTTTGTTTAACTCTTGGTTAAAACCTATAAATTGGTTATGATTTTGCATTACCTTTTTTACTTAAGTATGAGGGTTCTAGTAATGTTGGTAGGGCCTTTTTATGTCCTAGGCATTAATTTGTTTGGCAGCTCTTTTGTTTTCCTAAGTCTGTGCTTTGATTCTCCTAGGCGGGTCCCCTTTAAATATTTCATCGGCCTCATAAAATTTCCTAAGTCCAAACTTAATTATTTTGCTGATGTATTTGTGGTAACAGTTGGCTACTAATGTTTCTTATTATCTACACATGTTTTAATGGATGGAGATCTTTTAATCTTGGTCAAAAAAAGTGCTCGATTTTTAAATGGATAGAGAAGGTGAACACCATGGCCAGCATGATAAAGTTTGAACAGATCTGGCGGCCCTTGCTACCCTGCGGTCAAACATGCTTGGGAGATAATGATCATGAAATCACAAGATGATGCCACGTGTCTAGGGTGGACCAAGATAAGCCAAATGGTGGGGGCCACTGATGACAATGAAGAGGATGTTAATCCTATGAGGATCCGATTAATACTGAGAGGGGGGGGTGAATCAATATTAAGACAATTTGAAACTTTAAATTAAAACCAAACTTATATCAGATCTCAAACCATTTAACAAATATCCCAACTTCCTTAATTAGATCAAACAACCTCTTGATCAGATTTGCTTATCACATTTATCAAATTATTTATCACAACTATCAATAGTTTCACCACTTAAGCAATTATATCAATTTGATCATATACCAACTTATCAACCTTATCAATCAGATCAAATACTTTCTCTAATAACTTCTTATCAGTGCCGGTAACCTCTGATAAACTTCTGATAAAACAACATAACCGGTGTCTCAAAAATAATGCATGAAATGAAACATAAACAAGAACATCACATGAAAAACATTCCACACATGAACACCATAAGTTTTTGATGTGGAAACCCAAATGGGAAAAACCACGATGGGAGTTGGTACCCACAAGTATTTGTACTCTTTTCAAGTACACCATGTTAGGAGCTTAGCCCCGTTAGGAGCTTACAATACGCCCTATTAGGAGCAAACTCTGTTAGGAGTCACCCGGTTAAGGGATTTTCCTAGCAGCCTAGTTAGGAGCTTGATGACCTGTTAGGATCAACCTTGTGAGAGGATTGAACACTCTTTTGAGAGCTGCCCTATTAGGGGACTTAAATGTTTAAGGCATGTTAGGACCTACCCGATTAAGGGATTTAATCTGCTGCAACTGTTAGGGAACAATAGCAAGAAAATGATATGTTACTTGCACTTCTCTACTTGCTAAATCAGATCCAGTTATGCTCAATGCTCTACAACTCTTAGGAAAATCTCACACTTCACTTGGATGGCTCAACACATTCTCTAAACCACTGACACAATGAACATCAATTGTGTCAACATAAAGAGCCATCTCAACTAGGTCAGCCACTAAACCCTAAATCACATCATGAATTACAATACAAATCATAAGAGATCATCTCAGATCAATTACATCAAATTATAATGCAATATCAACCGTTGGTTGATCGTAACTCATCACAAAAATCCGATATACATCAAAGTTAAACCTTAAAACACTCTACTAATCGTTTTGGAGATTCCCAAGAAATTCTTCCTTAATTCATGCCAAAATACCATTCAAATATTTTCATGCGGGTTGTGCCATGTTATCTTCTTCATGTAGACTCACCATCAATCACTGACATTCAAAAATCATTACCAGTTTGATGATATCTTCACCGATCCTTAAACCCTACTAAAACCTTAACAAAACTTCATCATAAATTTAAAACATGCCTTCCAGTAATCATCACAAGATGTTGTTTCGGTCAGATACTCTTTTCCATGATAGAATTTCACCATTCAAACCTCAAATCACCAAACATTACCGATCGCCTGATTCAAGCAAAACATTTTAGTTTTACCTGTTAAAGTCCTATTTCACAAACTTTAGCTCTCTATTGATAAACCTTGTCTCCGCTAAACCAAATCACTTATATGAAACACCAAACATCAGAAAATATCAATGATCATCATAAAACATAATTTCACATCAATTGCCATCAATGACAACACAAATAAGTGATCATGTCATCTAACCACAAAATCTTAGTCTTCTTATCCTCTACTAGTTCAGTCATTATCCTTCAACTGCATCAGTTATGCCAAATGCCCTTTGATGATGAGTTGGAGGTGCCATTTCATGCTTTGATGCATCTTCTTGGCACAACAGATGGTCAATGTCAGATTGACCAATATGAATTGTGTGATATGCCATCGTGGAGAAAATCAATAGTCTAGTTTCAAACTTGGTTCAAATACGAATTTGAGTCATTTACCACTTGCGTGAGTAGTAATGGCAGACAAGACATCGACACTTGGTTTCAAAATGATAATAAAGACCTTTTTAGGATCATTCTTGATTTACAAAGCAATTCAGTAGTGACCAGAAGGTGATTCCAGAGCCAAAGGAGATCTGAACAAGTTCTTGCAGTGCAAAATTGAGGTTCACCCGATGTGTATAAAGCAATAAGTTGTCAAATTCCCCTTTTGTGTTTTCAAATCCATTGAAAGCTATAGATTGCATGAGATTGTGGTGAAAGGATTTTGAATTATTGTAGGGTTAAAAAATCTTGGCATAAAAGGGGTGAGATTTTTCATTTTCTGTGATGTAGATTCTTAAATCTTGTGTTAAGCCCTAGTTTCCCTTCTCCATTTGTCGATAATTGTTAGAAAAGGCCCTAATTAGGTAGGATAGATCCCTCATGGAATCACTCATGACAGATAAATTATTTGAAAAGGAATTTGTTTGATGACTTTCTTGACTAATTGTAACCCTCAATAAATGATGTATTAGGGGTAGAGGCTTATACAAGGTAAAACCCTAGGACAAGGGTTGGTTGATAAAGCATATACTATTTCCAATGTTAGGGTACCCATGACTGGGGTGGATATGTTTAAATTATTATATGGATAGAGGAATTTGTAGTCTCCATTCTGAAGTGCATGGAAATATGACTTGGGCAAGTTGGTGGTGCCCAATGCGTTCATGGACGTCGACGTTCTCAAGGAAATTGTAGATAGATATGAACCTGTCTCAAGAGTAATAAGGGGGAACGATGGAGAAATTTTGTTGACAGACTGAAGGGAGGAGGTTTGGGAAATTTTTAATTTGTATGAAACGTTTACCCTCTTGGTTCAAGTGGATTTGAATGAAATAAAGGCTGAGTACTACAGAATGAAAGGTTTTATCAAATCCAACCTTCTCCCAACCCATTTGGTGAAAGTAGGAAACACAACATACCACATTGGCCCAAGTTCAGTGGAGCCTTTTCCTATTGGTGCTTTCGCCAAATATTTATAGACCACTTTCTTTTCTTTGTGCCAAGTTCTAGGTTTCAACCCTATTAGATTAATGCCACCAAATTTCATGTATATGGCTATTCAGATTCAACATCCTTATTCCACAGTGATTTTTGATTTTGTACCATATCTTGAAGAAAATATTCATGAGGGATTGCTAGATATTAAGAATGATGTATTTAACTATCATTTTTATTGGTACTCATTGTTAATGCATATGTTCTTATATAGAAATGCAGATTATTTTGAAGGTACCATGAATCTTAGAACAATTGGTAATGTTGAGAGATCAGTGCAGCTATGGAGTAAGGATATGTCATCAGATAGATAGGAGGCCAGTTTTGTGAGATTTGATAATGGTTTTGCTTCCAGATTGAAGAAAATATTGATAGTGAATCCACCAAGGATTCCTACACAACTACATGATTTTCTAAGACCAAAGGAAAGGCTACCAATGATGAAAATTAAGCATAATTAGGGGGCCATTATCCCCTATCCAGTCAACATAGTTATCAAAGTTTATGGTTTCCTTGGTCAGCCACATGTACTACCTTTTAATGTTCCTTTGAAGTTAGGTTTTGTTGAAGTAATCTAGAAAATAGTCTGTATTCATGACAAGGAATTGAAAGGTAAGGGTAATGGAACTATTTTCCCTGATTACACTGTTATTCCATACTTTGCAATTATGAAAGGGGGTATGTGCATTTTGATAAACTCTTTGCACCATATCATTTGGGGGTCAACATAGTCAAGCACAGTGACCCAGAGGGATTCTACAATTTTTTTAGGCAAAGAATAAAAGGAGGTTCATTGCCTCATGAGCACAATTTTCCTGAAGATATAATTAGAAGTGAATTTGATTGCACCACCCAAGATTGGAGGAAGTAAAAGTGGATAGATTTCAAGAAGCTATGTACAATTATACAGAAAATGGATCCTAGTTATGATCCATTAAGAAACTTCACTCCATTCTATTCCAAAATGGATTTTGTTATGAATAATTTTGATGAGTTGATTTGCATTGAAAGAGAAGAAAACCAGACTTGAGGAAACCCACGACCATCAATTTGAAAGAAGAAGAATGCAACAATCTACACCCATCACACCTGAAGAAGTAGCCCTAATTCACCAAATGAGGATGAAACAACCAAGTTCACCTCCTCCTCCACCTCATAGGATAGATGGGCTATGCTGGTATGATGAAAGAATAAGGATTCAGTTAGCTACTGAGAGGGGGGGTGAATCAATAGATAGAAAAACTGATATAAACTTTCAACTTAGAAACAACCTCTCAAAGTAAACTTTGAATTGATAATTTAAACCACTGAACTATAAATACAATACCATTGTCAAAATAAACTATCAAGTTAAACCAGTTGACTGTTATAATAGATTAACAATAAACAACTTGAAACTCACAAACATCCAAATACTTTTACTTGACATAAGTAAAACCTTATTTTAGATTGTTGTCGGTTACCATAACTTATCAAAGTGGATTAAGTAGTTAAGCAATTCAACCATAGAAACATAACCACAAAAACATTCAACACTTAACACAATATTTTTGACGTGGAAACCCAAATGGGAAAAACCACGATGAGATGACCCTCTCACAAGATAACTATCTGAACTCTTCTAAAGTTCGCCCTATTAGGAGCCAAGCCTGTTAAAACTTTTACAAAAAGTCTTGTTAAGAACGGATCCTATTAGGGACCACCCAGTTAAGGGATTGACTATAATGCCTTGTTAGAAGCAATACCCTGTGAGGAATAACCTTGGTAAAGGATTTAAAATCCAAGCTAATGGATCACTTGGTTAGAGGATTTGAATAGTGAAGCTTGTTAGAGCTTACCCGATTAGGGGATTTTACTGTTGTAATTGTTAAAAAACAATAGGAGTTTGTTGATCTGTTATAATAGCACTACACTCGCTTGTTTAGATCCTTTTCATGCTCTTATATGTTTTTACACAAACTGCAGATACATCATCCAGTTCGACAACCACACACTCAATTACAACTTTGCCAACTCTCTAAACAAAAAAACTCATCAGCCTTACAAACAAATCAATTAGGTTGGTAACACAACAAAAACCTAATTCTCTCATAGAGATTACAAACAAGTCAGTTCAGGTATGACCGTTGGATTACATAACAATCTCTGCACATCATTCAAGAAAGCCTTGACTTCTCATTGATCACCACTTCATTGAGCTCAATAACTCATCACACACTTTGCATTACATGCAATATACTTTCTCATTCTCAAGATAAAAACATTAACTCAACATGCCAAAAACACTTTGAAACTCTCCTCATACAATATGCATATGTGTCATAATCATTACAACTCATCATTAGATCATAAACCAATATAACCAGTTCACCAAACTTAATCGATTAGGGTTTATCAAAACAATAGGTAGGGTTTACCAGTTCAATTCTCCAATACTTAGCAAAACTGGTTCACTCAACAAACTTACCTACCGGTTACAATTCCCTTCACTAGCTCTTCCTACTGGTTACAAAACAACATTATAACAATACCATTACTAGTTAATTGACATCAATGATAACATAACAAATCATTAATGCAATCTTGATGCAAATACCAACAATCTCCCCCTTTGGAATTGATGGTAATACAAATATCAATACCATTGATTGTTGTGATTGTGAATAGAAATCCTGGTTTACATTTTACCATGTACTCTCCTTGTCTTCAGCTTTGCTTCAGCTACCAACTATAGATCTTCTATCTATCAATCATACAATTATTCATCTCCAAAAATCACATAGTTCTTCTCCCCCTTTGACAACAATGCCAAATTGAAAGTAAAACATGCAATGTCAAACTCACTGATGAGCATCAACAACCTGCAACTTGATGCTCCCCTTGTGGAATAACTTCGCTTCTACACCAATCCTGCTGTAAAATTCTCCAAGTAGCTCCGAGATTGATGTAATCTATATCATGCTCAATTCACCTCAGGAAGAGGTACAACCCCTAGCTGACTTCTAAGATACTCAAAAGTAGTCTTAGATAGAGGTTTAGAAAAGATATCTGCAAGCTGCTCCTTGGTAGAAACATGCTCCAAGATCACATCTTTACTCTGCACTTTTTCCCTCAAGAAATGATACTTCAATTCAATATGCTTGGTTTGTGCGTGCAAAATAGGGTTCTTGGAAATATTTATGGCATTGGTATTGTCACATAAAATCTTTACAAGTTCTATAAACTTCATCTTGAAACCTTCCAAAATGTGCCTCATCTAGATAGCTTGGGTACAATTCATATAAGCAGCAACATACTCAGCTTCAACAGTAGACTGTGATATACAACTCTACTTCTTGATACTCCATGAAATAAGTCTTCCTCCCAGAAAGAATGCTCCATTGTTTGTGCTTTTCCTATCATCAATATTACCTACCCAATCTGCATATGTAGACACCTTCAAGTCAAAGTTACCTTCATATGGATACCATAATCCATAGTCAACAATACCTTTCAAATATCTGAATATCCTCTTGGTTGCTATCAAATGTGTTTCCTTAGGATTCTTTTGAAATCTAGCAACTAGACCAACTGCATGAGCTATATCTGGTCTACTATGAACAACATAGTGCAATTTTCCAATCATTGACCTGTACTCTTTTTCATCAATAGATGTGGCATCATCTTCCTTAGACAACTTACAACCTGTAACCATTGGTGTCCCAACTGGTTTACAGTCACTCATACCAAATATCTTCAATACCTCTTTCACATACTTAGACTGTGTAATGAAAATACCACTCTTCATGTTGTATTTGTAAGCTTATAAAAAAATTTATCTCTCCCACTAGAGACATTTCAAACTCACTTTTCATTTCATTTGCAAAGTCATTGCTCATGTCATCATTTTCTCCAAATATGATATCATCCACAAATACTTCACTAACTAGTATCTTATCTCCTTCAAATTTGAGATATATGTTGCTATCTTCACTGGTTCTCTGAAAACCTATCTTCATCAGGTGTGAATGAACCCTTTCATACCATGCTCTCAGTGCTTGCTTTAATCCATATAGTGCCTTGTGCAACTTACATACCATGTTTTTTATATCAGTTAAAGCATAACCATCTGGCTGCTCAATGTATACTTCTTCTAGTATTTCGTTCAAAAATGCATACTTCACATGCATCTGATATACTTTGAATCCCTTATGAGCTGCAAATGCCAATAAATTTATGACACCTTCCAGTCTAGCAACTGGTGCAAACTTCTCACCATTATCTTCTCCTTCTTCTTGTGCATAACCTTTGCAAACCAATCTAGCTATGTTTCAGACTACTACACCATCTTCATTCAGCTTGTTCCTGAAAAACCCACTTAGTACCTATCACATTTTTATTCACCGGTCGAGGTACTAGGGTCCATGTATTGTTCTTCTCAATTTGATCAAGCTTCTCCTCCATATCTTTGACCCAATTATCATCTCCAAATGCTTCCTTAGTAGTTCTAAGCTCAATAGTGGAGATCATGCAAGAATTCTCTCTAATTCTTCTTCTGGTTAGTACTCCAACATCCTTATCTCTAATAATCTTGTCAGGATTGTGATTGAGTCTCACATACCTCAGAATAACACAATCATTATCTTCAGGTCCATCTTCTTCATTATCATCATCTTCTTCAAAGTCTACATGTTCTAGTTGAACTAATACATCAGCATTTACTTTACCAGTTTCAAGTTTCACAAGTTCTGGTTCCAAAAACAAAATGCAAGGATCTTCATCCTTTTTCTCCACACTGGTTTCTCCTAAGACTTCAGGATACTCATCCACTCGAACATCAACACTCTCAATGATTCTCTGTGTTTGGTTGTTGTAACATTTGTAGGCTTTACTCTTGGTGGAATAACCAAGATATGTTCCTTCATCACTTTTAGCCTCAAACTTACTAACATAGTCACCTCCCTTAATAAAACAATTGCTACCAAATATCTTGAAATAACCAACATTAGGTGATCTACCATACCAATATTCATAAGGAATCTTATCCTTACCTCTTTTTACCAAAATCCAGTTCATTGTGTAGACAACTGTGCTAATAGCTTCTCTCTAGAAATTTTTTGCTACACCTCCTTGTATCAACATTGTCCTAGCAGCTTCAACAACTAACCGATTGTTTCTCTCTACAATACTATTCTGTTGTGTTGTCCTCAATGCAGAAAGCTACCGTTTGATATCATTATCTTCACAATATCTAGTGAATTCCTCAAAAGTAAATTCACTGCCTTGATCAGTCCTGAGACACTTTATCTTCTTACCAGTCTCCTTTTCAGCTAAGGCCTTGAATGACTTGAATTTACTAAATGCTTCTATTTTATCCTTCAAGAATGTGACTCACATCATTCTTGAGAAATCATAAGTGAAGATCATGAAATATCTATCACCTTGAATAATTTTAGTCCTTATTGGTCCACAGAGGTCTGTATGAACCAAATCTAACAGATGTTCTGCTAAAAAAGACTTGCTCTTAATAGTTGAGGATGTCATCTTTCCCAAGTGACATTCCTTAGATAGAGCATTCACCGGTTTGTCCAATTGAGGCAAACCTCTCACTATCTTGGACTTACTCAATTTAACAATGTTATCAAAATTTAAATGACAAAATCTCCTATGCCAAAGCCAACAATCATCCATTATAGCAATTAAATTGTTGCTGACTTTAGGATTCAGGCAAAATAGGTTACCTTTATTCTATTTTCCGGTTGCAATCAACTCACCTTTGCTCCCATAGATTTTGCACATACCATTCTTAAACTCCAATGGGTGTCCTCTGTCATTGACTTGAGAAACACTCAAAAGATTGTGCTTTAGACCTTCAACCCAGTATACATCATCTACAATGCTCTTCCCATTAAGAGAAATAGTTCCCTTACCTTTAATGATGCAGGGTGAGTCATTACCAAATCTTACAACTCCATCATCAAATTCCTTCAAAGAAAGAAATTTTCTCTGGTCACCGGTCATGTGATGTGAACAACCACTATCAATAATCCAATCATCAAAATTATCCATGCAAGAAACTAAAGCTTTTTGATAAGATGTCTCCTCTTTAATGGCTACAAAGAAAATGTCTTCATTAGCATCACCTTCAGATTCCTCATCAGTGATACCACCATCAACTGCAATAAGACAATCTCTTTTTCCTTTTCCTTTGTACTTCTTGAACTTCTCTCACTTGTGCTCATTATCACCATTAGGACAGTTAGCAACAATGTGTCCAATCTTGTTGCATGCAAAACATTTCAAAGGTAATTTACCTCTGTATTTACTGGTACCTCTGGGCAATCGCTTGGCCAACAATGCTTCAAGCTCAACCAAATTGTCTTCATCATCATTTTCTCTGCTAGATCTAGATTCATGACAGTGACTGATATCTCTACTTTTCCTCATAGATGGGTTAGAAACTGAAGCTCTAAATGTTCATTTAGATTTCTGAATACTACCATCATAACCATTTAATTCAAAAGTAGTAAGCTTACCAATGATGGAGTCAAGGGTTACCTTGGTTTTGTCAATTGACTTTAGCTCCTGAATGGTTGCAACTTGGATAGTGTAGACCGGTAGCAGGGTTCTCAACACCTTACTAACTATTATGGTACCATCCATTTTACCACAAGCACTCTTGAAGTCTCGAACTATCTATTTTATCCTCTGACCATATTGTTGGATATTCTCACCTTCAGCCATCCACATGTCATCAAACTTTCCTCTTAAACACTCTTCCTTAGCAATCTTCACATGTTCATCACCGCTATAAATCTCTTCAAGTTTCTTCCATACCTCATGTACAGTCTCCAGACCATAGACATCAACATATTTTGCATTAGACAAAGAATTGATAATAGCCTTCAGTGCTTGGTTGTTTTCTTGTTGCTCTTTCTTCTGATCATCAGTCATAATCCCACTAGGTGCAACATATTGAGTATTAACATGTTCCTAGTATTGATTTCCAAGACTCTTGATATAAATATTTATTCTGTCACTCCATATTCTATAGTTCTCTCTGTTAAACTTCGGACCTTCCTTCTTCATCATGTTCAACAAGATCTTTACCTCAAGTTGTTTGGCTTAGACCTTAGAGGACCTGAGATGTGTTCTGCTACCAATTGATGGTATGATAAAAGAATAAGGATCCGGTCAGCTATTGAAACTTTCACCTTACTCAAAAAAAACCTCTCAAAGTAAACTTTGAATTGACAAGTTAAACCACTGAACTAAAAATGCAATATCATTGTCAAGTTAAATTGGTTGACTATTACAATAGATTAACAATAAACAACTTGAAACTCACAAACATCCAAATACTTTTACTTAACATAAGTAAAACCTTATTTCATATTGTTGCCGGTTAACATAACTTATCAAAGTGGATTAAGTAGTTAAGGAATTCAACCATAGAAACATAACCACAAAAACATTCACCACTTGACACAATATTTTTGACATGGAAACCCAAATGGGAAAAACCATGGTGAGATGAGACTCACAAGATAACTATCTGAACTCTTCTGAAGTTCGCCCTATTAGGAGCCAAGCCTATTAAAGCTTTTACAAAAATTCCTATTAAGAATAGATCATGTTAGGGACCACCTGATTAAGGGATTGACTATAATGCCTTGTTAGAAACAATACCCTCTAAGGAGTAACCTTGGTAAAGGATTTAAAATCCAAGCTAATGGATCACCTGGTTAGAGGATTTGAATATTGAAGCTTGTTAGGGCTTACCCAGTTAGGGGATTTTATTGTTGTAATTGTTAAAAAACAATAGGAGTTTGCTGATCTGTTCGAATAGCACTACACTTGCTTGTTCTAATCATTTTCATGCTCTTATCTTCTTTTACACAAACTACAGATACATCATCTAGTTCGATAACTACACACTCAATTACAACTTTGCCAACTCTCTAAACAAAACAACTCATCGACCTTATAAATAAATCAATTAGGTCGGTAACACAACAAAAACCTAATTCCCTCATAGAGATTACAAACAAGTCGGTTTAGGTATGACCGTTGGATTACATAACAATCTCTGCACATCATTCAAGAAAGCCTTGACTTCTCCTTGATCACCGCTTCATCAAGCTCAGTAAGTCATCACGTACTTTGCATTACATGCATATACTTGCTTATTCCCAATATAAAAACACTAACTCAATGTGCCAAAAACATTTTGAAAGTCTCCTCATACAATATGCATACATGGCATAATAATTATTGCTCATCATCAGATAATAAACCAATATAACTAATTCACCAAACTTAATCGGTTAGGGTTTATCAAAACAACAGGCAGGGTTTACCGATTCAACTCTCCAATACTTAGCAATATCGTTTCACTCCACAAACTTACCTATCAATTACAGTTCCCTTCACTAGCTCTTCCTACCGTTTACAAAACAACATTATAACAATATCATTACCATTTAATTGACATCAATGACAACATAACAAATCATTAATGCAATCTTCATGCAAATGCCAACAGGCTAGAATAAAATAGACATAGTTATGTGCTCCCTCCAAGGGGTGGTATTGTGATAAAAATAATAAGAGATGAGGAGAGTAGTGAAGAAGAGAGTGGCAGTGGTAGTGACAATGGAAATTTGGTGAAAAAGAAAGCAAATAAAATAGTGAAGGTAGAGCCAGCCCCAAAGGTTTAGGTTGGACCTTTAAAAGGGATCAAGATCATTGATCTTGAAGATTCAGACAGGAGTCCCTCACCACCAAATGTGCCTTTTTCACCTCCAAGAGAAATTGAAGAGCAAGGAGAAGAGCAATATTTTTAGGAACAACAAGATGAGGATACCATTGAAATTACAAATATAGAAATGCAGATTGGTATTCCTCCCATGCCACCCACTTTGGAATTAGACCTCACTCCTCTGGATGTTCAAGGAAGAGCTTTTAGAGATGCCAGGAATGATTCATGCCATAAATTTATTGAGGATGAAGCTTTTGTAAAAAGCTCGATATTTCTTCAATTAGTGTGGAAGACGAAGATAAATGAATATAAGAGGAGTGTTGAGAGGATTGCCCAAAGACAAGACAACTCTGACCAAGAAAATCCAGAAGAAGTCAAGAGTGAAATGATGGAGGAATTTAAAGTAATCATTGCAGATGAAGGCATAATGATTGTAAATCAAGCTGGTATTTTGACTCTTCCTGAATGGGACATAGCTGATGTCCCATTCAGAAAATCAAAAGACCAATAATTCAATTCAAAAGAAGAAGCAAGGCTGGCATTAAAAGGATCGGATTTTGTAGATGATTAAGAAACCTTGGAGATATGGTCACTAGAACAAGGGCCTAGGAGGCTTGATATAAATGATATAAATCCAAACCTAAAAGAAGCCTCATTGTAAAGAGAGCCTCTGATACATCAAATGTTGAGGCCTCAAAATTAGTTGTTGATGTGGCCAAATTGGCCCATGAAACTTCAAAAAGGGAGACTAAGGAAAACCAGGAACTAATGAAGAAATTTGAGAAGCTTGTTAATGATTACAATTCAATTCAACAAAGATGTGTAGAGCTACAGACTAAAGTTCAACTTCTTGAGCAGAAACAACTAGGAGCACCTTCTTCAGTTCCTTCAATTGTATCAGTCCCGTCAACATCTAGATCTCCACCAGTCTCACATTTAGATGCACTGGTCCAATTTGATAGTGAGAGTGATACTCCAATCACACCACTAGTACCATATTTTGATGAGGAAACTGGGCCCACTAGATCTATTGACCCAACAAGAACTCAAATTTTGGAGAGAGTCAATGAGTTAGAACAAAAGCTAAAAGAGTCAAAAAATCAGTTTGCCATCAAGCAGAGGGAGATATTTAGCTCTGTGTTGACTCATTTGAATGAGAAAGTAGATAGTAGATTGAATAGTATTCATTCTTTATATTCTTTATTGTTTAATGATATTCAAAGTTTTGAAAAAGATAAAGAGGTAGGAATCCCTTTGTTCACAAAGTGGTTACAAAGGAGGAACAAGCTCAGAATAATGTCAATGGCTTCAAAGTACCATGCTGAGAGGCCACCTACACTTCAACCAAGTTATTTGTTGGTAAAATCAATGCAGGAAGCCTGAATGTTGCCAGATAATATAGAAAGAAAAATAAGAGAGTTGATGAGAACTTTAAGTGAATTGAATGAAACGCTTTTGCCAGGTATTGAGGGTGAAAATGGGGCAATTGGGTGGACTTGATTTGTGATGATTTAGATATTACCATGCTGGATGACAACATGGATAAGATAATATTCACACGCACATTTTTTGAATCGTTTGAAAGGGAGGCAAATCAAGAGGCAGTTAAGTATACTCCATATAGGGAAAAAGTTGATGAGGTAATGAGTTTCAAATGGTCGTTAGATTCAAGGAATATGCTAAATGGAGTAATTTATTTAAAGGATGAATGAGAACATCAAATGGTTAGCTAACTATGTGATGTGACAGTCTGGCAGGTGGTTTTGATTCTTTGCAGCATTCACTTTTTGGACATGAGCATCAAAAAGGTGGGCCTGTTCCAGATCTTCAACGACAACAAAAAAAGGGAAGAAAAGGTGCATAAAGTGCTATAATGAATCAGTTATAGATATTTGGTCTTGGTCATGACATTCCTTAAATGGAATGTTTTGTAACTAAATTATAGGTAACTGGTCACTTTTGAATGACAGGTGTCTCCTCTAGCCGGTAGCTTGTTTTGCTGCCTTATTTCTATAAAAAGGAATTCAAGGCCAAGAGACAAGGTTCTAAATTTGGTCTCTATACTTAGTACTTCCTAATATTCAGAATCATAGGTTCCTGTAGCAAGTTTTAGGTGGAAATGAGCAATTGTAATGATTTTGCAGAGCAATAGATAAGAGTCTTGTGTCTAGTTTATTGCCAGTTCTTGAAGGAGTTATATGTAGATCACTTTATGACAGAAATAGGAAATTAATTCAAAAGGAAATATAATTTTGATCTATTTATCTCTATTGTGCAATTCTATCATCTTTTGAATGAAATGTATGTTGGCATTATGATGATGTTTTGATTGTCATTGATGGACACACACTTTCTTGATGTATGAATTATGCTCAACCGGTAATTGTTCCAACCGGTCTTGTATATCATTGAATGTATAGTCTTTAGACTATCGATGTTTTGCAGAGAATGGTTCACCAGTCACAAATTGTAAGCGGTGCGAGGATCCCAAGCAGTGCGAGGATCTCGAGCAATAGGAAGGAACCAAGCGGTAGTTAACTCTTGATCAGAACACTACAATTTTCCAGTCTTCATTTTAGTCAAACCGGTAATGGGTATATTGTATTAACCGGTATTACTCTGTGATGAGTTACCAACCGGTATTACTATAATGTGTGATGAGTTATCATCCACCAACACTTTGGCGGTGTTTTTGTGTCATGTTACCAAATGTGTCTAGAAGCACTGAACCTAGGAACTTGCAGTCTAATTTTATTGGACCGACATGAAATCATATTCCTTTATAAGGACATCATGGCTAGGGTTTGCATGTGATGTGATATATTATGAGGGCTTTATGTGCGATCATTGAAGAGATAGAGTGTGGAGATATTGAAGACTAAAGTAATGCTGAAATACTTTAACAAGGAGTTGTCAAGGATCTAATTAAGCAGACTGTGCTATTAGCTAGATCATTCACTTGTTGATTACTCACATCTTCAACAAGTCTAGAGCCCTTATCTGGGTAGGCTCAGCGAAGCCTTTTTAAATCCTCTAACAAGGTGGTTCACAACTGTGGATCTGAAATCCTTTAACAAGGTAGTCTTTAACAGGACTTATCTCCTAACAGAGATCTAGATTCCTAAAAGGATCTATTTTGGTGAAGAACATTGTATGACCTTAACCGGTCTGGTTACTATTCTGAAGATAGTTACTTGTGAGTTTCTGCTCACCGTGGTTTTTCCCATTTGGGTTTCCACGTCAAATATCTTGTGTTATGGTGATTGTGCTCTTGTGGGTGAATGCTTTGTTTTCTATTTGGTTTGCATTTATCTTAACCGATTTATTAGTGAATCTGCTATACCAGTTATCTGTTAAACTATTTAGGAATTTGTTTATAGAGATTTTTGGCATACTAATTCACCCCCCCCCTCTTAGTATTCATCAATTGGTATCAGCCCCTACCTTTCTATAAGTCTAACCACTTGGAAAGAGATATGGGGGAATACAATGTGAGAGAACTTACTCATCGTCTCACTCAGGCTGAGAGAGACTATGATGAACTCAAATTCAAGTATAAAGCCTCTTTGGCCAAGAGAAGAGAGCATGCTGAGAAACTGGTGGAACTTACTGAAAATAGCTCTTCTGATGAAGCTGACATGGATGCCCTAGTTGAAGAAGTTGAAAAATTGAATGAATCTAAACTCAATCTAAGAAGGGAGTTGGAAGGACTGACTATCAAAATGAGTCAAGAGCTTGAAAACAGAAGGAAAGCTGAAAACCTGGTAAAACATAGAGATTTTGAGATCTCCAAGCTGAAGAAAGAAATCAGTACCCTTACCGCTCATCTCCAGGAAAGTAAGGTGGAAAAAGAAGAAATGCAAGGTGAACTAAACATGGCTATTTCTGAGAATGCAACCTTGATGGAATCCAATGCTACCATTTCCATGGAACTTACTGAGTCAAAGGAGATTCTTGCCAAATTCAATCAAAGTGTTGCTAAGCTAGAGCAAAAGCTAGAATCAGCAAAGCCAGTAAAGGATACCACTGGGCTTGGTTTCTCTGGGAATGAGAAAGGTGAAACCTCTAGAACAAAAGTTGAAACATCAAAGAAGCAACTAACATCCAAGGATAAAGGTAAGCAAAAATTTAAACATGTTTGCTTTAATTATCTGAAAGAGGGACATACTGCCAATGTGTGTAGAAGCAAGGTCTACAACAATTTTCCTTATTTTCAAAATAATATGCCTAGATCAAATAGATTCAATGGAAACTATTATGCATGCAACAAGTTTGGGCATAGAAAATTTGAATGCAGGTCTGTTTTGCACAACATTGGAAGATATCCTCCAAGGACTCAAGGAGTTATTCCAGAACTTTCTGTGAACCAGAATCCCAACCGGTACAATACCTATGACCATCAGTTAGTTGGTTATGAAGTGACAACTAGTTGGAGAGAAACTTGTTTGGTATGTCGTGGTAGTGGACACACTGCTGCAATATGCAGAAGGAAGAATGGAAGTATGAATAACAGACCATGGAGAACACTTGGAATGGTATGCTATGATTGCAACAAATTGGGTCACACTACCAGAACATGCAGACTGAGAAAGAACTTATCAGAGGTTGTACCAATCACTCCAGAAGGGAAGATTAATGTTGAAACCTTTCAAGCAGATATGAATAAAACTTGGAGAAAGAAATCAGAAGGACAGTCACAAAATGAACCAGTTTCTGCACCTAGTGTGGAAGTCTCTGAACCGGAAAACTAAGCTTCAGAAAAGCTTAGGGGGAAAATATCAGTGAAATGTTTTGAACCCCCAGTTTATATCGGTAAAGACCCTTACCGATATGTGTTACCTATCAGTTGATAGAAGATATGAAGCGGTGAAAGGAAAAATTAGGGTTTATACCCTAACAGTGATGCATTTATTGTGGTAGGTGAGAACTTGTTTAAAAGGGATTTTTGTCATCATTTTCACTTATCAGCTTCCGAAAGAAGAATTTTTCAAGAGAAGAGCAACAAAGAGCAATTCATCTAGCGATTCAAAGTGAATTCAAAAATCTTGTAGAGGAATCCAACAATCTTCTTCTATCTATCAGTGAAGAACACTAAGCGGTGATCCAACAACCGAAGTGGTGTATTATGAGTGACATTAGCAAACCCTAAATTTTGGATTGGGAAGGTATTTCTCAAAATTATTGCTTATCATTTGCTCATGGCTTCTTCATCGCACTCCAATTCTAGTGTACCTGTAGATTCAGCCAAATTTCTCTAAAAGAAAATAGAATATAATGCCCTATCCTAGATGCCCATCAAAGTTATTGTAGAGGGAGACATTTCAGCGTACATAGATTGTAAATTGGAAGATCTAGGATGCCTAGTGATTCATTCCTAGCTAAGTATGTTCTGTGGGGATGATAAGAAGATCAAACTGGAATACAGTATCCTAGAGAAGATGAAACTGCATAATGCGGTGTATTTTTTGGAAGAGTTCACAGAACAACACATTTGCATAATCCTTATCAGGGTACATGGTGACAAGATGTACCTTGAGCGGATGCATGATATCACACCTGAAGCGATTCATGCTGTCACTAGTTTCTGTAATGTTGGAGAGGTGCCAACTCTTCGAAAGGTCACCAAATCAGAAATGACAAAGCTCACCGGTTCTATGAGTGACCAACGAGCGATGACTGTCAACACCATCAAAGATGATCTAGTAAAATATGCTTGTATGTTGATTGGCTACAAGTTATTCTATGCTAGTAGAATGAATTTTGTCCTTGTTGTTGTAGTGAATACCACTTACAGAATGATTAAGGAAAACACCTCTTTTGACCTATGTACCTATTTGCAAAAGTAATTGATGTTGAACCTGAAATCCATCAAACAAGATAATTCACTGAAGTTCAGGTTTGGGCAACTTCTGGTCAGTTTATTCTTCTACTTTCAAGGCTATTTCCCTGGAGTAGGTGATGGTCAATGGTTTGCTGACCAACTGGTTCCCAAACAGATTAAGGAAAGTCTACAAGCAGTAGGAACTAGATATCCTAAGGTTCTAAACAAGTATTTCAATGAATTCAAGCAGAAAATGAACCAAAGAATGAGGATATCTGATGATATTGTGAAGGATTATAAAGATGACATTTGCTTCACAATAAAGGTAGATGAATGTATAATGGAAGCAGTGGAACCAAGAAAGGAAGCAGTTGAACCTATGGGTTATGAAGTGGTGAAGGACATGCTGATTGGGTATGCCTCTACCCTAATTGCCTCACCACTAGATGCCAAGAAAAAGAGAACCGGTACCTACTTGGAGAGGGTCACACCGATTGAAGAACCAAAACACAAAAAGGACAAAGCAGTACCATCGGCATTTGCACCGGTTACCTCTGTTAGTCCAAAAGTGACCAAGCGGTCACCTGCTAAGAAGAAACCTGAGAAGGTGTTCGAGAGGAAGCGAAAAACCAGAAACAACTCACCGGAGTTAGAGGACACTGAACCAGAAACTCAAACAAAGAAGACAAGGCAAACAAGCAAGAAGGAAAAGTCCACCGGTAATATTCCTGCAACTTCAGCACCGGTAAATATAGATATTTCCTCTTATAAGACAATGACACATTGTCAGAGGACTCTAAAGAATATTAAGAGGAAAGTGCTTGAGGATTTGAAAGAACATTTTGATGATTTTAATGATAATGTAAAAGAGGAGGTAGAATAGGAAATCATTAAATACTTATGTATTAATGATCGGTCGCCATCTGAGATTAGATCGGTTACATCAAATTCTTTATACAATTCTTTGGATAATAAATGATGCATTGCCATTGAGAGAGAACAGGAGATCAGGGAGAAATTTTTTGCAGAGTACTTCCCTGATGCCTCAAACTCTGAATTATTTGAAATCATGGATAAGAACAAAGGCATTTTCTTCATGAGAAGAAGAAGACTCAAATTACTAGAAGGCAAAGCCTCTGAAGTGGTAAAAGACACACATCTACATGCTAAAGCTGCTGTCAAAATGCACCAAGTAGCTAAAGCCACTAAGAAGGCTGAACAAGAACCTAACCTATCCACAAGAAAACCGGATGAGACATTTTATGGTCAAGGTGAAATAATGACAAAGCAAAATGATCCCATTGATGTGGATACATTAGATGTTGAGGATGTCACCCCTGACAAGGAAAAGGCTGAAAAAGATAAACAGGAAAAAGAGAAAGCAGATGAAGAGAAAAGGAAAGAGGAAGAGAAGAAGAGAAAAGAGCAAGAGGAAAAAGATAGACAAGAAGAAATCAAGAGGAAAGAGGAAGAGAAAAAGAAACAAGAGGAAGACAAGAGGAAAGAGGAAGAGAAAAAGAAACAAGAGGAAGATAAGAGGAAAGAGGAAGAGAAAAAGAAAGAAGAAGAGAAGAGGAAAGAAGAGGAGAAAAAGAAAGAAGAGGAGAAGAAGAAAGAAGAGGAGAAGAGGAAAGAAGAGGAAAAGAGGAAAGAAGAGGAGAAGAGGAAAGAAGAGGAGAAGAAAAAGATAGAAGAGGACAAGAAGAAAGAAGAGGACAAGAAAAAAGAAGAAGAGGAGAAGGAAGAAGAGAAGAACACACAAGTAGAGACTCCTAAGGTAACCGGTGATCAACCCAAACATGTTGATATCACTAGTCCTCTTGATCTGCAATCAATAGATGAGTCTGAGCTGCTACAAGGCATCAAACTAGCATAGGGGAGACTAGAAGAGTTGCGAAGGAAGAAGGAAAGGGATGTCATACAAACTGCAGTTGACACCCTTACTAGTCTGATTCTTGGTAGCAACCTCCTCAGTACCGATTCCTCTTTGTCCATGCTTAAAATTCTGTGTACCTTTGTGGAGGACCAGGTGCAATGCCTGGAAGATGTTGCTGAAGCAAATGCCAAGAAGAAGCATGAAAAGGCACTTAATGTTGCCTTAGTCAAGCAACTGAATGAACTGAGGACTCAGTTACTGAAGCAACAAAAGGACATCAGTGTTGCTATGGGTGAAGGTAACTTATTGTTAAGTAAAATCTGCCCACCCTATCTATTCTGTGATGATGTGCTTAAGCAGAAAGCTCAACTCCAATCGGAGTTACAGGCATATATCAGCAAATTCAAGATTCTATATGATTCCTTCACTACCTATGGCCAAACAGTTCATCATTATCAGCTTCAAATTGACAAGATGGACTTAGAGATCAGAAATAGGAGTTAAAGATTTGCAGGAGCTTCAACTACTCCTATTGCCGAGACTGCAGATTCTTCAGAAATGTTTTCTCAATCTAGAAGATATCACGGTAACTCAAGAGATGAGTACCGTTGATGCCATGGAAGAACTAACTTTCCAGATGAAGACTGAAAGTGCGGTTGCTACCTCATTAATTGAGTCATGGACATTGGCCATGAAAACTTTTATGCAGGACTTTAAATCTATTTTTGAGAAATTTCATTCCCTATTGTCATGAACATTTACTCTATTTTTATATAAGGAAACGGGGGTTACTTTGCATTACTTTGTCATTGTTGGAAAAGGGGGAGTAATGTAGAGTAAAATTTTGGTGAATGTTACCATTTCATGCACTTAATTGTAATTTTTGCAAAGGAAGGAATGCATATGCTTAGGGGGAGTAATTTTGTTTATAACATCATTTTTTCCTTGTTATTGTAAAACACTTAGATGTCAAAATTTTCCTAAGTGTTGCCATCAATGCCAAAGGGGGAGATTGTTGGCATTACGATGATGTTTTCATTGTCATTGATGGACACACACTTTCTTGATGTATGAGTTATGCTCAACTAGTAATTGTTCCAACTGGTCTTGTATATCATTGAATGTATAGTCTTTAGGCTATCAGTGTTTTGTAAAGAATGGTTCACCGGTCACAGATTGTAAGCAGTGTGAGGATCCCAAGTGGTGTGAGGATCTCAAGCGGTATGAAGGAACCAAGCGGTAGTTAACTCTTGATCGGAACACTACAATTTTCCAGTCTTCATTTTTGTCAAACCAGTAATTAGTATATTGTATTAGCTGGTATTACTCTGTGATGAGTTACCAACCGATATTACTATAATGTGTGATGAGTTATCATCCACCGACACTTTGGCGGTGTTTTTGTGTCATGTTACCAAATGTGTCTAGATGCACTGAACCTAGGAACTTGCAGTCTAATCCCATTGGATCAACATGAAATTAGATTCCTTTATAAGGACATCATGGCTAGGGTTTGCATGTGATGTGATATGATATGAGGGTTTTATGTGTGATCATTGAAGAGATAGAGTGTGGAGATATTGAAGACTGAAGTAATGCTGAAATGCATTAACAAGGAGCTATCAAGGATCTAATTAAGTAGACTGTGCTATTAGCTAGATCATTCACTTGTTGATTACTCACATCTTCGACAAGTCTAGAGCCCTTAACCGGGTAGGCTCAACGAAGCCTTTGTAAATCCTCTAACAAGGTGGTTCACAACTATGGATCTGAAATCCTTTAACAAGGTAGTCTTTAACAGGACTTATCTCCTAACAGAGATTTAGATTCCTAACAGGATCTTTTCTGGTGAAGAACATTGTATGACCTTAATCGGTTTGGTTACTATTCTGCAGATAGTTACTTGTGAGTTTCTGCTCACTGTGGTTTTTCCCATTTGGGTTTCTACGTCAAATATCTTGTGTTATGGTGATTGTGCTCTTGTGGGTGAATGCTTTGTTTTCTATTTGGTTTGCATTTATCTTAACCGGTTTATTAGTGAATCTGTTGTACCAGTTATCTATTAAACTGTTTAGGAATTTGTTTACAGAGATTTTTGGCATACTAATTCCCCCCCCCCTCTTAGTACTTTTAGTATTCATCAATGTAATCAAGGATTTCTTTCATTTAATGCATTGTTATGATGTATGTAGTTTTTGTTTATGCTTTGATCTAAGAGATCAATTAAATGCTAAAAAAAAATTGCAAAGTGATAGGGCTTGTTCAGGGATTTGATAAGTAGTCTAGGTTGGGATTGTAGATAGGAAGTATTGTAAGGCAATGTTTTCTTAAGATATAAATGCTATTATATTAATTCTATTGTAATACATTTATATCTGTTGAATTCAAGTGCCCGATGGAAGAAGGCACTGCTCATAGTTTGTTATAAGTCCTTACAGTCTGTTTTCTGCTTTGTTCATTTGTGTTTGTTACACAATTGTCAATTATCAGAATACTTTTCATTTTATTTATATGTTGTTGTATTTTTTGACCATCTCAATCTCCATTTAGGTTGAGGATCACTGAAGGATTTGCCATCCTTGAGAATTCTCCCTATTGTTGAGCATGTATTTGAGATATTCTACTTAATTTTGGTGAAAATTATAAGTATGGCGTAGAGATTATGAATTCACCATAGGATCACCCTCTTGGTTTTGCAGATTCCAAAGTGTAGGAGGATTAGAAGAATCCTTGTCATATGTTGGTCCAAGTTCTTGGAAATTTTGATAGTTGGAGTTGGCTTCTCCATAGATAATCCAAAGAATCAACTTGGTTTCTATCTTCTTGCAGTGTAAACCCCATTTGGGGGCACCAATAGCATTAACATCTCCTCATCATTACTGACACCTACATATTGTTTGAGCTCAAAGAATTTGTGCTCATACTGCTATATAGACATAGTCAATTGTTTAAACTTGTGAAACTCATTTGCACAATGTTGCCTCTAATGGTATGACAAAAAACAATCTTTGGATCTCTTCAGAAATAACTCCCATGACACTAAACCTATATCCACATTAATCTTTTGTTCCTCCAGCCACCACCATGTTGAAGAAAATCCTCTAAGATGCATAATGATGCATCTCGCATTGGTGTTGTTTCCATACATATGCATGACAAAACACCTATCCAAGTCGATCAACCACACCTGTGCCTCCAATACACTTCCAAAACCGTCAAAGGTAGGAGGATGAGATCTCATAAGATCCCTCATGTGAGCTACTAAAATAGCCTCCTAGTCCATTGCATTACCTCTCCTAGGAGATCTCTCTCTCCCTAACCACATGCTCAAACTGATGTGATTCCCCATGTTGAATATCCTCCTACTAAGCATTCTCCTATCCAGGTCCTAATCAGACAAGGACCTCTTGAAGCAACTGATGCAACTGATCCCCCTTTGGCTCTTGCAGAACACTAGGTTGACCATTATGCTGACCACTATATTGACTCACGCCCCTCTGCTCACTCAGGTGATCTGACTGATGTTTCTCTTCCTTATCACTCTCATGGGAAACTTGAGGTGAAGGGTTTTGACAAGTGGCCATATGACCACTTCCACGACCCCTACCTTGACCTCTGCCAGACATCTTCCTAAATAAAACACCATAAGAAGTGAGTTTAAGATTCAAAACAAGGACACAATTAAGGGATATAGACACATTAGGGTTAAGGAACTAAACCAATTGAATGGGTTCATATGAAACTAGAGTACCCAGTGTTGGAACCTGGCTCTGATACCAAACGTAATGCCTTGCCAAGAAACCAAGGATCTAACTAACAGCTTGAAATAGAGTGCAAATAATTTTAAAAAAAAAATTTAACAAGTATTCAACTACTTAAAAGAGTAAGCTTAAAGTTTATTGCACAAGCAAAAGACTTCTACAACTTTCCCTAGGGTTTCTCTATGTGGTTACTAAATCTAACCATACATCATTAAAGAACATTAATCCATCTAAAGCTTACATCTAGTGCATTCATGAATTAAAGTAATTAAATTACTAAATTAATTCATTTCAACAAGATTAAGATTCATACAAAACATTACATAACATAACCATTTTTGAAACAAATGAAACATTTAATTGTTTAGAACCATCATTTTCAATTACAAAAATACAATCCTATCCACTAAGTTTCATTGTATTTACATCAAATTACATCATGAGTACATTATGTTACATCACTTTTTATGTAGGCATAAATAACATCAGTTACATCAATACATAGAGATACAACAAGGTAGATACATAGAACGCCATATGGAGATACTAAGTTGACCAACTCAATGAGAACAAGATGGAATAAAAAAGAAGCCATCCACACAAGACTGGTACAAAATCCTTGATGGAAGAAAAAAGAGCACTACCACCCGACAATGTGGACCAAAAGGACAACCCCTCCATTCTAGGAGATAATCACAAGGTCCTCAAGAAATACCACAAAACAAAGATAAACAACACATGGTCAGTCACATTACCATCGGGTAAACCACATAACATATATATATATATATATATATATATATATATATATATATATACAACTCCCAAAAGTAAGATCTAGGTGTTGCAACACAAATTGAACATAAGTGTACACAAGGGAAGAGTGTCATCGTATATCTTGAGATAGGTTATCCTGGCAGGTCTCCATAGGCCCCAACCCCCATCTTGGGTTATCTTGGAAGCTTCTCTCGACCCTTGCCCCTATTCAAGTCTCCTACAGTGCCAACTTACCTTTTGACAAGACAAGGTAGTTGATCCTACCATTCAAGACCTTCCCACTGCATCCCGAGTCTTTACAAGCACTCAACCATGAGTGGGGCACATTATTATTGTTTAATGTTATAAACTATTGAATCCCCTAATACATTATTAGGTTATCACTTATTAAGCCAGCTTCTAATGGGTTATCCCGGTAGGCACTTTAGGCCCTGACCCCCACTTGGAAGCCACTCTCCCTTATGACACTACACATACTCAAAAATAACTCCAAGGCATATTAAATAAACACAAGCCAATAATCATTACATGGAGTTTCAAGCACAGCTGCTACATACTTGGCCTCTTATAACCTCTACAAGGGATGAACCGCTAGAGGTATTTCAAGTAACAAAACATGTCAACTCACATCACAAGACCACTTCAAGGGAATTAAAATGTAAAAAACAAGGCCATAACAGTTTAACAAGTTTATCTCTTTAGACACGACTCATTTAGTAGAACAATTCAAACATAAAGCACAACATTCCCCTTTATAACATTATTCCAATAAGTTTTTCCCAAACAACTAATTTAACCAATAGACATTCATTTGCAAATTGTGCCAAATCAATTCTTTTAAGAATTAAATACAAAGCATGTGTTGATATAAATACTTTTAATTTTACCAAAATATAACTCATTTATCAATTATATCCACCTTTGACAAATATAACTATATTTAATAAATATAATTATATTTATGAAAATTTAACTATATTAAGCAACTCACAATTATATATATAAAATAATATACATAAATTTAATTTTAATAACAAATTATTTTAATCACAAAGCGATTAAAAAAACCTATAATTAGAATAACATAATATACAATGATTTTAAACCATAAATAAAACATTGTAGTAAAAATCAAACTCTGTGCTTTACACAAAACTGGGCACATAATTAAATTTGTGTTGCAAAAATTGGAAGGGGGAAAAGTATGTCATTGGGTAGCAATCTATATCTATCATAAACTTAGCCCTCATATTGGGTCAAAAGTATGTCATCCTTCATCAAGAATCTCTTTCACCTAGCAATAGGGGGGAGGTATAGATTCTTTTTCTCCTTCCTTCGTTTGGTAGAAGATGTTATGTTTGTTCAAGATAGCTCCTCCTGGAGGTAGATGTATTTTGATAAAATATATCTTATCCTCCAAGGATCTCCTTTACACTTGTTTCAATACATCTCTTTTTCAACTATCTTATCCTCACTTGAAGAGTATCCCCTCTCTAGCTTGGATTTAAAACATTGTTGCTTAAAGGATATCTCCTTGGTGTTGAAGGTTAGGTATCCTTATTTCTATCTTCCTTAAGACATCAACATACAACTATTTTGGCATATTAAGGTGGGGCACCCACATCGCTCCCCTCGTACCATATTGTACTATTCTCTTGCATATCATTTTTGCATGTCTTAAACAGGGTGTTCATTCTTGGAACTAGAGTAAAAACTCTTAGAGTGAGATGTTTCACACTCAAAATTGAATGTAACATTCGGTATATGTCTTAGATAGGGTTAACACATCACCAAAAACAACAGTCTTAAATGGGATGGCCTTGAAACCAGGCATGTATCTTTGCCGCTTGGCATTTACACATTTGCACATACATAATCACCCCTTGGAATTTGCATTTACATTACATGTCTTAAATAGGTTGAAGCACACTCAAAAACAAAGCAAAGACCCTTACACAAGGTGCCATATACTTGAAACCATACATCACTTGCACACATGCATGAGTATGGGTGGAACTAGCTAAAAACAGCTAGACTATTCTTACTTTCCTCCCCACATGGATCACCTACATAAAATTATCTAGGGGTGAGTAGTGCATGTCCTCTCTCTCTCATTGTATCCATGCTTTCTCTCTCCTTCCTCTCACAAACTCATAGCATTTGTATTAATTGTTCATGCATGATGCTTGTCTTGCTCTTTTATGTGATATTTTATGTGCATGAGCTAGCATTTTCAAGAAGGATATTAGTTATTGAGACATTTTGATATCTAGGTCTCTTTGGCTAGTTGGCTTGAGGTCTTGTTTCTAATCTTTATCTTTTTGGTCTTGTGTGTCTTTGTGTCCTAGCCTTTGTTGTCTTGTTGTCTTTGTTTGTCTTTGTTTGTTTTCTTTTGTGTGCCCTTGTATACATTTGAGTGAGTTGAGATCCTAAGATTGAGGGCTTTATTCCTCAAAATTAGTGACATCTTATACTCCTTGTGATCTTGCTCTTGCATTCCTCTTCTTCATTCCTCTCTCTTCTACTTTACCATGAGTATTTACATAAGCTCATACTCCTGCTAAAATGGGGGCTAAATGTAGCATCTTAAAATTGCATCCCTTGCAATGTTGACCGTATTTGGGGCCCTCACCTTCCCGGTCTCATCCCCATGCTCGATCGAGACTTGTTTATGTCTCTTTTATGCAACCAAACTTCAGTTTTGCATCTTACAACTTGCATAGCCCTTTGATCCTAGCCCAAACTAGGGTAGGACCAGTGTGCCACACCCCGGTCATCTGTAGGTAGGACCTATCTTGAGGCCCCTCCCCCTTGGTCCTATTTGAATTGTGAGTTGGAAATAAATCCCCTATGTTGGCCTATGTTTGAAAATTAAAACAATTAACGACAAGCAAGTATATAAGGAGGTCTTCCCCTCTCATTTTGATAATAATAATAACACATTAATAGCAAGATATGCGATCATAAGGCAAGAAGAACTATAGTCAAGCATTCAAGCATTGCAGGATTTATCATCAAGAAGCTTTAGAGATCTTAAAGGTTGCATACTCTTTATTCATCCATTGGAGAAACATTATTTCATCATTCATTTGCAAGCATGTGTGTATGTTAGGGTTTTTTCATGTTCATGCAATTTCATTCAACATATGTGATTACATCTAAGAAGAAAATAATCATCACCATCTATTGTGGATTTGAAGGTATATATTTCCATCATTTATTTCAAGTATTTACAGTATTTTATTCAAGGTTGATTCTAAACCGGGATTTCACTAAGACAAACCCCTTTTCCCAACCCCTTTCTCCTTCTTTTCGTGTATAGGAAACAGGTGTGTAGTTGTACTTTTGGAATTAAGATTTATTTGTAGAGATGGAAAAACCCTTTTTGATGCATGAAAGTTTGGAGGACCGACAGAAGGGCACCTTTGTCCAAACACACGGTCCTTGCAACTTTTGTCGGATTTTGTAGAGAAGCTCCAAATCATCTCAAAATTCCCATATCCAGGTGCATGACTGAATCTTGGATCTATAGCTCATTGTTTCTGCCTATTTTGTCTTCAATTTCAGTACTTTATCTATTCAACTTAAAAAAGAGGTCAACTACATTTCAATTTTACCAATCTGATTAGTATTCAATCCTTACATCATTTAGGATTGGATCTACTAGATTCAACCCCTCTTTTAAATGTAAATTTTCCCTAAGTGAAAATTGAGCTTAGCAAGTCCTCCACCCCTCAAGTGGTGAATTGGCTAAGGTTCTCCAATTTTCCACTTTATAATAACCTGCCAATTTATCAGAATCTTTAGAAGATTCTTCATCAACCTTCACATTTGCACTTTCAACAATCTTGTTTAGCCTTTTGTTGTAACACCGGTATGCCTTGCTCCTTGCATAATATCCTAATAATATGCCTTCATCTACTCTATTGTCAAATTTTCCAAGATTATCTTCATCTCTTTGTATATAGCACTTGAGCTTCCAAATACCTTGAAATATTTCACTATCGCAATTCCATGCCATAGCTCATATGATTTCATTCCATGTCTTTTTTTATAAAGAGTTGTGTTAAGAGTGTAGACTATTGTGTGAATTGCTTCTCTCCAATAGACGTCCAAGAGTTCTTCTCCTTTAATCATAGTTCTAGCTGCTTCTTATATAGTTTGATTCATACTCTCCACTACACCATTTTGTTGTGGTGTCTTAGGGACAGACAACTACCTTCTAATACCATGTTTCTCACAAAAGTTCTTAAACTCATCAGAAGTAAATTCTCCTCCTTTTTCAAACCTCAAACACTTAATTTTTCTATCAACTTCATTTTTAACTCTAGCCTTGAATATCTTGAATTTGTCTAATGCTTCTGACTTCTCTCTTAGAAATTTAACCCATGACATTCTAGAATAATCATCAATCAACAACATGAAATATTTCTCACCTTGCATACTCCTCATTTTGGTAGGATCACATAGGTCTGTGTGCACTAAGTCCAACAATCCAATAGACGACTGCTCCTTTCCTTTGTATGTTCCTTTCTTTCACTTTTTGACTTCACATTCTTTGCAAATTTTGTTATTCGGTTTGGTCGGCCTCAAAAAATCTCTCACTGAACTTGATGAACTAATCTTTACCAAGTTGTCAAAATTGATATAACACGTCCTTCAATGTTAGAGCTAGCTATCATTGATTTGAGATAACAAACAATTCTTTGTAGCTCCTCGTAGCAGATACATGTTTCCACTAGTTCTTTTCCTTGTTGCAATAACAACCCTGTATCCCCTCCGGATCTCACAACCATCATCTTGAAAAACAATATTGTAACCATTTTTGCACATTTTCTTAACATTCAAGAGATTATGATGTAAACCCCTCACATAGTAAACATTGTCAATATTATTTTTTCCATCAAAAGAAATAGACCTGATTCCCACAATTTGTGTTGTCTGATCATCTTTGAACCTAATAGAACTACCATCATACTTTTCAAGTTTTACAAACTTACTCTCATCACTAGTCATATGATTTTAAAATACACTATCGATTGGCCATTCATTTCTATCTCTCTAAGCATGTAAAGTAGTAGAGATAGTCTTAGGAACATCAATCTTAGGTTCATCTTTTTTCTATAAAAAACAAACTATTGTCATCTTCATAGTCTGATTCATCATCTAAAATAATAGCATCATATTTAACATAGTGGGCTCTCATAATAAACTTTTCTTTACCTTGTCTAAACTTTTTCCTTGATCCTTTTTCTGGGCATCTAGTAGCTATATGACCAATCTTTCCACATCTAAAGCATTTAAGAGGTATCATACCTTTGTATTTGTTGGTGCCTTTCTTTAGTTTCCTTACAAAGTTTGCTTCCATCTCATTTGAAATTTCATCTTCTGGATCATCCTCAGATGATTTGAAGATAGTCCCAAATTTATCTTAGTCTTTTCCAAACTTCCTTATCTCAAATGCTAATAAAGTGCCATAGAGCTGCTCCTTAGTAAACTTCTTCAGATCATAGGTTTCCTCTATAGAAAAGATCTTGTCACTGTAGCTTTTCGATAGAGACATTAGGATCTTCTCAATTATATATTCATCTATCAAGGTGCCACCAAGTTCTCTGATTTCATTTACTACACTGTCAACCTTCTAAAAATAGCTTGTTATATCTTCTCTTTCTTCCATTTTCAAGTTATCATATCTGCGCTTACCTGATAGTTTCTTTGATAATTTAACTTTGTCATTTCCTTCATAGATATCTCTCAAATTTTCTTAAACCTCATAATCATTATTCAATGAAATAATCTTTGTCAATTCAGTCTTTGATAAAGCACTAAAGATTGCATGCCTTGCCTTTTCGTTCTCTTTATAAGCATGAATCTCATCAAGAATGGTAAGACCATTTTCCAATTCAACATACTTAGTTTCCACATCTCTCCAAGTATTGTAACCCAAGGAGATTAGATAACCTCTCATCTTCACTTTCCAAAAGCTATAGTCAGATCCTTTAAAGATAGGAATGGTTAGTTTATGTACCATTAGATTAAGATCTACCTCAAGTGGTTAAGCTCTTCTCCAAGGAACAAAATCTCTAATACCAATTATTAAATATCCGAGAAACTAAGAGGGGGGTTGAATCAGTTGATAACAAAAATAATTTGTTCAATCCTTTTACACATTGATGGTAACCAATAGAATTACTAAATGTGGATATAACATGAAAGCACATACACAACACAACTCACACAATGAACAATAGATATGATGTGGAAAACCCAAGAAGGGAAAAACTATGGAGAATTTTCGTTCTCATTATAAAACATCGGTTAAGGTTATTTTTACAATGGGTGGATTAATGCCAGAATTCTCATTGCAGGTGGCCTTACTACCCAAAAAAAGGCTCAATGTTGAATAAAGAAGAAAGAAAAAGTGAATCCACCACTGATATACAATCTGCAATACCAGACTACTTTTGGTGCCTCAATACTAGTCACACACTTCACACATCAGCACCAATCAGATTTTTCCTTTTCAGTCTACAATATCTTCCAAAAAGTGCCACAATACCTCATTCAGATCATCCACATATTTATACTATCTTCAGGAAACATAATCTTCTAATTCAGCCAAGACAGAGATCTTAGGTCAACACTAAACATTTTGGTGGTGGGAAGGAATGAGAAGTAGACCATACCACAACACACATCAACGGTCAGATAAACATGTTACATCCATCACAAATTCTAGACCTGAATCATGACTCACACACTACACAAATGTCATCACTCATTCTTGAATTTTGGACCTAATCTGGACCCAAAGTAGCACTATCCAATACAATAAAAATAAGAATGGAACCAAGATACACATGAATACAATCAATCGACATCATATCCTATAAATATAGAAATCAAGATCACCATCAACACAAGCAAATAGAATATCAACTCAAACACATCTTCTAGAGCACTAGAGATTCTGGGAACACAACTTTCGGATCACCAGCTCCAAGCCAAGTGTTGGCATTAATGAAAACCATCAATGGAAACTAATCGTGATCATTAACATCACATTTGCAAATAGGATAGGTTAAGGAAACATGATGGGAGGAGCGGGAGCGGGAGCTCAAATTTCCAGCAAGGTGGGATTCCAATGGCGAGAGCGGCCAGATCAATGGTGCTGGTCCTATTGACGATAAGGACAAGCCCCCAGACTTCCTAGTTCCTGTTGCTGACTCACAGTCCAATGGTACTCTATTTGTCATGACAGTGGATTCTTCTAGGCATCTGGGGGAAGGGTCCAATGGGGGGCACATGCCACTAGTTGACCTCGTGGATAACGGGAGGGAGGGGAAAAAATGGTCTTCCCTTTTTGGATCTAGACCAACTGGTAAATCCTCCCTTCCTCCTGTTAAGAACATTTCTAACCCTTCTGGTGGTAGGTTTGCTATCTCCATCCCTGACCAGGTTCTGGACCATAATATCAATAGTATGTCGAACTCCTTGGTAGGGAAATTTATGGGTCCGCGCCCAAATATTGAAGTTGTTAGGGCCTTTGTTAATAAAAAATGGGCCCTTAAAGGAAACGTTGAGGTCTCGGCACTACCCAAAGGTCTTCTGTCTTTCTCTTTTTTGTGTGAAGAAGATAACGTTAAGATCTTGTGCAGGAGTCCCTGGATGGTGGGAAAGACAACCCTGGTTCTAAGAAAATGGCATCCAAAATTAAATATGAATGATTCTCTTCTGGCACAGGTTCCAATTTGGATAAAACTCCCAGGATTGCCTCTTGAATATTGGGCAGAAAGCATCTTCTCTGGAATAGCAAGTTCTTTTGGTGAGCTGCTCTCTATAGACCCAGTCACTGCTTCAAAAAGAAGATTAACCCATGCAAGGTTTTGTGTTGGAGTAGCCCCTGAGGTAGATATGTCAAAACAGATTGATCTAGTTTAAAAACTGGGAACCTGGAAGCAACATATAAATATGAAACTATTCCTTTTGCATGTTTCCACTATAAAAAGGTAGGTCATTGGGCAAAATCTTGCCCAAAAAAGCAAAAGGCGGAGCCTAATCAGTTAAAACCTCATATTGAAAGCTAGAATATGCCAGAGAAACAGGTGTGGCAAGTTAAAAACACAGAAAATAAGGAAGAAAATTCCAATCCCTTTTCTCCTTTGGGGGAACATAAGGAAGCCTCAAACTCTATCTTCAGTCCCATGGTACAGGAAGCAGATAGAAATGAAACAACCAAAGCTAGTCCCATAAAAACAACTCAGAAAAAGGATTTGAATGATTAGAATGATCCTCCAAAAGTGAAAGATGAAGTGGTTGATGACACATATGAAAACAAGGCAGTGGAAGCTAGAGACTATCAACCTGAGGAAGGTGAGATCCCAAATCCACAAGTTGAAAGGATAGACTCTTCTGTAGCCATACCTAGTTTTGAAATTCAAAAAGCCCAAAAGTGTGCAATTTTGGGATTGAGTCTCTCGGATTCGGATCAGAACTCAAGAACAGCAAACACTATTTCAACTGAGTCCAGAACTCCTAAATGGGGTAATGAAGATGAAATTTCCAAAATCCTCATCAATCCGGAAGTGGCTCCTGTGTCAGAAATGGAATGGAAGTAGCCTAAACACAGGAGTAAAAAAGCAGCAACACCCTCGACATCCCTGATTAGGAAATCCAGCAGAATAGCTCAAGTTGATGTGGGATACATCTCCTCTTCCCCAAGATGACCCTCTAACCACAAAGTTAGAGATATGGAGGCCAGCAAGAACATAGCAGATGGAACTCAAAAAACTCTCAAGGAGCTGGGAATTGGTAAGTAACTATGAAGATAATTTCTTGGAACATAAGGGGTCTAAACAATCCAGATAAACATGATATTATAAGGAATATGATAAGACATAGCAATCCTGACATTTTTCTTATTCAAGAAACCAAAATGAGTAAAGAAAAAGTTGAATCTTTGAAGTTCTTCAAAAATGGTAATATTAGTGGGGGAAGTTCTGAGGGTGCTTCTGGAGGCATTGCAACCATCTGGAATCTTAACACTGTTAAAGGCCAGGTCATTATTTAGGAAAGTAATTTTTCTTGTATTAAATTTGAGCATCTTAAAGATGGTTTTTCATGGGTTCTCACAAACATTTATGCTCCTAATACCTTAAAGGCTAGAAACTCTTTTTGGAAAATGATTAGACAGGCTAGGGAAAGTTTCAAAAATATAAGTTGGATGGTTATGGGGGATTTCAATATGCCTTTGAAAGAGGAGGAAAAATTTGGAGGTAGTCCTCCTCAGCTAGAAAGTAGGATGGCCCTCATGGATTTTATTTATTCCCTAGCTCTTAACGATTTGGAGATACAGGGTTGTAATTTCACTTGGACAAATAGAAGAAATGGTAATGACCTTATTCAAGTGCGCCTTGACCAAACTCTAATTTTTTATGATTGGTACAGTCAGTATTTATGTTCTTTGTCTGCACATATTCAGGTTGGTTCTGATCAATTTCCAATCACTTTCAATGCTGATCTGATCAATAGAAGAAAAAACTATCCCTTTAGATTTGAAAAAATGTGGACTCTTCACCCCGACATTAAAAAATATATTCAAAAATGGTGGAGTATCCAAGTTGAGGGAACAACAATGTTCAAAGTTGTTAAGAAGCTCAAAAGTGTGAAGGACAACATTCAAATCTGGAATAAGAACAGCTTTGGGAATATATTTGAGGCTAAGAGTAAAATTCAGGAAAACCTTATAGAAATACAGGACCAGATCCAGAAGGATGGTTTCAGTACTGTTTCTATTGCTGAGGAGAATGAGATTCTTAAGAAATACCATGACATTATTGCTAAAGAGGAAATGTTCTGGAAGCAGAGATTGAGATGCATGTGGCTCAAGGAAGGAGACAGGAATACAAGATTCTTCCATATGTCAACCATCAAACATAACGCAGCCAACAGGATGAACAAGTTAGTTGTGGACAGTGGGGAGTTGGTCAAGGAAGATGAAATAAGGAATGAAGCTAAGAGGTATTTCTCATACCTCCTAACGAGGGATCAAAGTTTGGATGCTGAAGCTCAGTCCTCTTTTCTTTAGAACATTCCTCGTCTCATTGATAACCAAAATAATGTATTTCTCTCTTCCATTCCTTCCACCTTAGAAATTAAAAATGTTGTTTTCTCCTTTGATGGAAACAAAGCTCCTGGTCCTGATGGAGTCCCAATGCTCTTTTTTCAAGAGTTTTGGGACATTATTGGGACTGATGTTGCTAATGGGGTTAAGGAATTCTTTGGGGCTAGAAAACTCTTGAAGGAAATCAATGGTACTTTTATTGCTCTCATCCCCAAGATTCAAGGTGTTGATTCTTTGGACAAGTTCAGACCTATTAGCCCCTGCAATTCCTTTTACAAGATCATATCTAAGGTCCTGACTTCTAGACTCTTGTCTATTCTCCTAGCTTTAATTAAACACTACCAGAATGGGTTTGTTCCTGGAAGACAAATTCTCGATTCCATTATTACTGTTCATGAGAATATTCACTCTCTTGTTAAAGAGAAGAAGCAGGGTCTCATCCTTAAGCTCGACCTCACCAAAGCCTACGATAGGGTTGACTGGACTCTTCTTCAGAAAGTTCTCACTTCCTTTGGGTTTGCCCCAAGAGTTGTGGATCTTTTCTCCCAACTTACCACTTTTGTGTCCTTTGTTGTTCTTGTGAATGGTTCTCCTTCAACCTTTTTCCAAGCTTCGAGAGGTCTTAGGCAAGGAGATCCTATCTCCCCCATCCTTTTCATTATTATGGCAGAATGCTTTGGTCGGACCATGGAAAACTTGGTGCAGATAGGATCCTTTAAGGGCCTCCAACCTTCTTCTATTGACCTTATTTGTTCACACCAGTAGTTTGTTGATGATACAATAATTATGGGGGAATCAAGAATCTTAGAAGCTAAATTTCTGAAGAGTACCTTGTGTAAATATGCTTCTGCTACGGGGTAGCTTATTAACTGAGCCAAAAGTGATGTCTTTTTCATTAATACCCCAGAGAGAAGACAACAAAGGATCAGCAAAATTCTGAAGTGTAAGATTGCTGACCTTCCTGCTACCTACCTTGGTCTCCCCATGGGGATTGCCCCTCCTGACTCCTATTGGAGTTCGCTGGTTGATAAATTTCACAAAAAACTTGCAGGTTGGAAAGGGGCTCTCTTAAGTCAAGCTGGTAAGCTCCTTCTCCTTAAGGCCACTCTTCAAAGTATTCCCATTTATGCTCTTAGCTTATTCAGAATTCCAGTCAAGTATGCTGAAGCTATTGAGAAAATTCAAAGAAGATTCCTATGGTCTGGGGTTGAGAAAAAGCAAAGAATGTCCTTGGTGGCATGGGATCAGGTCTGCAAGCCAAAAAGCAAAGGTGGTCTGGGGCTCAGGAGGATTCGCACTTTAAATGAATCTCTCTTGTCTAAACAAGCTTGGAGATGGTTTCACTTTGATTCTGAATGGTGCAAAATTTGGAGAAGTAAGTATTCTCTTCTTTCCTCTTCTCTTTCTTCTTTTCTTAATTCGGATCTCAGCATAAATGGATCCCATATCTGGAACCATGTTTCTAAATGTAAAGATGTGATTGCTAAAGGTGTGACATGGAAACTTGGAAATGGCAGAAAATTTAGATTCTGGGAGGATCCCTGGCTTTTTGACAAACCCCTTATGGATTTCTATGAGTGGGCTTCCCATGCCCCCTCCTGTATTGGCTCTTTTGGTACCTTAGTGGCAGATTACTGGGATGGGAACAACTGGCAAAACATTGATAGTATTCATCCTAGTCTCTCTAAGCTCAAAACCCAATTGTCTGCTATTTGGCTGAATAAGGAAGAGGATTTCCTGATCTAGAAATATAACCCCAAAGGTATTTTTACTGTATCTTTGATGTATTGTATCCTCTCCCCCTCCCCTCCTATGAATCCCTTCTGGTCTAAAGATTGGTTAAAAGGTCTCACTCCCAAAATCAATTTGTTCTCCTGGACTATTCTCCAGAATAAGATCCTTACTGTTGACAACCTTAAATGCAGATGTTTTGCCCTTCCAAATAGGTGTGTGCTATGCTTTCAAGGGGAAGTCAGTGGACCATCTTGCCCTCCACTGCTCTTTCTCAACCTCTGTTTGGGAAAGCTTCCTCAAGAGCTTTAGTCTAGCTTGGGTGTTTCCCAATAACATCAGAGATTTGTTCTCTTCCTAGCAAATTCATTGGACCAACTCTTTTCTGAGATGTATGTGGCAGCTCTCTCTTCCACACATTTTGTGGGGTCTTTGGAAGGAAAGAAACAACCGAATATTCAGGGATGTGTCCTTAAATCAAGACATTGTTTTTCAGAAAATTCAAAGGGCTATTCAGGAAAATATGGGAACTATGGAGGTCTCTTGTTACTCTAACAACTCCTTGGAGTCAAACATCTTAAGAGCTTGGAATATGAAGATCACTGATGGTCATAATATCAGCTACAATAAAAGGCTTGAAGTTAAATGGCAAACCTCTCCCCAAGGTTGGCTCAAAATCAATTTTGATGGAGCAGCCAAAGGAAACCTAGGTCCCTCGGGCTGTGGAGCTATTCTCAGAGACAACAGAGGCATTTGCAAAGGTATGATTGCTGTCCCTATTGGCATTCAAACCAATCATAAAGCGGAAGCTATGGCAGCCCTTCAAGGCATTATTCTAGCCAAAAAATGGAACTATCCCTATCTCTGGATAGAAGGGGATTCCAATAATATAAGTAAGTGTCTCAATGGGACCTCAAAGCCCTCTTGGTTGATTCACAATATAATTTTTTCTGCCATCGATATCATTAGAACCTTCAAAAAATGCCACATATCCCATATTTATCAGGAGGCCAACTGTTCTACTGATTGGGCTGCAAACGTGGCGGTTAAGAATGAGACTATTACCACGTGGACAGGTGAGAGTGGTCTCCCCGAAGATGTCAGACAAATCATAATTAATGAAAGATATCGAAGTACCCCAAAGACTCTTGATTGACAGGGCAATTATGATAAGTACTGAAGTAAGCACTTTGAGTTACTTCGATAATGAGGGAATTACTCATTATAACATCAAAGCTAGCAGAACGTGCATTATAACCCATCAGATCATTAATGCTATGCATGCTTTCTGGGTTTTTGTTTTAACTTCGAAAAGCTTTCTATTTCACCAGTTCTATAATCTAAACTTGGCTGTGAGAAACGACACCATGGGTGGAAATAGGAGAAGATATGAGCCAAGCAGTTGCAAGGAGTGGAAATAGAAAGAGGAGGTGTGGGAAATTTTGCAGAAGGGTGGTCTTTCGAGCTTCATTGAGAGACTCCATGGCCGTGATGGAAAGATAACTAGCTTCTTCTACAAAAATTAGAAGAAGGGCAAGCTTAAAATGGGCGACCAACTGGTGGAAATTGATGAAGATTTAATAGCTAAAGCTATGGGACTCAAAAGGGAGGTTGCAACTCCTACAGAGATAGGAAGATAAGTAGGGAAGCCATTGAAAGGTACCCGGTCACAAAGAAAGAGAAGAAAAGACTAGTAAAGTTGAGTAAAACCTATTACCCGCCTAGGGCTTTTGCAAAACCCTAGCGGGAAATTCTCTTTGTTTTAATGAGGTATCTAACTCTAGATGGTAGGTTTATGAAA
This sequence comes from Cryptomeria japonica, assembly GCF_030272615.1. Taxonomy (NCBI): domain Eukaryota; kingdom Viridiplantae; phylum Streptophyta; class Pinopsida; order Cupressales; family Cupressaceae; genus Cryptomeria; species Cryptomeria japonica. The sequence goes on from NW_026728839.1 coordinate 555,515, forward strand.
GTATATGGGTATCATTTTGTCCTCTTAAATCATTTTAGACATAATGATAAGGTGAATTTCCCTTACTTCTTGCTCTGTTCTATAAATGCCTCCCTAAAAGCCTATAAAGAAAATCCTTGGGGTGATACTGCAATGCACCAGGGACTTATGGTCCTCATTTATGACCATTTAAAGGCTAGTAAAATCAACTGAATGCAGCTCTTTATGGATTTGGAAGAAGAAATGTCTGATTCTAATTTCTCAGAGGAGGAGGAATCAGACAATGATTCCTCGACTGATAATGAGGAAAGCTCTGACAACTCAGAGTATTAGAGTAGTAAGAAGAGGAAATCAAGACCCTCTTCTTCTAAGAGCAAAAAACCCCAAAGCAAACCCTTGATTAGTATTTCTTCGGAAGAAGAGTACTCTGATTTCCTTGAGGAGAAGAAGAACCCTAAGGGGGTGTTGAAGGAAAAAAGTAAGAACCAAGCCCAGCCTAGGAAGAAGCAAAAGAAAATAGAGGAGTTTGGCAAAGAACCGGAGGAGACCGGCAAGGAACCGAAAGAGGACAAGCAAACAAGGACCCTGGAAGCTGAACAAAGCCTGGATATGGAGACTATGGAGGAGACTCTCAGGGCCGCCGACACTATTTCTACCCTCCATATCTCTAAAGATGAACAGATAACCCCTGGAAAAGTGACTCATTCTCCTGGTCCTCCTCCCGAGGCCTTGAAGGGTTTTATGAAAACCATAGAATGGCTTATTGATGGGAATAAGAAAACTATGGATGAGTACAAAAAACTCTGCAACAGAGTCCTAATCTTAGAGACCATTAACATTGGAGAGGGGAACACTATGGCCGATTATATCGAAGATCTGAAGAACACAATTGCTAAAGCGGAAGACATCAGAGATGCCTTTAATCCCCGGTTTGAGAAAATTGAAAAGGAGATACAGGATAGAAAAACCCTGGAGGAAACTAGTGAAAAAATGCTTTCGGACACAGTCGCCAAAGTGGACAAGATAGAGGAGTGCCTCAAGAACATTGCGGAGTAGAGCCTCAGCATTCTGAAAATCTCAGCCAACAACACTCATACCCTCATCAGCAAGCTTGATGACAAAAAGGAAACCCAGGAAATTGACCTCGATGTAGAAGGAATAGGGGAAGCCCAAGGTCCCAGAACCCGCACCTGTGGAAAGAGGAAGGAAAAGAAAGTGAATAAGGACCTAGAGGAGCTAAAAGTAGTTGGGGTGACCTATAATGAGTTGGTGACTAAGGCAGAGGATCTGCTAAAGAAAATTACTATGTAGTGTCTCCTTGGGTTATTTGTTGTTTTTTGTTGTTTAGCTATTTTTTTTGTTCGCTGGTCTTTTGACCAGACGCTCTGTTTGTGGACTCTATTTTCTCAGCTTTCTTTCTAACTATGTTGTAATGGTTTCGGGTCCTTAAAACCTATTTTTCAATCAATCAAAACATCACATTTGCAACATTATTTAGACTCTTTGATCATCCAAGATCAAATTTAATGGGGCTTCTATTAGATATTATAGGAGTTACATGGAGCTAGGGTTTTAGGTCCTTATTTTTCTTTATGTTTCTAACATGCAAAAATAATACATAGGGTATTAAACCTCATTGTAAAGGGTTTTTTATTCTTAGTTTCTCTGGTAGACACTATAATCTTATGCATTTTTCAATTTTAATATGCTCATGGCATTATATGAACAAGAATAGTTTGTTCCCCTCTTCTCTCATTGGATTGTTGTGTAATTTATTCATACCTCTATGTCTAATTTTGTCTCTAGTATTTTTTATGACTATACATTGAGTTAATTATACCTACCTTTCCCCACCAGACCTTAAATTTCATATGTACCCCTATAAAAAGTGGAATTAAGAACTATGCATGTTCAATATTGTCCCATTGATTCATTGTGTTGTTTTAAGTAGCAAAAAGCATACTATTCTAGTCTTGGTGCATCACAACCCTTTAATTTTTTGTATTATTTCTCTATATTTCCTCTTGTATGCTAATAAAATAAGACTAGAGTAGGGTTGGACCAATATTCAGCATCTAGATTAGAAAGGAAGTTGAACTTCTCCAGAGTCTCAACCTCACTTGCAAAGGTCTCAATCTTTAAGGTTGTTTCCATTGTGTCATTAGAATGCTATGCTTGGATTTAGCAAGGTGTGATTCTAGAAGATAACACAAACTAACAAAGTTTGCATTAACATTGGAATAATATCATAGATATATACAATCCACATCCAAGTCATCCCACTATAACTAAATGGGTGACCAACCCACATAATTCCATAAGTCATAGATCCCAAGGAAATGAAACATACAAACTCATCATCACATTAGTAATCATAAAACAAAGATATCAAAGAGGATAATTGGACATGTATCTAGAAACTTCCACTACACTAGTAATGTAAATTATTAAAATAAATGAAAATATACAAAATCTATTTACAATACTTCACATGTAGAGGATCTCACTAACTCATTTATTACATAGTGCCAAGAAAATATGTAATGATATGAAAATCTTCCAAAGAATTATGTTGCAATATCTCTCTCACCACTAGTCTCCATATCTCTCACAAGTTCTTCACGCTCAACCATGTGAACTTAAAAATCTAGAAAAAATAACAAGACCAAAGATAGAACCTATGAATCAAACCATACCCTTGTTCTGAAATAACATTTACCAAGTTGTGTAAAGTATTATTGCTTTCATTGTTTCCAAAATCAAAGGATATGAACATCTAACATTCAAATCAAATGAAAACATGACTGAAGATGTAAACCTCTCATATCAAAGGTGAATCAAACAAACCAATCATCCACAAAACAAATGAAATATGTCCAAATTCACAAACCATTTCCTATATTTGTCCACATAAGTCATCATAACTAGATTCATGGGTCAATACCACAACAAACAGAACAATAGAAATCCATAAAAACATGCATCTTATTCTTAACAAGTCCTCATAATTTTATATTCAAGACTAACTCATATAAGAAGGAAAAATATAAAATAAACAATGCATCTAATAATCAAACGGTATTACCTCTCAAATCATTCAACTATGACTAGACCAAGAGTGAGCTACAAGATCATCATCTACATAGGACACCAAGCAATTTAATCTTTAAACAATAAATAACAATATTGTCTTTCTTTAGCTCCATAATGGATTCACATCCATAACCAGGTATATGATCCTCAGTCAAAGAGTAATCATATCAACATACAATATTCATAAACAAGTGATCTCTTATCCTCACCCAAGCCTTCTCTAGTCTCCATGAGTATCCGACAAAATTCCATGCCAAATTTAAATGATTCTACAAGATCATGAAGCTCCAATCAAATTATTAATACTCAACCCCAAAGAGAACCAATAAGACCATTATCAAAGCTCCATCTTTAGAATCAACCACATATCAGGACTTCATGATCTAAATCTCAAAGAAATATTATATGCTCCAAAGAGCTTATCATAAATTGACACCTTCCCAAATACTCAAGATTCCTTCATCGTAAACCAAGATGTCTATATGTCAAAACAAATGAAGATAATAATCCATCATCAAATGATGAATCCACATCACTATCAAAGCTCCCATTGAACCATATAAAATATCTCTCTAGACACGATGATAATCATCTCCTATCAATGAAACCCAAGATGTTAATGAACTCTCACTATAGATGAAATATTAAGCAAGATCCCATCCATCACACCAACAAACATTATATAATATCATTAGTCTTCTAATTGAATATAATACATGGACTACTACACACTGCAACAAAAAAAAATTAAATCTCAAAACAATGAAGATAAAGCATACTATACATGATAGGTGGGGGAAATAGGATTCATGGATATATGCATGCAAACAAGGAATCTATTTCATTCCCACTGAGACATTGGAAGGAGAATTATCCACTTGCTTAAGATGATTTAAGCACAAAGTGGATGCAATGATTCTTCACTATGAGGGGAATATGACTATGCCAACTATAATAAAAGAATGCAAGAAGTAGGTCCAATAGGTTGAAATGATAATTTTCAGCATGTGCAAGAAGACAAAGAATTGACAAATAGATTCCAAATAAATAACTGCTAGAGAAGACTATAACTAGCCTACAGTTTGAATTTCAGGGAGAGGTGAAGGGAGCAAGGAGCCCCACTCAACCTGATTCAGAGAAAAAGGCACCATTCTTAGCCCATGACCGACAATTTTAGCTCTGATGAATTCCAGACTGTAGATTTCCTCCTTCTTCCTTGTACTGATTTTCATAGGTTCGTCGCATGTTCCCACACACAGAAAAAGAGAGAAAATGTTGGGTAGAAAGGGTTTTGCCTAAGTCAAACCTCAGTTTTAGGAATTGGCCTTGAAATTGAATTGAATTGAAAGTGTGTTCTTAGGTAGTAGAGGCTAGAACTAAAACTGGAATGTTTTACCTAAATAATCCTTCTTGGTATCAAAATGCTCATGAAGATGTTGATGTTGACTTGAATATGGCTAAATTTGGGAATAGAAGATCATGTATGCCATCACAAATTCATAAATCTATAAATTACTCCTATTCTTCAATGTCTTAATGCTTGATCTCTTTCTCTTGAATTGAATTGTCTCATTTTGTGTCTATATTGTCTAGTCCATGTGTGCTTTCTCAAAATGAGGGAGGATACCTTGCTTATATACCTCTCCCAAGCATTTCGGGGCAAAACTCAGAGCAAGCTAACACAAGAAATGATTTCTCACTCAATCAAGCTGACCGTTAAGTGGTTCAAGTTTGGAGCCAAACATCAGGGAGGAAGGTGCCCTGATTGGCTTGCTCCCAGGAGCAAGTCACCCTCATTTCTCCCTCCAATGTTGCCCCAAATTCAGACTTACGGTCCAAAATGGGAATAAGATGGAATGAAATGTTAAATTGGGCTAGATCAAGAATGTCGGGCACAAAAAGATAGGAATGCTAAAATACGACCTAGTAAAACTCCACCAAATGTGAACAAAGCTTCTCATGCGTCATAATTATTGCTAAGATTTAGGTGAACAAGTATATCAATCACTCCCAAAAAACCCTAAATCACTATAATAAACATACTAATGTAATAATGGTGACCAAGAGTAAGGCCTACCAAATAGAATCCACATCAAATAATATTACAATATTTACACATAGGCAACATCTCAAAAGTGAAATAAATAGCCAATATTTCAATCTCAAATGACTAAAAATAGATTCAACCTCACATTAGTATCATGCAATTTAATGAAGACAATGTTGGTATTTTTGGATTGTTGGCATTTTGCATGTAGATTGCATTAATGATATGTTGTCATTGATGTCAATTGAACCGGTGAATGATATTCATGATATTGCTTTTGTGTTGTAACCGGTATGATAAACTTTGTGGAAGATGTTGTAAACTGGTATATGGTAGTTTGTAAGTTGAATCGGTGTATAAGGTTAAACATTTCTATGTTATGTAAACCAGTAAACCCTACCAGTTGTTTTGTGTTAAACCCTAACCAATCAAGTTTGTTGGTTTAAGATCTGATGTTGAGTGGTAATGATGGAGACATGTGTGATCATTGTGTGAGGATAAGTTCAGATTGATTTGGAGTGTTTGATTGTCTTGGAAAGGAGCAAAGTGGATTGCATCAAATACATAACGTGTGATGAGTTACAAGTCCGATGAAGTAGTGATCATGGTGATGAATAATGATGAACAACAAATATCCTAAATGGTACTAAGAGGGGGGGTGAATCAGTATATACAAAAACTTCTCCACAACTTATCAAGTTAAAACAATTCTAACTGGTTGTCTTCATCACTGAACTTAACCATGGCAATACCAGTTAAACACAATAAGACTTCAGACATCTAAACCAGTAAAACTGAATACTTCAAATATCATTCAACACTTGATAACTACTTCACCAATATACTCATGCATGTGTTGTATCAGTAATACCAAAACCATTAACTTTGCATGCATATACATCTAAACAAAGACTGTTGAATCATCACATGAAAAATGCACAACTCATGACACACAGATTTTTCACATGGAAACCCAAATGGGAAAAACCACAGTGGGGATGAATACCCACAAGCTTGTTTTTGAACTCTTTTGAAGCTCGCTCTGTTAGGATCATAGTCTAGTTAAATACTTTATAATAAGGTTTTGTTAGGAACCGATCCTGTTAATGATCACCCAGTTAAGGGATGGCTATATACCCTGTTAAAGGTTGAAACCCTGTTAAAGGTTACCTTGCTAGAGGATTTGAAGAACTCAATGATCTTGAGTCACCTGGTTAGAGGATTTACAATCAGCCTGTTAAAAATACTCGATAAAGGGATTTTCCAACTATTGAAATGGTTAGAAGACAATAGGTAAAGCTCTTATCTGATAACAACACTACATGCTAAGGCAAATCCTTTTCAATTCCTCTACTCTGCAATCACACTCTGCAGTTTTCCACTCACTAGTCTGGCAAGTATCTCATCACTCGGATAAAAACACAACATTTGCCAACACAAACAATACCAAACATCATCGACCTTATAGACAACAATTAGGTTGGTAGCATAAACCCTAAACATTTAGGTTTACAATTACAGGCGGTCCAATCCTAACCGTTCAAAACACGTTGCATAGAATGAAACAATCTCAAACAAATCGCAAGTCATTCTGCATCGTCCATTCTCCACCGCATATGGAAATCAGTAACCTATCATGCTCTCTTCACATACTACTAAGAAGAATGTTCATTCCCGAGGTATACATTTAATGCAATTGATCTTCACATGCAAGATCCTCAAGGAAATCCTTCACGTGCACAAAACTGACGTGGCATCTCAATCTCATCCTTATCTCTTAGCTAGCTCATCATAGAATGTCACCGGTTGCATCACATAAGATAGATTGCCAAACTGGAAACCCTAGAGCTGATATTACCAACTGGTAGTCACACTTAGTGAAACCCTAACATCGGTTCACTACATCTCTTCATACCAGTTCTCCAACTTGAACATTAGTAACAACTTATTCCAATATTCATACCGGTTCACCTGCACTTATTGACATCAATGACAACATACATTATCATCATATCATCAAATCATCATATGCCAACATACCGGTTCATCAAACGCCAACACATGGAGCAGTTGGAATTTTCTTGAAGAATGTGAAGAGATTGTTATGATTTCTAATGGTCAAGATTGTACCGACTTGTTTGTAATCTCGATGATGAGAATTAGGGTTTTTGTTGTGTTTTTTATTAAGGAAAAAGTAGGTTTTGAAGGGGGCCTGAAACCCTTTACAAGCAGAACTTAAACAGCAAAGCTACGAGAAACAAAAAAGAACAAAACCACAAAAAAACTAGCAGAAAATCGGAGAAAACCCCAAAAAGCCCCATAAAGCCAGCAGGCCTTCCAGCATTCAATTTTTTTCCAGGGCTTTAGCCAGGGTGTTTCTATTTTCATACAGCTCTTTGATGTTGTCTTTGAGGTTGGGGGGATCCTTTGGTGAAGCAGCCACAACTTTCTTGATACTGGCCCTGGTTCTCTTCGCAGTACCACCCACCTGTGTAGCATCACCACTTCCAGTCTAGATGGTCTCTTCCTCCTGGTCAAGATCCACGACCGATTTAGGAGTATGGTCAATGACCTTGGTGATATCCTCCAGGTTTTTAGTGCCAGTAGTAAGGATACTTGGGATAACTCCCATCAGATTTTTCATCGCTTCTTTTCCCTCTTCCAGCAATTTTACCTTATTCTCCATTTCCTGCTTCCAATTAATCTGCTCTTTGTTTTCATCCTCCCTCTTTTCATCCATTTTTATCCTTTACTTATCTAGGTTTTTCAGGGTCTCATAGGTCCATCTATCGAAATCCATTCTAGCCTCAGAAAGCTTCTTGAGGTTATCCAGGATAAGCCCTTTACCAGCACTTTCCTTGTCCTCACTATCTCTGTCCTTAGTTAGGTCCTTCTCAAAATTCCCCCCAGTTTCCTCGTTATCCTTGGGTTCTGCTTCTTCCATCAAATGGCTATTGTCCTTATCAGGGCATTCGCTGAGGGTAGGGCTTTCTTGACCAGGCTCATTATCTCCACTTTCTTCCTCATTACCCAGCTCCTCATAGGTTTTTTGTTGTATTACCAACCCAGTTGATTTGTATTTAAGGTCGATGAAGTTGTTTGTAAAAATGTTGGCAAAGTTGGCAGAAATTAGTTGAGTGTGTGGTTGCCAAACCGGTGGATGGATTTGCAATTTATGTAAAGGCGGATTGAAGCTTAAGAAGGATCTGATCAAGCAAATGTAGTTCTATTCAGACAGATCAAGAAAACCTATTGTTTTCTAACAATTACAGCAGAAATCAAAATCCCCTAACCGGGTAAGCTCTAACAAGCTCGGTTACTTATTAAATCCTCTAACAAGGTGGTCCATTAGTTTGGATTCTCAAATCCTCCAGCGAGGTTACTCCTAACAAGGTATTGTGCTTTTCATCAAGGCATATTTGTAAAATCCTCTAACCAGGTGATTCCTAACCAGAATTACTTCTTAAGAGGACTTATTGTAAAGCTTTAATAGGCTTGGCTCCCAACAGGGTGAACTTCAGAAGAGTTCAGATAGCTATCCTTGTGAGTCTCATCTCACTATGGTTTTTACCTATTTGGGTTTTCCACGTATAAATATTTGTGTCAAGTGGTGAATGTTTTTGTGGTTATGATCTTATTTGTTGATTTGATTAACTACTTAACTATTGTGATATGGCATGATAACTGGAAGCATTGAGAGATGAATATGTTGATATTTGATTAAGCATTGTTGATGTTTACAAGATTGAAGTTGTTTACTGTTAAGTTGGTATAACAATTAAACCGGTTGATGTTGGTAATCTTTGAGACATTATCTTGATAGAACTATCTTGTTGATAAGTTTATTTTGAGTTTGGGAGTTTGTATCAATTTTTGAGTATACTGATTCACCCCCCCCCCCCCTCTTAGTATTCTATCAGATCCTTATTCTTTCCTCATATCATCAGACAATAAGTCATAACATGTGGATTTACAAGACCCAAACACAAGGATCAATGTTAGACCTAGTTTTTAAAATAAATTCATATATGAGTAACCATAGCTCGATAATAACCTTTCAAGTAGCCATGCAAACTTGTAATTATCTTCATCTAGGAAACCAGATACAATCTTATCACAGATCTACACACCATAGGTTTTTGTTGACATGTGAAACCTATAAAACCATCTTTGTAAATTTTAAATACACTTAAACATCTATACATCCACATCATACATGTCATCTAAACAATGGAAATAGCACTAATCTACAAACCCAAAACTAAAAATAAGAGAAACTACAACCCAATAGGAAAACCAAGTTGTCCAAGAGCTTATATCATATGAAACATATCAACTCCACAATTCACAAAGATATTAATAGCTTACCTTCGAGTCTTTTATGTAACCAAGTGCTAAAACCATGAAGACAACATAAGAATTCCATTATGTAGTCTAAATAGCAATTGTTTCTCCATGTGACTAGCATTTCAAAAGTACCCATCCAACATGAACACCTTCTCTACACATGACCACATGGTAAAGGAACAAAACCACCAAATGTGAGGATACAGACATATTGTCAAACAGAAGCTCGTAGTTACCAAAAACTAAACAAATCCATGAAGATCCACAACCATGAGATTTTGATGCCCAACATAAATCGCATTGATAATATCCATGGCTTCCAATTGTTGATGTATAATCATGCTTTGGTGCTTGGGTGGCTTGCTTCAATGGCATCTTGCTTGGTTGGCAAGTAGTTATGGCCATGTGGTAAGTTAGGTAGGGTGGTAGGTAGGATATTTTTCCTTTATATACATCTCCACTCCTCTCCTAACATAACCATTCACCTCACTTAATTTATCACTCTTTATTTTTCTTTGCATTTCTCTCTCTTTGTTATTTTCATTATGTCTAGTTTTCTTGGATAGTCTCACATGATATTAGAGCTTTGTCTAGTGCAATGGAGATGTAAATGAATTTGCATCCAATTTCTTCATGGAGATTTGAAGTGTGACTATAAATTATGTCATTTCATTGATATGAGGAGTGAAGATAGCAAATTAATGGTGAATTTTGCACCTTTGTTGTAAATTTGAGAGATACTTGCAAAGTTTACTATAATATTGAAATATTACAAATTCATGAAAATTTTGAAAAATTTGTTTCTATTTGAAAAAATATTGCACTTTTTTTCATTGATTTGCTAATATTTGTCAAAGTCACTCTCATATTTGCAAAGATTTATGCAATATTTAAAAAAAGTTGTAGAAATTTGCTTAATTTTTTATATTTACAAGTATTCATGAAATTAGCTTGAATATCTACATAAATTTATTAGTTGATTGTTGGGGAACCCCACTAATTTTGTGTGATGTGTCATGTCGAATGTTGCAAGTCTAACACCAGTTTTTTGCTTAGGCATTGTCGGGAAAGCACAAAAACTGAAGCTCAAAATGAAGAACATCAAAGTCTCCTTTTTCAAAACTGACATGGACAGGTTCTATGTTACATCACTATAATGTCGGATGATATTCAATGGTATCTAATGATGAAAATAATCGCATGAGTGTCATTAAATATTTAAATTTTAAAAATTTAGAGTCCAAATCCATGATTGTTGGGTCAATCACATATTTGTTGAAATGACATGATATTAAAAAGATCAAATAGAATGTATAGAAGTTGTTACAGCCAAATATATTCAAAGCCTCAATATTAATCAAAAACCTTTTAAGTTCAAAAGCTAATAGAATGGATTAAAAACTAGAATGTAAGTTGCACTTTCCTTTGGTGCCTTTACCAATGAAAATGAGTGCAAAAAACAGATATAAAAGTGATTAAAAACTATTCATTCTGTGGAGGCAGGAAAAGCGAGATCGGGTGACCAGGACCTAATCCCACTTTTGCCAACACATTGGGAATACAAAAGAGCCTAGGGAAATAGATCACTTTGGCTACTCCTTGTGAGAAAGAGAGATCCAAGGACTATCTCTTAGGGTTTCTATTCCTCTTGTTGCAAATGATGAGAAAAACTAGGGCTTGAATGATCAACTAGATAAGGAGATAAAGAATAAAGCACAAATGAACTTGAAATTACACAAAATTGTAGATCTGAAACTGAGATATTGAAAGAATGAAAAGGGGAGGATTTTGGATGTGTACCTGATGCTGCAAACTGAGCCAAACTGACCAAGACCAGGGTGCCATGCCACTGTCCTTGAGAATCTAACAGAGGGTTGTAATTGGAGAGAGATAGAATCTAAAGGTCCTGAAGCTGAAACCTATTGAAAATGACTGATTTTGAGGGGGACCAGGGTGCCACACCCCTGTCTTTAACATTTTTCTGCAAATTTGAGACCTATGGGTCATTCCAGTGCATTTTCTTGATCTGAAACTATCTTCGGGCACTTGTTTCTGCACCTACAACTTAAAAGGGAAGGTTTGGGTGGCTATATAGGGTTTTTCCTCAGTCAAACCCATGTGTTGGTGATTTTTACCTCCACAAATAGTCGATAATATACTGAAAATGTGTGTGCTAGAACCTTGTGTGTATGCAAAATCCTAAAATGAAAGAAACTAGAGCTACCCTACGCATGAGAGTAAACCCTAAATATAAATGTGAATGTAAATGACAATGCTTCAAACCAAATATGTTAAATGATCTAAAGCATGAATTTAAATATGCAAGTTGATGTAAAGAAGTCATACAAAGACATGAAAATAACATGAAATCATACTGATCCCCTAGGGAGAGGTATTGCCACTAGATCTCCTATTACTTTTCAATGTCTTCAAGGCTCCTAATTGATGATGAATTCTTGAAAAATTCTTGATGAATGTTATTGAATTTTGTCAAAGACTCCACATAGGCTTCTCTTTCACTACATAGAAGGCTCCTTAAGCTTTCTCCAATAGCTTTTTTCCTAGATTTGATTCCTTTTGATTAGATAGATCTCAGATGCCTTCAAATGAAGAAAGAGAGCTCTTATGTATGAAGCCCTAGATCTTAATTTCAATTTGACTATGTCTTTAGGCCAACCTAGGAATTTAATTTACCACCAATATTTTGGGGTTAAGCAATATAATATCATAGAATTGTGCTCCCAAAATTTCGGAAAAAAAGTCGAGGACCATGTGCACTCCCGCCACAGTTCGACTAAATTTTCACCAAATTTTTAGGGCCATTATATATGATGATATTAGAGCAAAACCCAAAGTTACAGCTGATTTAAAGATGCTTTGATATGTGAAATCAAGCCTTAAAGGTCGAAATAGGACATAATTAGGGTTTATGATTAAATGATTTACTGGAGGAATAAAATGAAAAGGGGCACGCTTAGGGTAAAGGGCCCAACTTTATAACATGTAAAGTGATGAAACATGACTTTAGATTTACATAAATTAATTAAATAAATGCTTAAAGGGAAATAACAATGCAAGATGCAAACACTCTAAAGCGAGTGCTAAGCTAAGTGTGAAATTGCACCACCCTAGCAAGGGTGTACAATTTACGACACTACATTTAGCCCCCACTTTAGCGGTCATATGACACTACATACATATGCAAGATAAAGTAAATAAAATTAAATATTCATGAAAAAAGATATATCCACAAGTTGTCGGAGGAAGCCCCCAGCGGTATTTGTAGTACACGGTCAAGAACCGCACCCTACAAAACTACATGTTAGATAAAATCACAAAATCACCTAAATGCTTACTAAGGAAGGTGATGAAAATTCAAGGGTAGCTATATACCCTCCCTCTTTCGGCTTGTTAATTTTAGTGAGTTGAAACAGAGTATCATGTTTATCATATCGAATTGTGAAAGAAGATTGATGACAAATGCTCACAAGAAGATTTGATACAAGATAAAAAAAACTAATGGAGAATCATTTGGTAAGAAAGAGGACTAAACCTCAATTCCAACACAACAAAAAGTGTGAGGATTTCAGAGCTCTCTAACACAAGATGAAAAATTTAAATGGAAACAAATGGAAGAAATATAATCCAAAAATGCAACTCCATAAAAGAAATTGGAAAAGAATGGAGGATTGAAATTACATCAAGGAGAGATTATTTATAGCAATACTCTTCTAAAAGAAGGCAAGATATCCTCATGAGGGATATGCACATGCACAAAATATAAGGGTTTATTATAAAAGATACTAGTCAATGAAGAAAAGAAATTGATGAATGACCAGAGACTTCCAACACCAAGGAGGAGGTCCCAATTAAGGATATGTACTTAAGATCCCCATTAGGGATGCTTTTTCCAACATGAGAGAAGGAATTCAAATATGAATACACCTCTATAATCAATAAGAAATCTTTATAGAAGACATTACTTCACAAAGGGGGAATTTTAATCTCAATAAGGAGAGATGTTTGAAATCACTCTTGCCCCTTATATATAGGGAGAAGAGATGAGATAGAAACAGACTATTATGTTTCTTCAAATAAGTATGATTGCACATGAAATTGTACCATCATGAATGACAATGAACCCCTAATAAGTGAGCTACCAATGTTACATAATGAGGAGCAACATAATAGCCATTAATGTTATTTAAAGACATGATAGATTGAATGAGGTATTTGAATATGATATATTAAATGCTCTACTATAAGTGAGATTAAAAACATGTATAAGATGATGAATGTTAAAAATTATTTAGAAAGAGAGAAGTTTATAGGAGAATAATAGGCCACTAAGTCATACTTTTCTTGCACACAATAAATATTAGGAGAGGGATAAGTATAATTCATTAGAGCCCTATTCCTAGAAAAAGGGATTTTAGAATGAGTAGAAAATAAAGTCTCATAAGTGGGATTAGAAATCTCTTGAGGAGATTCATAAAGAGATTTGTTCATCACCAAAATTTCCTTATCAAATGGATGAGTGTTGAAAGAAGTAAAAGATGATTTGATTGAGGTGAGGTCATCATCACTACTAAATATAGCATTCACATTGAGAGATGGTCTTTTAGATGATTTGGTGGGATTAGAGGGATTATATCCAAGTCCAAATGAAGCTTCATGTGTATTATGTTCTAAATGAACTTCAATTCCTTGTTTAGTTGCGCCACAACCATCGCCAATATATCCACTCTTAGCTAAAATGTGAAAACCAAGGCCATAAAGGGATGCCAAATCTAAAAGAGATGGTGATGCCTCATAGGTCTCATTGCTATATGAATTAGATGAAGGATTTAAAGAATTATTTGAATTAGAAGCAGCCACAAAGTGGTTACTTAGTTGTTTAGACAAAATGGGTTTTTCTTTAGGTTCCTCCTTAGATATCTCCTTCACAGTATTAGATCCTTTCCAATATACTCTATACTCTCCTATAAAAGTAGGGGTAAAGTCTAGAGATCCCCAATCATCATTTGAGAGCACTCCTTCGGGAGAAAAGATATCCTTGGGAGGAGATTCCAATTGAGTAAAAGAATTAGGAGTACTGGAAGGAACAACATCATTAAAGGAAATAGATGTATTTGAAGAAGTAGCAGGATTAGGAGAAGAATGGGAAGTAGTTGAACAAGAAGATCCAGGTTTTAATGGTTCTTGAAGTTTGGTATCAGCTAATAAGGTGTATGTCATATTGTTATAAATGAACATGACTTGCCTATGCAAAGTTGAGGGTAAAGCTTGCATGCTATGAATCCAAGATCTCCCTAATAGAAGGTAATATGTCAAATTACTAAGCATAACATGAATAGGTGTAGGTAACACAAAAGGACCTACCCTAATAGGCAAGGTTATGACACCTAGACATTGTTTAGTAACATTATCAAAGCCGCAAATATTAAGAGAATTAGGTTTGATGATAGAACGATCCACTTTAATCTTATCCAATAGGTCTACACCACAAACATTAAGGCCATATCCATTATCCACAAGGGTTCATTTTATAGCACTATCATTGATAATAACCACAGTCATAAGAGGATCATATTGGTGTTGAATTTCACGAGAAGGTAACTCATCTTGTGTGAATAGAATTTGAGCTTTAGGTTTATTCATGGGATCAATGAAAGCAGTCATGTTATTAGGTGTCACTGCAGGTGGGACATCTAAGTTTTTCAAAGCATCTTGTAACATCCCATGATAAGAAGGTGAAGTTTGAACCAAATCCTAAATAGAAATCTTGGCAAGAGTAGCTTTAAGTTGTTCAATGAGATCATACTCCTTACTAAGGGTTGATATATGAGGTACTTGTGGAAGAGTAGGTTGAGAGGGAGCGAGTGAAGTTGGGGTAACTGGAAGAGGATTAGGTTTCCTATTGTTTCTTGTGTTGTAGGTATGAGCAACTGTATGATATTTCTCTTCAATCATTTTCTTAGCATACTCATGAGATCTCTTAGTAGGATAACCTCCTTGCACAGTAAGAATAGGTTTCTTAGGAGTACAAAATGAATCATTGGCATAACCACCTTGAACCACTAAGATAGGCTTACCTTGGGAATTTTGAGAAGGACAAGCACCTTGAACTATGAAGAGGGTTTTATTAGGTGTTTCATTCACATGTATCAAATTGATTGAAGATGGTTTAGGAATATCAAAGGTATGTTTTAGGAGGAAAAGTATTAGTAGGAAAGGTCATATCACCCTCTATCAACAAAGGATCTACATGGGGAATAGACTCTCTAGGAGAAGGATCAACATTACTCTCTAAAGTCTCACCTTTAAGAGGGAGATCTTTGGAAGAGATGTCACAATCTCTTCTTGAAATAAGGTATCCTTATGAGTAGAACCTAGTTGGGGAGAAGGAGATGCTTTACCTTTAGAGGGAAAGTGATTGAGAATTATGGGAGGTGAGATGCTATCAAGGGGGTTACTCTCATAGGGTAGAGAATAATCAACACCTTCTTCTAATGGTTCATCCCAAATAGTGAGGTCTTTGAAAAAAGTATTAGAAATATCTTGCACAAAGATGTCCTTATTGTTATTCCCAATTTTGGGAGAAGGGATAACATTGTTCATTAATTCTTCCTCCTTAGGAGGGAGAGCATCACTACATGTGTTTAACTCATCCTCTTGCCTCAAAATAGGTTCAATAAGATCTTTAGGGGAGGGAGAATTAAGGAAATTGATTATGATTTCATCTTCTTTTCCTAAGGCATCTTCATGGGTAAGACAAGCTTCGGGGCAAGGAGAAGAATATCTCACTAATGCATCATCTCTAGTGGGAATTTTGTTGAAGTCAAAAGAGGAAATGCCATCACTAGGAAAAGTAGGGATATTACCATTTCCTTGCACAAAATGATCCTCATGAGGGGAATATTCTTTAGGAGGGAGATGAACATCTTTCTCCAAAGATCCATTCTTACAAAGGAGATATTCGAAAGAAGTGCTCATAACCTCTTGTTGCACTAACATGCCCTCATTGGTAAGACCAAATTTAGGAGAAGATAAGTCAATTTCCATTAATACCTTTTCACTTAGAGAGGCATCATGTAGGTAAGGTAAGGTAACATTAAGAAAGGTGTTTAGGATATCATCCTCTTCCTCTAAGATAGCTAGATGGGAAGGGCACATTTTAGGTGAATTGTCTAGATCACTCTTCAAATCTTTATCCTTAGAGCATGGGAGAGTTTTGAAGGGTTGGTAACAACTCTCTTAGGCACTAAAATGTTGTCATAGATACAAGAAGGTTCTTTAACAAAGGGAAAATTTGAAAAAAGGGAAGCTAACTCATTATCATATTTAGGAAATGAATGCATCATGACAAAAAAAATTCCTCTTTCAAATGATAACATATGCAAAATAGAAGGAAATGTTCAATTTTAACCAATGCAAGCACTCTAAATGTTGATTTAGAAAATGAAATTTATGAGTGAAATATGTTCCAAAATTAGATCTGAAATTAATGATCCAAATTAAGCTATCCACAAGTACAATTTTGAATTGAAAAAAAATAGGGTTTTAACAAAATTAACCTCTAAATTTTTTAAATTTGCAAGAAATTGAAACATGTAAATGTAAATTTGAATTTGAAATAGAAAAAAATACTCAAATATGAGAAAATAAATCAAAATTGAAGAAGGTTGGATTCATGCTGAGTTCACCAAAATGAGGAGGCGGGAAAAGCAAGATCGGGTGACTAGGACCTAATCCCACTTTTGCCAAGACATTGGGAATACAAAAGAGCCTAGGGAGATAGTTAACTTTGGATACTTCTTGTGAGAAAGAGAGAGCCAAGGACTATCTCGAAGGGTTTCTATTCCTCTTGTTGCAAATGATGAGAAAAACTAGGGTTTGAATGACCAACTTGACTAGGAGACGAAGAATAAAGCACAAATGAACTTGAAATTACACAAACCTGCAAATCTGAAACTGAGATACTAAAAGAATGAAAGGGGGAGGATTTTGGATGTGTACCTAATGTTGCAAACTGAGCCAAACTGACCAGGACCAGGGTGTCACGCCACTGTCCCTGAGAATCTGACAGAGAGTTGTACCTGGAGAGATGGAATTTGAAGGTCCTGAAGCTGAAACCTATTGAAAATGACTAATTTTGAGGGGGACCAGGTTTCCAGGCCCCTTTCCTTGACATTTTTCTGCAAATTTGAGACCTTTGGGTGGTTCCAGTGCCTTTTCTTGATCTGAAACTATCTCCGAGCACCTATTTCTGTACCTGCAACTAAAAAGGGAAGGTTTGGGTGGCTATCTCAAACCCCTGTATCGATGATTTCCACCTCTACAAATAACCGATATTGTACTGAAATTTTGTGTTCTAGAACCTTGTGTGTATGCAAGATCCTAAAATGAAAGAAACTAGAGCTACCCTACGCATGAGAGTAAACCCTAAATGTAAATGTGAATTTAAATGACAATGCTTCAAACCAAATATGCTAAATGATCTAAAGCATGAATGTAAATATGCAAGTTAATGTAAAGAAGCTCATACAAAGACATGAAATCATACCGATCCCCAGGGGAGAGGTATTGCCACTAGATCTCATATTACTCTTCAATGTCTTCAAGGCTCCTAATTGATGATGAATGCTTGACAGATGCTTGATGAATGTTGTTGAATGTTGTTGAAGACTCCAAATAGGCTTCTCTTTCACTACATAGAAGGATCCTTATGCTTGCTCCAATAGCTTTTTCCTAGATTCGATTCCTTTTTATTAGATAGATCTCAGATGCCTTCAAATGAAGAAAGAGAGCTCTTATGTATGAAACCCTAGATATTAATTTCTTCTTAATCATGTCTTTAGGCCGACCGAGGAATTGAATTTCCCACCAATCTTTTGAATTTAAGCATTCTAATATCATAGAATTGTGCTCTCGAAATTTCGAAAAAAAAGTCGAGGACCATGTGCACTCCCACCACGGTCTGACCAACTTTTCTCCAAATTTTTCAGGGTTGTTAGATATGATGATATAAGAGCGAATCCCAAAGTTACAGCTGATTTCAAGATGTTTTGATATGCGAAATCAGGCCTTAAAGGTCGAAATAGGACATAATTAGGGTCTATGATTAAATGATTTACTGGAGGAATAAAATGAAAAGGGGCACGCTTAGGGTAGGCCCAATTTTATGATGTGGGGAGTGATGAAACGTGACTTTAAATTTAATTAAATTAAATAATTGCTTAAAGGGAAATAACAATGCAAGATGCAAACACACTAAGGCAAGTGCTAAACTAAGTGTGAAATTGTACCACCCTAGCAAGGGTGTACAATTTACGACACTACACATTCCTAGAATAGTTCTCAAGTAATAGATTTTTTCACAATTGTTACAAGTGGAAGACCACTCTTCCATTACCATTGGTTATGTTGCACAAGATGGTGGATGCCATTTTCAACAGAATGTAATAAAGGGAAGCGCAACAGTTATGCCAATATAATATATAAATAAAAGAGAGAGGGCCCTAGAAAAAATTATTAGGTTTCTTTCTACAATTTTGTTTTTGATATGTATGAAGTGGTGCAACAATTAAATGCTATATGGATGATATTCAATGGTATCTAATGATGAAAATAATTGCATGAGTGTCATTAAATATTTAAATTTTAAAAAGTTAAGCACCAAATCTACTATTGTTGTGTCAATCACATACTTGAAGAAATGACTTCTGATATTAATAAGATCAAATAGAATGTATAGAAGTCGTTACATACACAACACTAGTACTCAATGCAACAACTAAACTATGAATAATCATAACTAACAAAAAAAATATTTATTCATTACTGGCTTTTGTCATCGTTAAAAGCATAAAAATTTAGCAATAAATCATTGTAAGTTTTACTTCCTTAAAACTAATTGTCACTTAGACTATGATGATTAGAGTTGGCATAAAAGATGATCAATTATCAACAATATCTGGGACAAATATATTACCAAAAATAGCATCATAAAAAATATTTCAAAACTATTGACATGCCCAAAAAAGATATTTTTATAAAATATCCATAATTTATATCCAATTACCAAACATAAATAATTGGATTCCATGACAAGTAAAAAAATTCATAGAAGTGAGGAAAAGAAAGCCTTCTAGATTAATATTAATTTGCAAAAATTAACAAAACTAGAGTGTCAATACAATCTCTTTGAAAAAAACCTTAAAAAAAAATATGACAATTGAAAATTAAGATTTGCAACACAACAAAATAACGACAAAAAATGAAAAAACCAATTCATTAATATTACAAATAATTATCACTAATAAATACAGTTCTTCTATGATATGACTTTGTACCCTTTAATATATTACTCAAGTAATCACTGTTACCATTGCACCGCTAGTAATATTTGTAGTCTATATTTGTAGAAACTTCTAGAGATTTGCGTTAACTTGCAAATAATCCTCCTTTTTGGTGTGGATATAAAAATATTTCCGCCTTATTTGTAGTTATTTGGCAGAAATTTTTGTTCATTTGCAAAATTGACTTGCAGTTTTTTATCCTTTGATGTGTTTAGCGTGAATGTTTAGTTTTAATCTACTGCTATGTTTTTTGCGGAGCTCTTTTGTTCATTTTCATTTGCATTTGAAACTTCAATTCACCACTATCGACTTCCTTTCAGGTGTTTTAAATCCTCTTTGTTGGGACGGTTCAGTTCGACTCCCTCCCTCGCAGATCAAACTCACATTGGCGGCCCTTTTCTGTAGAGCGACCTTCATTCTAAGCATTTAATGCTTTACCATTGAAATCGTTTCCAGCTTACAACCTTAGTGCCTCCATATTTGGCATTGAAATATTTGTTGTAAATTTTAACCTGCGGCTTCTTTTGTGCCCAAATTTGGACATTAACCTGAAAGTAATTTGAATTTGCCTTTGTTCATTGGATTTGTATCTATTTTTTTTTATCAGCAAAGGTAGGGTCAGATTTATATTAATATTAATTATGCAAAATACAGTGCTGTCATGACTAGTAGATAATTATCAAAATTCTTGCTGGGAGCATCTATGAGCCTTCTGAAAATTCAAGAAGGAGAGCAACCAGACAAGCAGACCATACCAAGCATGTAGTATCCTTCCAATCCTAACATATACAGTCTTAAGATAGTTAAAAACTGTAAAGAGTCTAAGTGGCAGATTCTCTACTGCCAAATTAACAGAGATTATACTATTTAAAGCCAAAATTACTCATTCGAAAGTCTAAAACAGTTAGAAAAAACTTTAAACAGATCTCAATTGGGAACCTAGCTCGCTATTTCGTTGGAGGCTTCAGATTGAGGAGTCGCATTTCTCACTCTCCCACGGCCTCTACTCGGGGGACGGCCACAGCCATGTCTAGACCCACGACAACCCCTGCTAGAACCGCTCCTGCATGCCTGCTCCGCCTGAGGACTCTCATCTTCTACTTTCATAGGCAGGAGGCCATTAAGTCTAGCAAATTGGATAAGGTCATCTTCTCTGCCCAGGTCTTCTGAATTTTCCCCCAGAAACCGCCATTTAAGGTAGCCAAGGCCTACTCCGGCAAAGACCCTGTGTCTATCGAGGTCCTTTCCTTTCAAATCCAGTAAAAAAGGGTAGTAGTTGATTAGCTCACCATGAGCATTAAACAAAATTTTGTCACCAGGCCGAGGAGCTCCTGAATCATGGATAGCCTTGTTTAGGATTTCTTGAAGCTCTTGGAGAATCTCTTTCGGGAATAGCTTCTTTGTGAGGTTCCAAAATGCTTGCTTTGCAAGTTTTAAATCCAACAAAGAAGCGACAAACGTGGAGGAAATGCTAGTGTTATCACGGGGATACTCGTCTCTGTTCAGATGCCCGCTACCCAAAATCATCTTCATGGCCAATATAACAGGGAATTCTGAGTGGAGAAGGAGGCGCTTCAGCCTCAGGTCTGTAATCTTCCCAAATGGAGGCTCTATCGACATGATAAGAAATTGCAGGCTATCAAACAAGAAGGGAAATGGAAAAACAGAGCTTTGGCATGAAAATGGCAAGAAAATGATAGTGACTAGCAGAAGGCAATACGGAGAAATAGGCGGGCATGCTCTTTTACGTCAAATTATGAGGGGCAAAACTGCATTTAATTCGCCAACTATGATGGCAGAAGATGTTTGTCCCTAACATGCCAAATCAGTTGTTCGGGCTACACAATCCTTAACTAGATTTGACAACTTTGCCAACTAGGTATCGAAAAGTGGTTCAGGGGAAGCGTAGCTAAGAACTGCGATTTGGGTGACATCACTAAATCTGGACCCACTCTACCCAAAAAAGGTAGGTTTGCATTTTAAATTTGGAATGGGATGTAGCCGTTTCACTTGACTGCCAAGAAGAAATTTAATGTTTGCATTGTCAATTAACATGATTTGCTATGCCAATAGGCAAATTTCCCTGATCTCACCTGTAGATGTAGATTCCTTAGGCAGCAATTTTCGAGAGAGCATTTGCCTCTGAGTTTGCTTCTCTATAGATATGCTTTCTTCATAATGCTCAATTCTTTCCAGGCTTGCTATTATATTGTCTAAGATTCCCTGCAATCTCCAATTTTGAGTTTTTTTAATCTTGATTGCATGTATTGCTATCTCTGAATCACCCTCCACTAAAAAGTTTTTTAAGCCATGCTTAATGCAATCTATCAATCCAAATTGCAATGCTTTGAATTCTGCTATGTTATTTGTGTCCGAAGGAATCGACTTTGCCATTTTCCCTAGAATTGATCATGTGTGATCTCTGATTACATATCCTATGCCTGAAGGGCACGGATTGCCTCTAGAAGCACCATTAAAGTTTAGTTTTAGCCAACCAGGATTTGGAGGGGACCAAGTAGCATCATTTCATTTATTGTTTCTTTGCCCAAAGGAAGGAAGAATCCTAATTCCATGCCAGTTTTTCCTAATGCTTTCATCCCATGAGGAGAAAGCTTTAGGTAGTTCCAAAGAGAAGGTTGTCTTGCAGTTGACTATATCCACTATAACCAATTCAATTGAATTTAGGATGGATTCTAATCTTGTGAATTTGTCATCAAATAACCTGTGGTTTCTCTCCTTCCAAATTTCCTAGACTACACATGATGGGGATACTTCCAAAATTATGCTCAAGGAGCTCTCCTTACTTGGAAGAGGCCAGCTTTGAAAGAGGGATTCAATGTCATTAGGTAGAGTTGTGATCAACCCAAGTTTAGCACAGAGCCATCTCCAGCATTTGGATACAAAGGGGCAATTCAACAGGAGATGATCCACTGTCTCTGCCTGAGCTTTACACATAATGCACCTTGAGGGTCCTTCATACCCCATTTTTGTGAACTTTTATGCAGTTAAGATATTCCTTTGATAGGCTAGCCATGCAAAAATCTTTGCCTTAGGAATGACCTTGGAGCTCCAAAATAGCTTCTTTGGAATATCTAGGTGATCTTGATCAGGATTGCAAGCTAGCACTTTGTAGCCATCTTTAGGATTATACTGCCCTGTTTTAGAAGATGCCCACATTAAAGATTCTTTCCCCCTTCTTGGATTGATATCTCTTGTTTTTAGGAGTTCTGAGAGTTGATCTAAATCTTCCCCTGAAGTTGGTACTCCTTCCAATGATCTCCACCTCCAACTTTGAAAGCTGGGTGGGTCATCCTCAATCAAATAATCTCTCACTTGAACACCCCAATGATGCTTAAGTCAGTTCTCTATTATGGGAATGTTAAGGAAGCTCACAATAGATGGATAGCCTCCCCAAGAATCCTCCCAAAAAAGACTTGATAATCCATCATGAATGTCCCATGTAATCTGTTCTAAAATCAAATTTCTGCAAGAGATAATAAAATTCCAAGTTCTCGATCCCTTGGGGAATATACCTGTTCTTAGAAGGTTGAGAGGATCTTGATCTAGTAAATACTTGGTTGCTAGCTGTGTCGACTTGAATTTCATCCTCAGAATGCTTCCCGCAATAAGTTAGTTTCACAAAATACAAATGGAAATGCTACAGGAAATCCAAGCTCAACCAATGAAACTACATGAAATACATATGAAATAAAAATACTAATATTACCTTCATGGCTTATGTCTCATTGTGTCCTAACTCCACTGTTCCTGGTTGCAGATGGTATGCTCTCAGACAATGCACCGATGGCTTCCAAGATGGCATATGAAGAATGGACTGATAACTTGTAGTTAACTGATACTATGATATGCAATACTACATGATTATGCTAAAATGATTATGCTAAATGATAATGTTATTTGCTATTTTCTATTTGCTTCAAGATTAAAACTCATGGATACGAAAGTTGATTTGAAGACTAACTCTCTCTCAACTGAAGCTCTTGATTTTATAGACTTTGAGAGGATGAGATGATGTGGCTCAGATCAACGGTCATGATCAAATCTGCAGATTTGGATGGCTGTGAGCAAAGGTGAACGTTGAGAGAAAGGGGGAAGGAGAAGACAAGTGTCACTCATCTCACCTTGACTGGGTTGCTAACTAAGAGAATCTAGGGATGGTTGGAGAAGATTTAGACATGAGAGGACAAGTGGACTCAAGTCCTTCCTAAGATGTAGGGGGTGTTGGAGAGAATATAGTAAATGGTTATGAAATATGTGTATGTACGCAATTTTCATTAAGTTTGGAGTTGAAGATAAATGATGAATTAATATTTAAGAAATATTAATTTCCTTAGCCACATGTTTGATGAGTTGGCAAAGGAAAGATGAAGTGGAGATGGAAGGTGAGTTGGAAAAGAAAGATTAAATAATTTAGGAATTTATTAAATATTTGAGACTATAGGATAGGAGAATGACTATTAAATATTGGATATTTAACTGATTGGAGGAGATAATTAAATATTACATATTTAATTAACTTAGTTAAAAGAATAATTAAATATTAGATATTTAATTAATTAGAGGAATAGGATAGATTAATTAATTAATAAAATATTAATTAATAGAAAGACACAAAAATGATTTAAATAAATTAATCTTTTCAAATTAACTATTTAATAGAAGAAAAATCATTAAATAAATATAAAATATTTATGTAATTGCTCATATCCATTTTTATGTGTATACATTTTGCCCCTCTTTGAAATGATGTCAAGATAACATTGTTTCAAAGATTAAATCAAGTCTCGATAATGCGCCTGATAGAGATTGAAAATCCTGATTGTGTGCCCCAAATACCGATTTGATGATGATGCCCCCTCGAGAGATCATTTGTGCATTAAAAGAATGAATGACCTCTCGATAGAAGAATAATGTTATATGAAAGATAGATGAGTGAATATATTGCAGATTGATTAGATGAATTAGATTGATAAGATTGATTGGATTGAGATCAAGTCTGGTTTTAGGAAGGATACATCTCATTTAAAACAAAAGATGATCAAAATGTCTGGTATCAAGAAAGATACATCCTATATAAGACATGATAGATGATCAAAATGTCTGGTTTCAGGAAAGATACATCCTATATAAGACATGATACATGATCAAAACGTCTGGTTTCAAGAAAGATACATCCTGTATAAGACTTGATAGATGATAGTTGAATGAATGATGAAGATATTAAAGTGAAGAATGATTCCATTAGATGATGATGTTGGTGCAGGTGATCTAGGTGATCCAGGTGTTAGACCCACAGAATCAAGAGGCAGTCATGATTCTTGACTTGATTTGTATTGATGGGACTTTGTACTTTTGATGTGATATCATTATATACTTGGACTTTTATTGTTTTATGATGATCTATATGCAAACATGGATTCTATATGATGATGATATTTATTATGCACTCTATTTTATGATGATCTATATGCTTTGATTATATGGATGCAATGATTAGATAGATGATGATATGATGATGTAATGATAAATGCTTCTTTGATTTTCGATTTTGATGATCTTGGATGCAAATGAAAATGATTACTAAGTTAATTGAGATGTAAATGATGTAAATGTAATGATCTATATGGAAATGCAAATGAATGATTGATTGATTTGTTTTTTATTTATGATGATGTAAATGCAAATGATCTACATGAAATGTTTTTGAGTTTATATGTAATGCTTATAATGATCACGAATCTAAGTGTAAAGATGCAACTAAATGATCGTTAATGGAATGATAATGCAAATAATAATGATGATACACTATACGATGAATGAAATGCACTTAATTGAAATACAAACTAATGCAATGATTAAAATGCAACTAAATGAAAATGGATGGTGATTGAAATGATTCTAAAGATGAATGCACCTATAATGATCAAATGCAAATTGTTTTTGTTTGTCCAAGTATACTCAATCTTTATTTATGACCGTTGATCTGTTAATGAAAATGATATGCTTATAATGTAACTGACAAATGAATGCTTATAATTCAAACGAATAATGAGCTAACTAAAAATTGTACTGTCATTCTTCATATGCTATCTTTGTAACAGTGCTTTGATTTCATCATTGAGATTTAAAATGTTGTAAGAAAATACAAGAAACTTGACATAATGATTCAAGATAACCTGAGTATTCCTTACATGGATTTTGATATATCAAGTTAATACAAGCAACGTGATATAATGAATCAAGTTGACTTGAGTATTGCTTGCAGAACAGACAAGGATTATCCCCTTTCATGCATGCCTTGGAATGTCCTCCTTGATCTTTTGTCGATCATATCCTTAGACAAAAACATACTTTAGTAAGAGATAAACCAAAGACAATAATCAAAGAAAATAATCATGCTTCATCATAGCTTCTCTAGTCATGGACATCCTTGAGTCGCATAGAGTACATGATTAGCAATAAAATCATGATATAAACATTGAATCTTGCATGTCATTCACATGTTCTTATGGTCATTAACTGATATAATCATTTTGATTAATGATCTTTGATAATCCTTTATAACTTGTTGGTTGATTCTTGGTTTTTAAGTTTCACAATTCAATTGTTGATGAAATGCCTTGATTTCCGTTGCTTTGTTGCTCGTTATCTGTTTCAAAATCCTAGGTGTTTTTGGTTTTTCTAAGTTTTCCAAATGTTTTGAGATTTTCAAAGCTTTAAAATATCACCTTAGCAAAAAGAATTAGGATTTTGCCCCCAATGGAAACAAAAATTTATTATGGATGTATGAATTGATCAAGATTCAAACCATGGCGGGATACAAATGCAAATATGATTGATTTTGATAAAATATATGGCAGTGACTACGACAAGTATGTCAAAGGTTGATAACTGTTGGTAAGTTGCATATTTCTTGCTAAATGGTTTAGAGTGATGAATGCGAAAGATGGAATAGATAACCTAAGATAGATGGAGGCGATAGATGCGATAGGATAAAGTAGATAGGTGTGCAAAGCGATCTCATAGATGGAGGAACTCACTTTTTAGATAGCGCCTGTTTACCAAGTTTTCACCATCTAAATTTATTGTATTTTTATTTATCTTTTGGATTTTATATGCTTTTTATTGATTTTTTTCAGGTCTTTATATGCTTTTTGTTGATTTTTTCAGGACTTTAAATCTCAAGCATAGAATTTCTTGAGATGTATAGAATTGATAGGTTCAGCAAACAAATCACCTTCAGGGGTATATAACTTGTATGCTCCTGATCTACATGTTGCTACTATGACAAAAGGTCCTAGCCAATTCGGTTCAAATTTTCCCTTATTTTCCTGGTCTTAGTGATTTCTTGGATTCTCCCTTAGAACTATATCTCCAATCTGGAAAATACGTGCCTTGACTCTGTGGTTATAGCTTCTTGACATTCTTTGTTGGTATACTTTCAAATGTTCTATTGCATTTTGGCGACATTCCTGAATCAGTTCTAGTTCCTGGAGTCGAGAGACTCGTTGTTCTTCTTCTGGTATAAGACCTTGCAAGGATACTCATAGAGAAGGTATCTCTACTTCTATAGGTAATATGGCTTCTGATCCTGTAAAGCGGAAAATCGAACCCTAGTTGCTCTCCCCTCTTCCAACTCTGAGGAGAGAGAAGGGAGGTTACTAGGATTGACGGTTTTCACTTAGGGGAGACTTTACATTCAAAAGAGGGGTTGAAACCCACAAGATCCAATCCCACACAATGCAAGATTGGATTCTAAATGAGTTTCAAGGGTTAAGACAGCAAGGCTACCCTCTTTTGTAAAGAATGTAGATAGAATGATTAAGCTAGGAATGCATAGAAAGTGAGAAAGATTCGCTTATAAATTGAGATAGGGATATAGGATGAAGCTGCAGACCTGGAATTAGTAGTAAAATGTCGAGACGGCGCTGTCCTGTAAATTTGAACGAAATTTGACGGGACGATGGCACCCGGCGTGCACACGGTCCTCTGAAAAATCCGCGAAACGAAGGGGGATCTGTTCGTCTCTGCACAAGGATTCCAGATCTTCAATTTCAGCCGCGTACCTGCAACCTACACACAGAAAAGCGAAGACAATTGGGGGGTTAGGGATTAGGAGTTTGCCCTTAAGTCAAACCCCGGTTTTGGAATTAACCAAGAAATGAGAAATGCTCTAAATGCAAATGATTGTAATGTAAAACAAGTACTAATACCTTGTTGTAAGGATGTTTGTATCCTTATGTGCGAAGGTATAGATGTTGTTGTATGTTGTATGTTGTATGTTGTAGTATGTGATCTCCTCTTCAATGGTTGAATCCTTGTCTTGAATGCAACACTTAGCCTTGAATGGAGACTTGGAATGATCAATTGCTTGAAGGAATGTTTGAATGCTTGAATGCTTGAATACTTGAATGTTTGAGTATCGTTTCCACGTCTTGTACTCATATGTCCTTCTTCTTTTCATCTACCCAAATGGGAGAGGAAAAGTAGCTTATATACTTGTCAATTAGGGCTGACAGACTGATTTTTCCGACCTTGGGCCGACAAGGAAAGATAATTTTCCAATTTGCAAACAAAAAGACCCGAAGCCCCATAGGAGACCGGGCCCAAAATAGGGCCAGGGACCAGGGCGCTGGGCGCCATGGTCCTGGGGGACCAGGGCGCTGGGCGCTCTGGTCCCACCTCCCAGGACAGCAAGGTGCAAGGACGGATCAGGCAGGGTGCTGGAAAAATGCAGTTTTGATGTCGTGAACAAGTTTCGGGGTCTCCATTCAGGTTCCGTGTTGCATCGCCATCGTGAAGACCCAAATGCGGTCGAAATTGCAAGTGTCGCAATTTTAGGACGCTACATTTAGCCCCCACTTTAGCGGGAGTATGTATGCTCATACTTCCGATAAAGTACAAGGAAACAACATTGAAAGACTTTCACCATGTCAAGGAGGCAAGACACACTAAGCCCCCAGTGGACTAAGGATCTTACGAATTCGATTGACAAAGTAAAAGGGAAGATCACGAGGGAGAACCATGACTGTCAGTAGTAAGGTTCCCTCACTATGAGTCATGCAAGAGAAATACCAAAAATTTTCAAGGCAAAGCTAAGTTCGCCAAGAAATTTTCAAGTATCCTGAAGGGATAGATGGGGTGTATGCCCCCCTACGTTAAAGCGATCGCACACGCCTCAACGGGGGTGATTGCTTTAAGGTAGTGATACACATAAGAAATGAGAAAGGAAAGGAGCACGTTATCACAAAGATTTAGCCTCCAAGTGTGAGATAAACCCAAGGATAATAGACACAAAACACAAAGAACGAGGTGACTTCACTTTCCTCGGGGTCAGTATGCTGTATGATAAGTCATGTATATCATATGTATGTATGCATAATTGTTCTTCATTCCCCAATCAAGGAAGGTCACCTAGAAGAAGGGAACACATGTGTCTTTTGAGTCAACATGAGAGAGACCAAAAGAGATCTCAATGCTTTGCATCGTCCTCAAGTAGACAACACTAAGGACAACAAATAGAAGAATGAGAATAACATATAGAAGAAGTAACAAAAGAGAGGAGGAGAGAATCTACTATGCTAATGAAACTAGTCTAGCACGTCATCTACCCCCCGATCTTGCTGATCAATGTTTCGGGAAGGCAGGGAACACGCTAGAGGAGGAACATCCAACATAGGAGATGGAGCTATCACAAGATCCAAACAAGGGCTATGTTCATGTTCCAAGCCACGTTGTTCTTGTCTAGGAGCTAGGATAAGTGCTTTAGAAAATTCGTTAGATAAATGGTTATCAATATCAACAAGTTCATATTCACTATCAGAAGCAAGAGGAGTAACATTTTCATCATGAATAACATTTTCATCTATAGCATCATCAAGATTTATAAAAATAGCATCTTTAACTCGCACAGGATCAAGACCATCATGCATCTTATGTTTAGGAGATCTTGGCTCAATTTCTGATTGAGGAGAAAATGGAATAATGCTTGTTGAAGGTGTTTTTGGAGATTGTAAAGTGTGAGAAGAAGCTGCTTGAGCCCTAAGACGACGCTTTCGTCGGCGTTCACGTGCAGAACGATTTCGTCTAGTCTTAGTAGGAAGTGGAGAAGATTGAGGAGGAGGAATGTTCTCATCCTTATCACTTGGGTGTTTAGGTTGTGGTCTCTTAGGCTGGATAATAGGAGAAGAGGAAGGTCTCTTCTCTCTATAAAAGGAAGGAGGAGGAACTGCTCCATATAAAGGAGGAATATTTGGTTTAGGAAGGAGACCAAGTCCATCATGACGAGGAGGTATAGGTCTACTTTTAGAAAGTTTATTAGGCATAGACATGGTTACATCCATAGGGATGGGTTGGGAATCTTCTTGAGGAAAGACATTAGTTTTATCTTTCAAAGGAAGAACTTCCTTCTCAAGAACGATAGGAATATCAAGTTTGGGTGTTCTAGGTTCACTTAGAGATAGGATCATATCTGTTTTCCACTTTTGATAAGATTTGAAAAGATGATCACTTCGCGGAGGAAGATATTGGAATTGTTTAGGCCAAAAATAATCAATAGGAACGCTAGAAGTTCTTTTAGCTGGTTTAAAGAGACTATGATTGATAGTAACAACTTCACCATTATGGGGAAATTTCAAACATTTATGAATAGGAGAAGCAATAGCTTTCATGGAAGATAGCCAAGGATAGCCAAGCTTCACACGAAATTATTCAGATGAAGGAATAATAGCAAAGTTCACATCAAGGGATTTGTTATGGACCTCAATAGGTAATGTAATAGAACCAATTGCAGGAGAAGAAAATGCATCAAATAATTTCACAATCACATCTGTTTTGTCATAGATCACTTGACTCAATTGCAAAGTAAAAAGAAATTCTTCAATAATAACATTAACCATGTACGAAGGATCAATAAGCATTCCACGGCAAGGTGTATTCTTGACTTTTGTAACTATGTATAAAGGACCATCAGGTGCTCTGATAGTTTCACTAGAATCAACAGTGATGGAAGGTTCTTTAGGGTTTTCTTGCTGCTCTACAAAGTTAATCACATTCGGAGTCATAGACACAAGACCATCAGATGAGAAAGAGGAATCATTAGCCTCAATCGCATTAGAGGTATGAGAAGGTAATGGATCAGTAAAAATCTGAAGATTTTGGTTAGGAGGAGCTACAGATGTGTTGCCTTTATCATTCACTCCAGAAACAGAGATAGTATTATTATCAATCAAATCTTGAATTTTACCCTTTAAAGCAAAACATTTTTCAGTGTCATGCCCAGGTTGATGATGAAATTGACAAAAAGATTTGCTATCAAAATAGGGTGAATTAATCTTTGCAGGATCAATTTGCCTTACAGGAGGAAGAGTAAGCACATTTTGTTCCAATAATTTATTCATAATACTATGCAATGATTCATTCAAAGGAGTATACTTTCTTTCTTTCTTGAAAAACTTAGAAATAGGAGGCACACCTGATGTTGCATTCACATTGTTGTTGATGATGTTTTTATTGAATTTGATGGAATCTCTGTTCGTTTTAAACTTCCCAAATGGTTGTTGACTGCTATCACCCTTATCACTCGGAGCCATAGGATGTGATTGTTCCCTTTGACTCACAGTCAGTTGATAATTGTGAAGAGTTGCACACAACTGTTGGAAAGAAGTAAGCTCAGAAAATAGAAGTTTGTCTCGAATATCTTTTTGTAAATTAGAAATAAAGATTCTTTGAATATCATTGTCAGGCACTGGAAAAGAAATTTGAGCATACAAATGCTTATATCTACCAATGAAATCGGTCACTTTTTCTTTAACACCTTGTTTACAATGCATTAAATCAATCAAAGTAACTTTAGGACTTATATTGTTTTGAAATTGTTGAATGAAAGCATTTGCAAGTTGTTCGAAAGAAGTAATAGAATAAGAAGGCAACGAGCAATACCATTGTAGGGCTTTATCTCTCAATGTTCTAGTAAACAGTTTTGCAAGCAACCTTTGGTCATAAGCAAAATCAGTACAGATTGTTTGAAAAGTCTTAACATGTGTTAGAGGATCACCTTTACCATTATAGAGCTCCAAATGCGGGATTTCAACATGTTTAGGAGGGATAGCTCAAAAAATGTCAAGAGAAAGTGGGCTGGCAACATCAAATGTGGGCACACTAAACTTAGATTGATTCATAGAGGCAATTTGTTGCTGTAAAGAAGAGACAGTTTGTGCAAGATTGTTAATGGTCGCTTCAGTTGAAGAATTCATATTAGATGTGTTAGATTGAGATGGAGGTGTTATGTTATTGAAAGAAGGTAAAGAGTAAGGTAAGGTGGCAGGACACTATGATAGTTAGTCATAGGAGAGGATTGGAAAGGAGGAACACTACAAGGAGGAATGGAATGGTTGAATGAATTGCCCCCTTGCGTCATGTTCATTTGTGGAGATGTAATAGGAACACTCATTGAAGGAATGAATGCAGAAGTCGGATTGAATGAAAGAAGAGGATTAATTGAAGAGGAAGGATTGCCCCCATGACTGGTGATCATAGGCGGAATGTCTTGTATAGAAGTAGCCATTATGTTTGATGTAAAGGTAGGTATGCTAGCAATAGAAGTTGTCAAAGGAATATAATGATTGACTTGAGTGGGAGGTTGTGTATAACCTAAAGTTTCGGCACAACTCTTTATAGGCATCACATTCGAATCCACAATGTGTGCAATACCACGCAAAATATCAATTCCATTCTTATCACTTTGAAGCATATGTTTTAGACCCTCAATTAAAGGAAGAGCTTGACTATCGGGGTATTCTTGAGACATCCATTGTCGAAAATCGTCAAATTGGTTATCCAATTTCGCAAGTTGTTCTACAGAAACCTCAGGGAGAGCTTCTTCATCATTAGGAGGATTAGAGGAATTACCCATGTCCTCGTTAAAAAGGCTATTCAAATTAGGTTCCATCTCCTCAGTAATTAAACCTCGGAAAGACTTAATTCTAGGGCTTCATCTAACGGGAATAGTGTAAGTAGGACTTATTGTTGTAAAACTCATGCACTAGAGAGGGAGAGAAGATTTTGAATTTAGAGGTAGCAAATTTCAGTAAAATCAGCCAATCTCCTAGATTTAAGCTGTTAAATGCAATCACGACAATCTCCCGAAATTTCAGAAAAAATGTCAGGGACCGTGGCGCTCGGAGTGCACACGGTCCTCGCAACTTTTTTCGAAATTTGCAGGGATGAAAGTTATGATGATTTTAAAGCTAACCTGAAAAAATTGAGTGATTTTACGATCTGTAGATAGGCCAAATTAAAGTTGCAATCTCAAAATTGAACCCTACCTAGATTGTCAAAAAATGCAAAATTTGAATTTTGAAAAAGAGAGGGAAACTGAAATTTTGAATTTTATGATTTTAGAGGGAATACCAAAAGCAATGCAAGTTTTGAATTTTAAAAGTTGACTCAATTTCACGCAAAATTCAATTTTGAAAGCGGAAATCAAAGTTGTTGTAATTAAGCACTTAATTTCAAAAGTCACAAATTGCAAGAATCTGAATAAAGCACTGAAATTTCGAATGAATGCAAACAAACTTTTCAGATTTAGGACAGTAAGAACACAATTTTGACACAAAATTTCAATTTCAACAATTTTTGAATGATTAGGAGCCTTAATCCAAGCAATCACTAGACCAACTTTGACTGTAATTTTGAAAGTGTTATAATTGATAAAATCAGCCAAAATTCTGGATTTTAGCAGAAAAATACAGTAAGATCTAGCTCCCGAAATTTTGAAAAAAATGTCGGGGACGATGGCGCTCGGAGTGCACACGGTCCTCGCAACTTTTTTCCAAATTTTCAGGGATGAAAGATATTATGATTTTGTTGCGGAATCCAAAGTTACAACTGATTTGGAGATGTTTTGATCAGTGAAATTGTCGGACAAAGGTTGAATCAAGAGGGTTTCAAAAATTAGGGTTTTGACACTTAACCACTTAATTTTTAGAATTAAACCACAAATATGAATTGACAATTTGCAATAGAAGGGTAGATCTGAAACAAGCATCAATAATTAAACATTTCGCAAGCTCAATTACTAAAAAGAAAATTTAGGGTTTTTATGCAATTAACCTCTAAAATTTGCAAAAGATCAAACATGGAAATGTAGTCAAGGCATCCAATTTCCAGATCTAACCATGAATAATCAGAAAGGATGTTCACGTCGGGTTCACCAAAATGTAAAGCGGAAAATCGAACCCTAGTTGCTCTCCCCTCTTCCAACTCTGAGGAGAGAGAAGGGAGGTTACTAGGATTGACGGTTTTCACTTAGGGGAGACTTTACATTCAAAAGAGGGGTTGAAACCCACAAGATCCAATCCCACACAATGCAAGATTGGATTCTAAATGAGTTTCAAGGGTTAAGACAGCAAGGCTACCCTCTTTTGTAAAGAATGTAGATAGAATGATTAAGCTAGGAATGCATAGAAAGTGAGAAAGATTCACTTATAAACTGAGATAGGGATATAGGATGAAGCTGTAGACCTGGAATTAGCAGTAAAATGTCAAGACGGCACTGTCCTACAAATTTGAATGAAATTTGACGGGACGATGGCGCCCGGCGTGCACACAGTCCTCCGAAAAATCCGCGAAACGAAGGGGGATCTGTTCGTCTCTGCACAAGGATTCCAGATCTTCAATTTCAGCCGCGTACCTGCAACCTACACACAAAAAAGCGAAGATGATTGGGGGGTTTGGGATTAGGGGTTTGCCCTTAGGTCAAACCCCAGTTTTGGAATTAACCAAGAAATGAGAAATGTTGTAAATGTAAATGATTGTAATGTAAAACAAGTACTAATACCTTGTTGTAAGGATGTTTGTATCCTTATGTGTGAAGGTATAGATGTTGTTGTATGTTGTATGTTGTATGTTGTATGTTGTAGTATGTGATCTCCTCTTCAATGGTTGAATCCTTGTTTTGAATGCAACACTTAGCCTTGAATGGAGACTTGGAATGATCAATTGCTTGAAGGAATGCTTGAATGCTTGAATGCTTGAATGTTTGAGTATCGTTTCCACGTCTTGTACACATATGTCCTTCTTCTTTTCATCTACCCAAATGGGAGAGGAAAAGTAGCTTATATACTCGTCAATTAGGGCTGATAGACTGATTTTTCCGACCTTGGGCCGACAAGGAAAGATAATTTTCCAATTTGCAAACAAAAAGACCTGAAGCCCCATAGGAGACCGGGCCCAAAATAGGGCCAGGGACCAGGGCGCTGGGCACCCTGGTCCTGAAGGACCAGGGCACTAGGCGCTCTGGTCCCACCTCCCGGGACAGCAGGGTGCAAGGAGGGATCAGGCAGGGTGCTGGAAAAATGCAGTTTTTGATGTCGTGAACAAGTTTCGGGGTCTCCATTCAGGTTTCGTGTTGCATCGCCATCGTGAAGACCCAAATGCGGTCAAAATTGCAAGTTTCACAATTTTAGGACGCTACAGATCCATAGACCAAAAAATATGGATTTGCCCCTGTTGGAGTGTAGACGCTAGTTCGGTATGCCCAAAGAGCAGGATTTAGCTGAATGTGCCAGTCTTTTCCAGCTTCATTGACTGTTTTCTTCAAGATTTTCAAGATAGTTTTGTTTGATGCCTCAGCTTGACCATTTCCTTATGGATAATATGGAGTAGATAACCTATGTTGGATATGAAACTGTTCACATAGCTCTCTCACATCTTGATTTTTGAATGGTCTTCCATTATCAGTGATAATGGTCATAGGAACTCCATAGCGACAGATTATATAATTCAAAATGAATGATGATATTTGTTTTCCTATCACTGTTGTCAAAGGCACTGCTTCAATCCACTTACTAAAATATTCAGTAGCAATCAGAATAAATTTATGTCCATTAGAAGATGAGGGATTGATCTTTCCTACCAAATCAAGGCCCCATTGTGAAAATGGCTATGATCCTATCATCAGATATAACTCTTGTGCTGGAGCATGAATGAGATTTCCATGGATCTAACATTGTTTACATTTTCTAGCATATGTAAATGAATCTCTTTCCATAGTAGGCCAAAATTAACCCATACGAAGAAGTTTCCTAGCCAATGTTAAACCACTTGAGTGTGTCCCACAAATACCTGCATGAATGTCATTAAGGACTCTCTCAGATTCATCTTTTTCAAGACATCTCAACAAAGTACCATCTAGACCACACCTATATAGGATATCAGCAATAATAGTATAGCGAGAGGACTGGTAAATAAAATTTCTTCTCTGATTATGAGATAATTCAAGAGGAAGGATATGACCTTTTAAATACTGATAAGTTTGACCGTATAAGGATTGACTGGTTCCTGATATATGGCAAATTCGATAGGTATGTTGGGATTGAATGGTAGGGGTTAAGATATCTTCCATGAGAAATTTGTAATGTTGTTGATTCTCCTTATTTTGCAAGAGAGATTCTATTGTAGCCATTGCATCTGCTACTTTATTCTCATTTCTTGGAATCTGGGTGAATGATATTTCTTTAAAGTGTTCTTTAAACTTCTCTACCAGTTGTTTGTATGGCATAAGCTTATCATCCTTTGTTTGATATTCATCATTTATTTGGTTGATGATAAGTTGTGAATCACCATAGACATGTAGTTCTTTGACATTCCATTCAATGGCTATTTTAAGCCCTATAGCCAATGCTTCATACTCTGCAGTATTATTGGTGCATGGAAATACGGTTTCGAAATTGTGTGTCCTTGAGGTGTGATGAAAAAGATTCATGTGCCTGATCCATATTATGTATAAGAACCATCAAACTACAATTCCCAAAAGTTTATATTTACTATCAAAATATCTGCATCAGAAAATTCAATGTGCAAAGGCATATCATTTTGTAGAGGTGCATGAACCAATTGATCAGTGATGACTTGTCCCTTGATAGCTTTCCAATCAACATATTCTATGTCAAATTCACTCAATATCATAACCCATTTGGCTAGTCTCCCTGTCAATGTTGACTTACTCAACAAATATTTGAGAGGATCTATCTTTGCTATTAGTTTCATAGAATGAACCAACATATAATATCACAGCTTCTGAGTTGCAAATACAACTGCTAGACATGTCTTTTCGATTGAGGAATAATTTAATTCATAGCCAACAAGTGTTCTACTAATATAATAAATTGCTCTTTCTTTTCCTTCATCATCATGTTGGGCTAGGAGAGTGCCTAATGATACACTTGTTGCTGAGACATAGAGTAACAATGGTTTCCCTTTGGTTGGTGATATCAGTACTGGAGGACTCATAAGATATTCTTTTATTTGCAAGAAAGCTTCTTCACATTTTAGATCCCATTTAAATGGAACATTTTTATGTAGAAGATGAGTAAATGTAAGGCATCTATCTACCAACTGAGAAACAAATCTCCTGATTGATTGCAATCTTCCTTGTAAAGATCGCAATTGACTTATGTTCCTAGGTGACTCCATCTCCATGATAGCTTTGACTTTTTTAGGATCTACTTCAATGCCACGAGCTGATATAATGTACCCAAGAAGCTTTCCAGAGGTTACCCCAAATGCACATTTCTTTGGATTTAATCTCAATTGATATCTTTCCAGCCTATCAAAAATCTTACTTAAAATGTTCAAATGTTCTTGTCTTGTATGTGTTTTGCAAGTATGTCATCGACATAATCTTCCATAAATGTATGCATCATATCATGGAAAATTGTCATCATAACCCTTTGATAAGTCGCTCCTGCATTCTTAAGCCCAAATGGCATAACATTCCAACAATATGTTCCCCATGCACAACTGAAAGTTGTCTTCTCTTGATCTTCAGGTGCAATTCTTATTTGATTATATCCTGAGAAGCCATCCATTAATGAGAACATCTTATGTCCTGCTGATAAGTCTACTATGATATCAATGTTTGGTAGTGGGAAATCATCTTTTGGACATGCTTTATTCAGATCTCTAAAATCTGTACAGATCCTTAGGCTCTTATCTAGCTTTGACACTGGTACAATACTTGAAACCCATTCTGGATAAGCAACAAGTCTTATGAAACCCACTTCTAATAGTTTCTTTAGCTCGGTTTTTACAAGAAGAGCAATGTGCGGATGCATCTTTCTTAGCTTCTGCTTAACTAGTTTTTCTTTTAATTCCACATTCAGATGATGCATGATAAGATCTGGATTAAGTCCTAGCATATCTGCATAAGACCAAGCAAAATTTGTTTGTCTTTTCTTAAAGAATTCCATGTATTCTTTTCTCTCTTTTGCTGATAATGAGGCAGCAAAATGAAGTATTTTAGGATCCTTTGATGTACCAATGTTTACGGCTTCTATTGGTTCTATCAGGATAGCAGATCTCTCTTGAAAATATGCAGGAAGAATGTCAAACTTTCCATCTTCTGGCACCTCAAAGAGGTTTTCACCATTACATACATCCTTTGTTTTCCCTTTTGATTGATCTAGTGTTGCCATGAAATGGTTTTCAACAATAGGTCTCTTTCCTTGTTTTATTTCGTTTTTGTGACTGGAAATTTTGGCATTCTCTTGACTACGAGAAACATCACTTGATTCTGCAATGGAAGATATCTTAGGATGGATGGGTTCAACAACGTTAAGGTACATAGCTAAGTCATGATCATTGGAAAAGACATTCAATTCAAGGTTGTCTAAATTATCCCAATCAATTAGTTCAGGATGAAGATGGGGTAAATCATAATCACTGTCATCATTAGGTGTTTCAACGTTCATGACATAATGATCATAATTTGGCATAGAATAGGTACTGTCATAGATTTTTTTTTTTTAGAATTGTCTTTCTCAAGCATCTCTGAATTAGTCCTAACAAAATCAATGTTAGCATTTTGTAGTTCACACTCAAGTGGTTCTTCAACTGGCGTTAGTCCCTTAAATGAATGGATTATATCAATACACACATCTTTAATACTGCAAATTCCTTCTTGATTGACCTCATTTGCATTTTGGATTTGACATACTTGTGTACATGATAAAGAGGATTCTTTTGCTAGATTTTGTCTCCTTTCAAACTCAACTTCTTCTGGACTAATAGTCAATCCAAATTGACTATCTCTTAGTTCTTCTACGATTCTACCACATCTGGATACATCTTGTTCCACTTTTAATGAGCATATTGTATTTTTAGATGCTTGATCTGTCCTTCTTTGTATTTCTTGTGGCATCACTTCTTTATTTTTTTCATTCTCTTTCCTTTTTGCATATGCCTCTTTTCTCTGAATTCTGATTTTTTCTTGTCTTCTTTCTAACTGCATCTTTTGTTATGTAATAGACAAGTCTTCTTTCGTGATAGCTTCTTGGTCTTCATTATGTTCTTTACTTGATGTAGTAGATAAGACATCTGGACCCCATTCATACTCATTTGAATCTATCTCTGAATCCTGGTCTAAGATTACTCCACTATACCATACTGGAATGTCGTATGGTGCAAAAAGTTCCTTGATTTCTATCATCTCTATTTTTACTGCTTCTGGAATATCTTGTTCAGATTTTGCTTTTGTTTGACAAGATTTTTCTTTACCTTTGATGGTAATCTCCTCTTCTTCCTTTTCATGTTCTTCTTGCTTCTTTTGTTTATTGGTTACTATTTTGGCCGCTTGATGTAGCTTTTCTTGCCAATTTTCTTCTTTAGAAACTGATTTATTTTTCCACTTTTGTTGTTGATGATTATGTCGCCTTTGAGTGGATTTGAGATATCCAAGCCTGGATTTATCTTTTGTGGATTGTGAGTGCGGACAAATAGGTTCTGAAATACCTTGATGTTGCTTGTCAATTGGTCCTTTTACTTCATATCCCATTTTTTGCATGATTTCATATCCTTTGCCATATTGTTTTATGGGAATGTTGACTTCTGCTGCTATTGCTATAGTTTTATCTTCATCCTTGTACAACCAACCAAGAATGTCTTTGTCATCATCTTCCTTTTCAAGAGTCCCAACACTAACAAATGTTCCTTTAAACATATGTTTTGATCTTTCTGATGTCTTTGATTGAATATATGTAGGCTTTCCATATGACTTAGGGGAAATTGGAAAATTATGCAAAGAATATTTTCCCATTCCCTCATCATTTAACTTGAGCTTTTCTTCAAAAGTTTCCCATAACTTTTCTTGAATTTCTTCGGTAGGATACACTGATTCTCTGTTATGTGGAACTCTTGTATCTTGTGTTGGCTTCAAATTATTGCAATATTGACTGGAAACTGCAATTATAGTGATCTCTTTTCCTTCATGAGGAAATTTCACACATTGATGATATGTAGAAGGAATTGCTTGCATCTTGTGAATCCATGGTTGTCCTAGAAGAATGTTGTAATAGAGGTTCAAGTCTAAAACCTGACACAATGTATCCCTTTCCACGGGTCCTATTCTTATTGGTAGTATAGTTCCTTTAGAAGAACGTTCTTCTTCATCATAAGTCTTGATGGTTATTTTCTTTTTCGGGTCTACTGCATTTGCTGAATATCCCAAAGCTTTTATCAAACTTAATGCACAAATGTTTAAGCCAGCTCCTCCATCTATGAGTACACGTTTAACACGAGTTTTATTAATGGAGACTTCAATATGTAAGGGAGCATTGTGAGGATGTTGTAAGGATGCGTCATCATTTTTAGAAAATGATAAGGAATGAGGAGCTATAAGGTGTCCTACCATGTTTTGGAACTGATCTACATCCAAATCTTTTGAAACTGTTATTTCCACTAAAGCTTTCTCCAAAATTTCCTTATGCATAGGTGAAACCTTGAGAAGTTCCAGAATTGATATTTGAGCGGGTATTCTTTGTAATTGCTCTACTAGATTGTATTGTTGTGAATTGGATGTTGGGTCTTTTGCTATACCTGGAAAGGTAACCTTTGCTTTGCTTCTCGTAATAACATTGATTGGTTCTGAAGATGGATTGTCTTTAACAATTATCACATTTACCACATCATCATATGTATAAGTGTAATTCACTTTGGCCTTTCCTTTGTCATCTTTTAATTAGGATGATTCACCTTTGCCATAATTCGGAAGTGGAGTTTTGAAAGCCAGATGTGATTCATTTGTCTTATGGCTATCCACTGTGATGGTTCCATTATCGATTAGATCTTGGATAAGGTGTTTCAATCTCTGAAAATCATTTGTTAGGTGTCCTTTATTCCAATGGTAATTGCAAAAATGATTGTCATTCCACCAATTTGGCTTGACCGGTGGTTCATAACTTCTTGCTTCTAGTAAAACAATCAATTTGTTGGCAAGTAGATTTTTTAGAGTTGATTCTAAAGGTTCTCCAATGTTTGTGAATTTCCTCCGAGGATTGGAGAAAAAGGACTTGGCTTTATTGTTTTCTTGATTGTTATTTCTTGGGATTTGACTTGATAGATTAAAAATTGGTTGTTGTTGTTTTGTAGTACTATTATCGTCATTCCCTTCATTGTTGGCATTCCTATTCTTTGACCAGAACTTGGGTTTGTCATTGTTGTTGTTGTTGTTGTTGTTGTTGTTGTTGTATGAATTATTGTAAAGTTTTAGTTCCCCTTTCTTTACCATTGCGTTCTCTATTTTCAGACCATTCTCAATCATTTTGGCAAAAGAGGGAGGACATTGCATCCTTAGTCGATAACTCATTTCATTGATAAGATTATCAATGAATATGTCCATTTTTCCTTGATCGAGTACATCTCAGGGATACCTATTAAATATGTGTTTCCATCGTTGCAAGAAGATCATAAGGGATCCACCATTCTTTTGTTTAACATTGCAGAGATCCAGCATCGTTATTTCATTCCTTATATTGTAGGAGTATTGTGAAATAAATCTATTCACAAGTTCTTCAAAAGATTTGATTCTAGATGGTAATCTTGAAAACCACTCCTTTGATTGTCCATTTAAACTCCTAGGAAAAAGACGCATAAGGTAAGTTTCATCATGAGCAAATTCCATGCTCATAGTACAAAACTCCCTAATGTGATCTTGAGGATCAGATTTTCCATCGTATTTGTCATATTTAGGAATCTCCCAATGTTGCAGAAATGGTATCATATTCAGATTTTTATCAAAAGGATATGGGCATATATCTTCTAATGAATACTTCTTGGAGCTTGTCCCATTTTGCATGTCTTGTATCTGTTGTTGTAGAGTTTTTATTTGTTGAGTAAGGTTTGACAATGGATTATCCACATAGTTCCTCCTTGTCTCTTCATGATTTCTCTTATCACTACACTCTT
The DNA here is from genome assembly GCF_030272615.1 of Cryptomeria japonica. NCBI lineage: Eukaryota > Viridiplantae > Streptophyta > Pinopsida > Cupressales > Cupressaceae > Cryptomeria > Cryptomeria japonica. Next base: position 597,605 of record NW_026728839.1, read on the forward strand.
TTCTTTTGTCATCCCTTTCTTTCCTTGCTTCTTCATTGCTTTCTTTGTTCACATATTCATTATTTGGCTCATCTGTGTTTTGGGTGTTAGTTGCCTCTGCATCTTGTTCCAAGCTTTCTATGTTAAAGTCTTGTGGTAGTTTAGCTCCATATTTTGCCAACATCAAGAGATATTTTTCTTTTTGTTTTGCCAACAATTTTTCCATTAGCCTATCAAATTTGAAATCTTGCTCGAGGTCTCTAATGGTGCTATTGACTGCTTCTTCGTCAACAACGGTAAATCCAAAAGTTTGGAATTCAGGGTTATCTTCTTCCTCCATTTGTTGTTTTCTAAGTTGTTCGTATTAGGCTCTAGTCCAAACTGGCATGTGATTATTTCAAAGTTTTTGAAATTTCCAAAGGACAAAGTCAATAGGTGATTATTGGTTTAGGAAGATATGCCTTGTTGATTTTACCACTATTGTTTGTTCGTTGGGATAGAGTGTTGCTTTGTTGAAAAGGACGTCTTTGCAAAATTTCACCATCAAATTCTATACCGTAGCCACGTAAGTAGTGATGAAGACGATGTAGGAATGTCCTATTTTTCAATAAGATCTTGCGGTTGATATACAAGAATCTTATCCTTTTCTGAGTAGCTTTATAACTGGGTTTTCTTTTCTTAAGGTGATACTTAAAAGTCATATAAGCATTTGACAATTTACAAGTTTGTTTGATTCCAATGTTGGTGCAATTTTTGTTTTGATATAACCTAGGTTCAAAATAGGAAAGATATATCCAAGATTAGGAACCTAGTATAGATTGGTCAAGCTTTGTGATAGAGGATTTGATTATCCTAATGAGAGGCTTGACAATGGATGTTAATTTTTGCACTTAAGATGTTTGAATCAATAGCTTGTTGAATGTTGATGTTTATAGAACTTCTTGGGAATAACCTATGGGATTAGTGACCTAGTTGTTGAGCTAGTTTGAAAAAATATGTGATGGTTTAGAGACAAACCTACTTCAAGAATTATTTTGATACTGATGTTTTGACACTCTGGTTTTGATCTGGTGTTTCAAGTATTGGAAAGCTATTGTATTACTCTTTTGATCAAACTTTTTCAGCAATTTGTTGGATTTTTGCTCACTTGTAGATGATAATTTTCTTCAATTTTTTACCATTTGGAACATGTTACAGACATAGAAGACACAATGTTTAATAAAAAAAATGCACAAGCAAGTACAAATCCTATGGCAGGCTGAGATAATAGTTGTTGAATCTCACATGGGGTTTCCCCCGAGGCTATGCTATTCAAAGTGGATATTTAGATGCTTGACCCCAGTGGCTCCACCCTCGACACTCACTTCTCCGGGGCATCCAAGAACCAATTTCCATGAAACTCCACATGGCAAACTTTATATCTCTACTAGGAACCGTATGTATGTGAGCCACTTCAGAGGTTCGACCTCCTGTGCCAACAACTAAAAGGATTTTGGCAACTAGTACAAGTGGTTTTTAGTAAAGGCTTCCAGTCATGTGGCCATACATGTGGTGCTTTCAGCTCTATAAATACAGAAGGTTCCCAGCCTATAGAGGTTACGCTCTATAGGGTTTATGGGGAAACATAGTGTCGGTATGAACTTATCAACACATGTTGTTTGGGACTTTCGTCACAAACACGATTTATTTATAGTGGATCGGAAGGACTCGGTATTAGCCTGTTTCCACTTTAGGTCGTTCCCTTCTCACTGGCCCCCTCAAGGTAGCTTGGGAAGGTAGGCCCTCTAAAGGATTTAATTGCTTGAAATTTTAAAAAAAAGCATAAAAGAGTGGGTTTGGCTTTGTGGTCACCCAATCAAGGGGAGAGCATATACCTACCACTTTCGAGACATGGAATATAAGTGTTCTTTTTAATCCTTTCAAAGCAATTGTTGGCTAAGTCCTATTTGGAGATGTTGCTCCAACAAGAATGGTGTTTATTTTAGCCTTCCTAAAAGTCTATGTGCAACTATTTTAGAGAAGTTACTAAAAATGCAAGTTGCATGCTGTCAATTCATCCTCTTAGTTAAACTAAATGAACAAGATATGATATGTTACTTCCCAAAATAAGGCTTTTAATTAACTAGATGAGGAAATGCATAAAATTTGCCTTAAATACCATCTGAAAAATCTGATTTCTTGGACATTCGGACCTGCAAGAAAATTTTGTCAGTTTGTAAATAGAAGTGCTAATCTAACATATGCGTTATCGTCCTGCTCAAAAGCGCTAACATGTAGGTCAAAAGTGCTAACCTAGACTGCAAAAGCGTTGCTCTATGGATACAAAAGCATGACTTCTTTGACAAATGCGTTAACCTAGGACACATATGTGTGAACCTATGATGCAAATGCACAGACTTTAAGACAAAAGCGCTAACCTAAAATGCTTATGCGCTAACCTATGGTGCAAATGCACTAACCTAGGATGCAAATGTGCTAACCTACAGAACAAAAGCACTGTCAGAATTCACACATGCGTGAATCTACATTACAAATGCATTAATTTTACTTTTTGCAAGATTTTTAAAGGTATATTGAAGGTCCATGAGCCCCACAATGGGTGCCAAAATGGGTTGACTTGAATTTCATCCTCAGAATGCTTCCTGCAATAAGTTAGTTTCACAAAATACAAATGGAAATGCTACAGGAAATCCAAACTCAACCAATGAAACTAAATGAAATACATATGAAATAAAAATACTAATATTACCTTCATGGCTTATGTCTCATTGTGTCCTAACTCCACTGTTCCTGGTTGCAGATGGTGTGCTCTCAGACAATGCATTGATGGCTTCCAAGATGGCATATGAAGAATGGACTGATAACTTGTAGTTAACTGATACTATGATATGCAATACTACATGATTATGCTAAATGATAATGTTATTTGCTATTTTCTATTTTCTTCAAGAGTAAAACTCATGGATACAAAAGTTGATTTGAAGACTAACTCTCTCTCAACTGAAGCTCTTGATTTTATAGACTTTGAGAGGATGAGATGATGTGGCTCAAATCAACGGTCATGATCAGATCTACAGATTTGGATGGTTGTGAGCAAAGGTGAAGGTTGAGAGAAAGGGGGAAGGAGAAGACAAGTGTCACTCATCTCACCTTGACTGGGTTGCTGACTGAGAGAATCTAGGGATGGTTGGAGAAGATTTAGGCATGAGAGGACAAGTGGACTCAAGTCCTTCCTAAGATGTAGGGGGTGTTGGAGAGAATATAGTAAATGGTTATGAAATATGTGTACGTACTCAATTTTCATTAAGTTTGGAGTTGAAGATAAATGATGAATTAATATTTAAGAAATATTAATTTCCTTAGCCACATGTTTGATGAGTTGGCAAAGGAAAGATGAAGTGGAGATGGAAGGTGAGTTGGGAAAGAAAGATTAAATAATTTAGGAATTTATTTAATATTTGAGACTATAGGATAGGAGAATAACTATTAAATATTGGATAGTTAATTGATTGGAGGAGATAATTAAATATTAGATATTTAATTAACTTGGATAAGAGGATAATTAAATATTAGATATTTAATTAATTAGAGGAATAGGATAGATGAATTAATTAATAAAATATTAATTAATAGAAAGACATGAAAATGAATTAAATAAATTAATCTTTTCAAATTAACTATTTAATAGAAGAAAAATCATTAAATAAATATAAAATATTTATTTAATTGCTCATAGTCATTTTTATGTGTATACACTAGCATTCTGACCCATGTGGTATTAGGATTCTTTATGAACTTCCATACTAGTTTGGCCCCTAAAGCTTTGTTTTGCAATTTAAGACCCTTAATGCCTAAACCCCCTAGGATCTTAGGCTTGATTATTTTTTCCCATGCAATTAAGGCAATTTTATGTTTTTCCTCAGTATTTTGCTAAAAAAAGTTTATCATCTTCTTAATTAAAAATGCATTGGCACTTGTTGAGATGGATAGGATGGATAATGGATAAATGGGAAGAGTCAAGACCACTGCTTGAATCATCACTAGTCTGCCCGCCCAAGACAGCCATTTTCCTTTCCAAGAATTTGAGGTCAGATCCACCTTTAGCTTTAAAGGATCCCAAGATTTAGTATTCCTCACACCTTGATCAATTGGAATGCCCAGATGGATACAAGGGAGAGAACCTTCACTGCAATCTAGAATTCTAAGTATTTTAGTCTGCAAGAGTTTAGAGGTAAAGAAGAAATAGAACTTCGACTTATCCTTGTTTCTTATTTGACCTGAAGCTTTCCCATAGGTTTCTAATATCTGTTTTAGGTGGGTTGCTTCTTTGATTTTTGTTGCCCCCAAAAGGAGATTATCATCTACAAATTGTTGGTGTGTAACTCCAAAGTTCCTAGTTACTTTGATTCCCTCTAAAAGATTATTCAGATGGCTTTTTTTAATTGTCCTTCACAGTACCTCCTCCATTATTATATAGAGAAAAGGAGAGATATGATCTCCTTGTCTGATCCCCCTTGAAGGAGAAAAGGAACCTTTTGGCTTTCCATTTACCAGAATTGAAAATTTAGGAGTGGAGATGCATTCGAACACCCAGTCAATCCATTGTTTTGCAAAGCTAAAAGCTTGGCATAACCTTGCAAAGGAAGCGCCAATCTACACTATCATAAGCTTTTGATATATCTACTTTTATAATCATACTTGGTCTTTTTGTGCTTTGAAGAGTGTGGATTGCTTCTTGCGCTATTATTGCCCAATCAAGAATTGAGCGGCTTGGAACAAACCCTGTATGTTCTTCTGATATAATAGTTTCCATGAGGGGCTTCATTTTGTTCGTCATGACTTTTGAAAGGATTTTTTAAACTGTACTGCATAGAGAAATGGGTCTGAAATCTCCTAAGTTTAATGCATTCTCCTTCTTTGGAATGAGGGCTATAAACGTGTTGTTTACTTCCTTAAGAATTATTCCTGATCTTCTTGAGAATTCTAGAGCTTCTACAAGATCCTGACCTAAAATATGCCAACACTTCTTGAAAAAATCCACAGGAAAACCATCCGGCCCAGGAGCTTTACCCGAGGGAAGTTGATTAAGGGCTTGAAATACTTCGTCCATCTTAATTCTCTCGTTAAGATTTTGATTCTGCTCATCTGTGATAATCTTGGGGATCATTTCCAACATCTTTTTTTGCTCAGACAATTGAGATCCATCTAGGTTATTTAAAAGATTAAAGAAGAAAGTGGTGGTTTCTTTCTTTATCTCATCAAGGTCCTTTGTAATTTGATTATCCTTAGATTCCAATTTTGATATCCAATTCTAACCCCTTCTAATCTTTTTTACATTATGAAAAAACTTGGTATTTTTGTCTCCCATTCTATGCCAATTCTCTCTAGATTTTTGTTTCCAGAAGATTTCTTCTTTAGATAAGATATCATCATATTCCAAGAGAAGCTTCTTTTCTTGCTGAAAGGATTCCTGGTCCATTCCCTCTAGGATGATCTTATCATTTAGTGATGCCATTCTTTCTTCTATGAGTCTTTTTGTTGAGAAGATATTCTTGAAATGTTGTGAGTTCCATTGAAGCAATTTTTGCTTTACAAATTTCAGTTTAGCAGTAAAGTAAAAGATTTTTGAACCTTCAAAAGATTCTTCCTTCCACCAGTTTTCTATCAAAGTGAGAAAGTTTGGATCTTTCATCCACATGTTCTCAAACCTAAATCGGGCTCTACAATTATTCGTATTGCCAAGCAAAGAAAGCAAAATGGGATAATGATCTGATCCTGAGCAAGGGATAACAAAATAGGAGGGGGAAAATGGAAAAAGTCTCAGATCTCCTTGGCAAAAGAATCTATCTTTTTTTTCCACTATGTTACTAAATCATTTCCTTTTGTTTGTCCAAGTGAACAAATCACCTGAGTCAATTTCCAAGAGACCATTCCTATCTATCCAGTCATTGAAATCTTGTTGAGATCCACCTAAGCAGATTAATCCTCCCCTTTAATCAAAAGCTCTTCTTATAGCATTGAAGTCTCCTCCTATAAAAAGTTGTTCCTTAATTAATGAGGACAAGACTACATCTAAAGAAGACCATAAGTCATTTTTTGAGTGGTGAAGCTGGGCCATAAGTGTTTATAACAAAGAAGATATTATTAGTTTGGAGGTCAAACACTTTAGCCAGAATCCAATTTCTATTTAAAGCAATACCCCCAACTTTAACTTGGGAAGGCTTCCAGATAATCATTAAGCCTCCTAAAGCCCCTTCTAAAGCCACTGTCAATTGCAAAGACATATGAAATTGGGGGCTAATTCCACTTCCAAATGTGACTGCTTGCTTACTTTCCAGTTTAGTTTCTTGCAAAAAAATGATGTTTGCACTGACCAAAAGAATCCTTCTTTTTATCACCCTTTGTTTGTTAGGGGCATTGACATTCCAGGATAAGATTTTCATTGTTGTTCAGGAAGGAGATTCCCCTTCCCTATTTTCCATAGATCTTGGAGTTTTGATTAATTCTCCACAACACCATCTAAAGATATGGCTTCAATAAGGGATTTGTGACCCTTCTTAGGAGGGGAAGAGCCAAATTTTGGTTTCTCCAATCCCTTATGGTTCTGATGCAGGCCTACTTTCCTTTTTTCTTTAACCTCAAAGTACACGACTGCTAGAGGGGTATCTAAAATGGAATCTGGATCTTCATCTTGAACCATAAGATCCTGAAGAAGTTTCTTTGCATTCTGGTCCAAGGAAGAAACCAAATCATGAGGAGCTAAAGATGCAGACAACAAGAATGGATTTGGATTTTCCACCGAAAGATTAAGAAACTATTCTGAGGTGGGTAAATTTGAGGAAGAGTAAATCTCACCATCAGATAGAAGTGGATCCTGGTCATCTTCCAAATCACCTTTAAGATCATTTTCAATGATATCCTCTTCCTGCGGTATTTTAGCAATTTGCATAGGTTTTTTAGTGGGCTTAATTTGATGTAGGGATCCTCTATGCTTATTTCGCCTTAAGCTATTTTTCTTTTTTGGGACCTTTGCAGGAGGCTGGGAGAAGATATTAAATGCTCCTCTGGTCAGGGAAGGAGATTTTGTTTTACCAAACAGACTTCTAACATCTTTTTGAGATTGAATCTTGATAATCGGGGAAAGTATAAGAGGAGGACAACTAGAAGGAGAAGGAAGAGAAGACTGAGAGGCCATACCTGTGCTACAATGTGTCAACTCGCCTGGAATCCCTTTAGATAGATGATTTGATCTAGGAGTGTATGGAAGCAGTGAGTGTAGAGGAGCTGAAGACACAAGTGTAGAAACGTGATCTCTATCTTGAAACTGTTGAATAGCATTCTTACATGTTTAGTCTACAACCATTGCAGTTGATACCAATAGATTTTCCTCATCCCTGACCAACTTCTGACCTTCTTGCTCAGTAGTAGTTAGTTCTACAGGCTGGTGTGTAAGGTGGATAGCGCCCATTGAAACTGCCACTGAGTTATTTTTGACTATTTGACTCTGAAGGATACATTTGCCAGGGATTTCCTTTCCCATCCTTCTCACTTTCTATTTCCATCTAGCCATTTTTTAAATAATTTCTAAATCGCTATAGCAGCCTTTTTTAAGGTCAATCTCCACATAGATATTTGCTACATCTCCTTTAAGGCCTTTTAGAAAATCCGCCTCAATACCCACTAGGGATCCTAAGGCATCACCTATTTTCAGCAAAGCCTCCAGGCACTAGAACTCAGATGGGAGGCCCACTAAATACAACCAGACGGGGGATTTCTCAAATCTATGTTTCGTCAGGTCAAAGCCTGGTTTCCAGTCTATAAAGAGAAATGTCGACCCTTGGAAGAACAAAGGGCAGCCCTCTGTGATTGTTTTCTTTAGAGATGAATCAACACATTCTAGAAGAAAGAAATCATTCTCAAGTTGTCTGATTGAAATCAAGCCTGGAAACGAAGACAACCACCATGAGGTTATATCTTTGCTATTCCCACCTATACCACACCATTGAGCAAAAAAGGCATTTTCTTTGAGTCGAGAAATCATGGGGTTCATTGATTTCAAAGGTAGAACAAAAAGTTTGCTACCCATGGATTTCCCGCTCCATTTCTACTTCTTACAAACAAAGTTAGGAGTCGGTTGATGAGAAGATGATTTTTTGAAACTCAATGCCTTAGTGCCCCTAAAAGACAAGGTGGGTGTAGCTAATGGACAAGCTTGCATATTTTGGTGACCATCATGATTATAGAACAAAGATGCCTTGGATGAAGAGCATTTCTGAGCCCTAGCTGAAATTGGGATGTTATTTGGGCCTATTGCCACTTTCTTAGCCTAGGAATCTAAGTTTAAGTGATTTGAAGAGCTTACATTCTGAGCTTTGCTAGACCAGCGAGGGAGGGCTTTTCTCAATGGGGGGAAACTTGTCTGAGTATCCAACCAGGAATGCCTTTGAAAAGTCTAATTCTTCTTTCCCTAAGCACTCAAGGGCATTTGGGTATCTGTCCAATAAGTCTTTCGTCTAGAGGGGGCCTGATATAAATGTTGATTTTGGAACCGCACTGATTTTTGAAAGCCTTGACTTCTATGGGATCTCTGAACAACTAACGAGGGATCTCTGGGAATATCCTCAGGGGTTCCATGGCCTACCAAACCCCCTATCTAGCCTAGGTTCGAAACCGCCATGAGGAACTAAAAACTTTATGGTTTGAACCAAGGATATGGATTTGTATCTATTTTATTTATATTTGGATGGGAAGATAAATTCCAAAGTTTCTAGTGACCAACAAGTTGTATTTGTTTACAATTAGGACAAGCAATAAGTTGATCTTCAATTCTAGTTATTTGAGGGTGACTTGCCAGTTGATTGCACAATCTCAACAAATTATTTCACTTTGGTGTTAGATTTGTCTTGAATTTGTCTAACTTTTTGCCACTTTGTTTGGTAGCATGCCAGTTTGTGAATGGTGTCTAAAATTTGCCAAATTTGTGTGGAACTTCAGAATTTTGGGCACTTGGGTGATAAAATATTTGTTGGAAATTTAAATTTTCTTTTTCATTAGGGTCAATTTAGCTAGATTGGATACATGAGCAATTTGGGGGAAGAGAGAATGTTCAAATTTTAAATTTGGACAGCCTATGCATTTGAATTTGTTTTGACTTGTCACAATACTCTATCTATTTTTCTCATCATCTTCAATTGAAATTGTAAAAGCATTTTAATTTTTTGTAATGCTATATTAGGTATAGAGGGAAAAATTAAAATTAGCTAACTTTTGTTTGGTAGTTTGAATTTGAGAGTCATTTTTTGTTAAATGGATTTCTTTCATGTCCGATCTAATGAAGAAGATTTTGCATTCTCATTATCAAGTGTCATTTTTTGGTCCAATTGGTCATGCATGTGCACTACACTTATATAGTGTCTATTGTAAGAGGGGTCTCTAACATTGAATTAAGGGGGTGTAATGTGTGTTGCATCTTATTTTCATCCACACTTCTTAAATTTCTTTAGTTTCAAACTAATTGATACAATCATAGGATATGATTTATGTATCATAAACTAAGATAAATTTCCACTTTTGGGGGTGCATCATGTCAAAACCACAATTTCATCCTTTTGTTGTCAAAATTAATTTAGAGAACTATATGGCTTGGAAACAAGGGATACTGGATCACCATTGTGAGTGTGTTCTACTACCCTATCTTCTTAGACTCGTTCTTGATCCACATGATGAATATGAGAAGAACAAGTGGTTTAACAAATATGGAAAGGTTTGTGGACTAATAGGTATTATAGTATAAGAGGGATGTCTTCATCATATAGAGAACATTGAGTGCACTTTCACTTCTTAGACCATTATCTAGGAGTTGTTTGGAGATCTTGAATCTTCATCTAATCATGACGTTCCCTTCACTGAGACACTTATTGTCCTAGATTATGTGGACACATCCTTAGGGAGTGATCAATTGAAATACATTGCTCCTCCACAAATTGTCACAATTGAAGACATTTCATCTCCTCTAGTTGATGACACTTCATCTCCTCCAATTGAGGACTCTACATCTACTATTTCTACTTCTGAGTTCAATGATGCTTCTTTGAGATTTTCTAGTGTTTCAACATACAGGTTCATTTTAACCTTCTAGAGACAACTCATTGGGAAATATTTCTACTAGACATTGCATATTTGTTTGTAGAGTCCCACATTATAGACTTGGAGGACACCATTGAGGATATTTATTTCCTTTTTCTTGATAGCTCTTATGGAGCTAAATTGTCTTCTTCCATTATTTTGGATGCATCTTCAAACCCTCTTGTTTCTTCTCTACATCATTATTTGTCACATTTTGGCATTGGTGTGGAGACATTTTAGCAGCATTTGGATGTGTCGCCATTTTCTTTGGGCTATGATAAACATTCACCTTCATTAGATTTTATATTTCCATAGTCATTATCATGGTCTAGAAGACTTGATTTGACTATGGTACCTTTTGGCATCGACATGGAGATACTTGAGTAGAGTTTCAATGCTTCATTCATGTTGAGTTTTCTTTCCTCAAATTCCTTTAAGGATTGGGGAGATAACTTGCATACTTCCATGGTTCTATTTCTTATTAAGGGGAGGAATGTTGTTTGCTAGGATTGGATCAAATTCAACATTCATTATCAAGAATCTATCATCACTTTAGAAGATTCTACATTGAGGGGTTATGCATGACATCTATCCTTCTTCTCTCTTATGGGAAGGAATTTTTTCCTCATATAGGGATTTTTACTCCTCATGCATTAGAGAGCATGTTTTCCCTTATTTAGGGGGATTTTTTTTCCCATAGGGTTTTCTCCTCTTCTTTATAAGGTGAATTATACTCAGGTACTTGGTTAGGATTTGATGCTAGGATCCACCCTTTTTCCTCACATAAGCTATTTTGAAGAGGGTGATGGTGTGTAATCATTGTTAGGTTAGGTTATGTGGCATCTTACTAGTTGGAAGGTATTTATGCCCATGTGTGAAGTTAGGTATGGTGGTAGTTAGGATATTTGCCCTTTATATACACCTCCACTCCTCTCCTAATGTATCCACTCACCTCAATACATCACTCTTAATTTTCATTTATATTCATGTCTCATTGTTGTTTCCATTATGCCTAGTTTTCTTAGCTAATCTCACACCAATCTACAAAATTGCAAAACAAAGTTAACTCTGAACATTCATTGCAAATCCATAAGTCTTCAACAGCCTTTAATTCCTTCTAACAAATTCCCATGAGCTTGCTAGGATAAGAAATCAATAGACGAGTACCTAGAACTAGTTAACCTTTAGCTTTGAGATCAAATGATGAGAAATATATAGTTTCTAATACCAAAGGTTTAAAATTCATATATATCCAAATAACCAATCAAAGGATGAGATAGAAGGCTTCAACTACTGCAACACGAAAATTTGAAACTTATATATGAAAATTTGAAACATATATATGCAAATCTGAAATTAAGTTTCCTTAATATAGAAATACCATGCTTAGATCATTCTTCTTTATAATGCTATAAATCCAATACATATCATTCTTATTAACAAAACCTTATGTAAACTTATAATATAAATAAATAAATCATAACATCACCATAAGATAGTAACAAAGAGGCACAAATTGTCAACATAAGAGCATCACGGGGAGAATCCATTCTAGGAATTTAAAACTCCACCAAGAAGAGAGGCAAAGTATGCATTATCAACAAATAAATATGATTACTTTGCATTCACTTATGTTCTCCTCTTTTTCCCTAGCAAGAAAGCACCTATATACCTGTGAAAAACCTCCTTATATCTCAGCATGTCCTTGTTCCTCTCCCTTGGGTTGCCTCCTTGGAATGCAAAAGGATGCCAATTTTGGCTCCAATACTTTCCCTCCAACTTGGGCACCCAAACATGGAAGATAAAAATTACATGAAATGCAATAAATAATTGAATTCCAAGAGACAATTGTTGTCTCTTCCAAGTGCCCACTTGAAGAAGACCAATGGTCACTCATTTGTCCACTTCCCTTGTCATTAATAATCCCATTCTAGGCATCCACATGTAAGAAAAATAATATTAAATATTTTTATCCACAAGTCACCTTTATCGTTGGAACTCATCAACCCTTATGAATGTATTATAAATTATTTTTCAAATACACCCTAAGTGCCTTAGTAAAATTTCCAAGGATGTTGGAATCATATCATAGAATTTACAAGGTAGATGGTACATTAAAACTAACACAAATCACAACACAAGGCGGTGAATGGCTAAGGATTGGTCCAAGGCTATCATGACAATATAAGAACATGAAAATATATCAAGAAATTATCAAATCAATATAGAGATGTTTTTGTTTATTTCAAGTTGCAAAGTGGTATTTAGCTGTGTGAATATAGGGTCTTCTTCTAATCCCAAATTGATATCTCTAGTTTTTCCGTTAAGGAAGAAAACTCATATTAGAGAGTTCAAGTGCTTAAAAAAATTGGAGTTCATCATTGATAGGTATTTTTATGTTAGGAATAGGCTCAAATGTCTCCTTAGGATTGGAAGACTCTTCTTGTTTGCCAAAGCACACCGATGCATTCAATAGGATCTCAAAGCCTTTTTTATTGTCTCGTGGTGGTGTATAGTTGTGGAATTGCATGATTTTTAGGATGCCATTTACATTTTAGAATGTGTTAAAGGTGGAAGGCTCATATTGGTCCCAATTAATGCCTTTGGGAAATTGTAGGTCAAGAGAGATAGAAAGGATAACATTTCCATGGAATAAGCTCAAAGAAGGCTCCTTACAAGTACTAGTAATGTCATGCATCTCATTACTATCAAGGCTAGAAGAGGTGTGCCAAAATTCATCAAGAAAGTCAACAAGAGAATTTTAATACTCATAATAGGTACCATAGCCTAGGTTGGTGGTACCATCATTTTTTGGCTGATCTATAAGGTCAAGGATGCCTTTCCTGTGGAGGCTAATACATTTATCTTTATAGTTCATGTGATGACACAAACATAATGGAATATGATAAATGTTTTCTTGAATTAGGATCCCTACTCTTCATATTTATATAAGCATGGAGGATCAAATTTGTTTGCCTTCATCGTCTAAGTACCCACTAAAGATGGAGTTGTTGCGATGTCATCGCTTCAGATGTCTTTGTGCCCTAGGATTTTATTTTTATAGAACAATGGGGTTCAATGAGGTGACTGGTGGTGTGTGTGACCCAAGACTAAGCTGCATTTGGCTGCAGGTGCTCTAGGAATCACCTCCTACTCCTCAGTTATCAAGAATTCAAACAACAAGAAGAAAACAATAGGCAATGGGGACTACGACGGGCGTTCTTCATCTAAAGCTGGATTGAGGGAAAATTCGAGCTGGAATAAAATGGCTTGGAATAAGACACATTTGAAATAGGAGGTTGAAGTAAAAAGGAGGGAACATGTGGTTGGACATGGACAGTCTAGTGAATCTAGTTTAGTGGCTCAAGACTTGCTTCAATTTGTGCAAGTTGTTGATAGACCTATGGTGAGTTTGGGGGATGGCATTGGAGTTTTGGTAAATGAGAATTTTTTGTAGACTTAGGTTTAATAGGGTGCTTTCAAGGCTTTTGTCCTAGTCTAGGTCAGCTGCATAGATGGATTACAGAACATTGGAGCCCTATTTTGGAAGAGGGTGTGTAGATATAGCCTAGAGCTAGTGGTTTCTTTGTTGTGGTGTTTGATAATTTGTAGGATAGAAAGAAAATTTTGTGTGATTTTTTGTGGAATTGGAGAAGCACATTATTTTCCTAAAGCCATGGCATCTAGACTTCAATCCTCTCACTAGATCATTTGGTCTTATTAAGATCCTGATTTGGGTAAGGCTCCCCAACCTCCCTCTACAGTACTAGTTTAAATCCTTCTTTAAAGCTATTGGTAATGCTTTAGGTAAATTTTTGGGGATAGATGATGGATCATTAGAGTTTATGCATACTACCTATGCTCGCATCCTTGTAGAGATGGATTTGAAGAATCCCATTCTAGCGGAAGTAGTATTGAAATATACAAGGGGTTCTTTAGTGTTGCCAGTGGACTATGAAGTCTTGCCTTTTCGATGTAGGAGATGCTATCAAACAGGGCATATGGTAGCCAATTTTGACGAATATGGACAGAGCATGTAGACTTCTTGGTGTAGGGATGCCTCCCCTAATCATTATTCGATGGAGAAAGGTGAGGAGAATTTACAAGAGGCCGCTCCAGGAAAGGAGGATGTAAATTCAAAGGATAAGAAGAGAGTAGATTCCTCAAAGACCAAAGGGGGAAAAATAGATAATGTTGGGTGTGTCCCAACAATGGGTCATGTTTCTAGCTATGGCATCATGCAAAAGGAAGTTGATGGGGAGATGATCCATAAACCTATTAAGGAGGTACAAGGTGAAGCAGAGCAGGTGGGCCTCAGGGATGCGAAGCAAAGGATGAGGGAAAAGGTAACAAAGGAGGGAGCACCATTTAAACATCTTTGTGGTCAAGATGTATTGTAGAGTGCAACAGAGGTGGAGGATGGTTGGAAAGTGGTAAAAGGAAAAAAAGATAAAAAGCTAAAGCAAGAGGACCCCTGCAACTTGTTGCTTCATGCACAGTCTAGATGGACCATAGTAGAAGTTGTAATCTCGTGACCTATTTTAGGGTTTTTTTTCTTTTTTTGCTTTATTTTATGGGGACAAGGCTCCCTGCTTGTAGCCCCATATAGTTCTGACCAAGTTCAAAACCCAAGTTTATTAATAAAATTAAACTTTTATCGATAAAAAAAAAGTACCCACTAAAGACAAAGATAATGGGCCCACATTGCAATAAAAGAAAGGGATCGTAGATTTTAGGTCTAGGTTGACGAAATAATTGGAGGGAGATGGGTAATTTAGTGACATGGAGGAACTCATGGATCTTATACCCTCCACATCCTTTATAAGGTATTTGAATGTAGATTTGAGGTATTTTTATTGTGTAGGTGGAGAAGAGGAAGGGGACATGGTAGATCATTACAATCAATGTATGAATCAAATTTTTTGGAGGTAGATTTGGGAATGACCTCAAAACTTGGACAAGAGTGGAATTCCTCATATTAGCTTTTCAATATATTAAAGTACTAGAAGAGATGCGGGCCACCAAGAATAATAACTTGCAGACCATCATATGAAAATTTGAGGCACTAATAGTAACTAGATGGGATGAAATGTATGATATAAAGATGTGGTTGACCAAGGAGGAGATTGTAAGGAAAAATCAAGTTTTAAGTATATGATATAAGGTATGTTGGAATGAGGTTGCTACCTCAATAACATGAATCAAGTTTTAATGTATTCTCTCTTTCAATTATCACAAGCTTTGATGTTAATATTTTGAGGCCCAAAGGTTCTGTTAGATATCCCAAATGTCGCACCAACTAACGTTTAAAAATATTTAGGCTAGGCTTGTTGCCTATGAGCACTCACTTTATTTTATGTTTGGGTATAAAAAAATTAGTGTGAAAGGGATGGTTGAATGATGAATCAATAGAAGGAAATTAATTATGAGTTAAAGTGAGGTAATGATTAGTAGAAATATGACTGACTAGGGCTTGGACATATGAAGAATCAATGTCATTGACAATTAGATTCTTGGAGGATTTGATTTAAAATATCCCTATTAATAAGGGATGTTTGAAGTTATATAAGGATAGATATCTAGGTATTTTTATACTCAATATGGTTGATAAGTTTGTATTTATTTTTAAGAATGGTAGATGAGCCTTGGATGGCGACTTTGCTACATTGAGTAGTGATGACATTTATTTTGATGGTTTGAACCCATTCATTAGATTTATCAATGTAGCCAACCAAATTGTAATTGTTAGGGATCTTATGCCAATGGATGTTTTGTGTGTGGGAATCATATCCTTGATTTTGCTTTATATATGTGCATTATTGAATTATTTTAGGGAATGAGTTTTGATAGATCCCCATGTATTTATTGTGTGAGGAGGCAGATGGTCACCACTATCTATAAGTTGTTGGATATAATATTTTGATTCCACACACTTTCTTGTGACATGACCTTTGATTCAATGATAATCACAATATTTATCCTCCTTATATTTCAAGGGCTTAGGTTGATTTTTGTCAGGAGGATTATGTGAGGGGGTAGGTAAACACGTTGGCCTCGACCAGTTCATTGAAGGCTACTTTAATAGATTCCCTTTAACTTTCCCTTTAACTAGAAATATTTGAGTTTTCATTTAATTCTCAAATCAATAGAAACTATCTCACCTATGATCATAATAAGAGATTTCAAGTTGATGTCAAAGCAAAAAAAAAAAAACTTAAAATCAAAACTATAATATACTTTATGTTTCAAGTTTAAAAAACGTATGAATAAATTAAATTTTCTATGATACTTAATTTCTTTCTTTTAATAAAACATAATACACCTTGTATAATTCTCGATTCCCCTAGAACTTTATGAGATAGGTGCGCTGCATACAACCAAATAAATCTAGAGCCTCTTTATTAACCAAAATTCTATTAAGTTCAGAAGCTACCATCGGCATTCAGTGCCAATGAAAACAGTAGATATATTGAAGGAAAAAATTAAATTGAACTACTGATGACTTATTATATGCACTCGATTCCTATGTGCTCAAAACATTTTAGGTATTCTATCGTGTTGTTCAAACTAAATTTACATGCCACTTTCTTTAAGAGTTTCATAAAAAAAATTCAATGAATTCTAAGCCATAAATTTAGGCCATCAGGGGCAAACCTAGTCCCAATTGCCACAACATCACATAAGAGCTCAATCAAAATCAAATGAGAAAAGTGATGTTTGGATTTAAGAAAAGAGAAATCAATTGTGAAATAACATGGGCCATAAGAAAATGGATTGGACTACATCTTGATGTCATCATTACAATTTAGTAGTCCATTTAGTCTGCATCAAATTGATATTAACTTCATCAAATTGATATTAACTTTGATATTTGTTGATTTGAGAGTTTATATCAAAGGTGGTTTAAGATTTTAATTTAAATGAATATTTATATTTTTTAAAATTAGATAAGGTTATGATTATGAATAGAGGAAAAAAAAATACAGATAAAATCAAAGTCATTTACGAGACTAGTTTATGAGATAGTTCGTAACTTTTGTCTAATTTTATTGTGTAGAATTTAAAATCATTAATTTTTTGATTGGATATTTCTTATTATATTTGTTCATTTAAAGGATCTAAATTGAATGATGATACGGATATAATTTGAAGATTTTTAATGTATTGATTAAGGCAACACATTCAATTCATGTGAGAGGAGGGCGACAAAGGTCATGACTTATGTCTTTTAAAAAGCTCATCTTTTTACTTGAATAACGGATAACAAAATATTAAAATAAGCATAACATTCTATAGAATTGATACTAAAAAGTTTTTGATGATATAGTTATTTTATAATAGAACAATTATTGAGTTAATGAGACTATAAAATTTAATACTTAAACATCATAATCACCTAATAATCAAATGGTTGTCAAATCACGATCCTATGCATTATAAATATTTTAGAAAAAAATATGAAATATTCTTGAAAATATCACCTATAAAAGGAATACTTAGAATTTGTCTTACTTGGCCTTGATGAATTGATTTTAAAACAATAGAGAAGGCACATTAGATACATAGCTCAAATGGCCTTGCACATATGTTGATTTTGCATAAATTAGTTTTTCAACAAGTTTTATATATCTTCTAGCATAACTTGTAGAAATGATTTGTATAGCCTCGGGATACTCCTCCAATACATCTACTAGCCAATAATACCTCTTGTGAATAGTGATACAACTCACTATAAATCTCCAAAATCATACACATCTCAAATGAGAGAGAACCTACTTAAATATAAGAGGAAGGGTGGCTACACTAGTCACACATTTTCAATAACTCCCATTTGTAAATAATTAATAATCTAACAGGGTATGTGCACAAAGATGGTGGTCATAAAAGTGGACATCACCCAAAAAAAACATGAAAAAACAAGTAGCACGTACGTGGTTATAAAATTTGAAATCACCGCTTGCGCGCTTAGGTCCGTTGTTTCGAGCCTAGAAAAGGTAGCGTGTATGCGCTAGCTTTAGGAAAGTGAGTGCGTACGCGCTACTTTTAGGAAAATGAGCACGTACGCACTAATAAGCCCTAAAGGACCGCATACGCATTACCTGTCAAAAAAAGTTTTTTAAAAAAAACTGGGTCTTATTTTCCCATGACAACCATGTTTTTTTCCTCATTTTCTCCGCCAAACCGTGAACGGGGTGCCTCATTTCTCCTCCAGACACTATGGATCAAGGTTAGTTTTTGTTAATTTTTGTCTTTCTTTCCCGTTTGTTTAATTTTTTTTACATTTTAAATTTAATTTCATTAATTTTGATTAGGTTTTTTCATTTTTTGTTTCAAAAACCATATTCCAATAATCCACAACAAGAACAACAAAATACGGCTCCTAAAAATCCACAAGATACACCCCCAATTCCTCTTTTTGACTACACACCTGAAACACAAGAGCAATTAATTAATCCGTTAGGGAAAAATACATCTAAAATCAATAGATTGATTGATAAATTGAAAACATTTGAACTTGAGCATCATAAATCCCTCACCACTAGCCTAAAAACATTAGCTAGTGGTGTCATAGTTGTTTCGACATTAGCTAGTGGTGTCATAGTTGTTTCCACACAAATTATAAAATGGGAAAACTTTAGGGATAGGTGTCGTCAATACTATGCTGATGGGTTATCATACGAGGGAGTGAAAAACAAAAATATTAGTAAACAACAAATATGTGCCATTTTTGTTGATCCTAAAACTGGTCAGTCGTTACCTCTTAAAGCAAAGAGGTTTCTCATACATTGGTGTACCAATGTGCAGATGAAGAATCTTTTTTGGTAGAGGTGGTGGATGGTCTTTGATGATCCACCTTGTAATAATTATCAAGTGCCATTGTATTTTTTGAGAAAAGTATACTGTGAGTTTGTGCTCAATGTGCGGCCAAACTATTTTGACATGAAAGAGTTCCATGGTAGAGGTGGTGGCTCTACCCAAGACAGACCTAGAGCCCGTAGGCGAGTAGCCCCGGAGAGTTGTCACCCCCTAGCACCCAACCCAAGGTGCATCAGGTTGTCCCAGTAGAGCTGAAAGAGTCGATGGAGCTACAGACTCTTCAGGCAACCATAGAATTGACTGGTGCCATCATCCAACATGGGACTTCGTTAGCACACCCTATTGTACTGGATGATGAGCCATTAGTTTCTCTAGGTGGCGACAGAGAGCCCATTCAGCATATGTGTGTCAGTTTCTCAGAGATATGCTTAGGGATAGATGATGCGGTCAGTGCAGATAGATCCACATCTTGTTTGTGCACTATTTGCGGGAGTAGATGTCAGGCCCACACGACTGAGGATTTTGCATTGACAAATGAGTTGATGGACATGGTGTTTGCCCATTAGCGACACACACAAGTGTGTTGATTTGAATTCATAGTGTTGTTCCTGTGAAGTGTGATACTTGTAGCTACAACACAAACACTCAATAGATCATTACAAGCATTGTTGGCAAATCAAAAGATAAAAAAAGATAAACCATGACAAAGTGACCTATCGTCTCCTAAGAGATGCAAGTCTAGATTTGCTCTTAGATCTGGATAAGAATTCCTAGTGAATTGACTACACCTAGATGGAGGATTTGAAATGATAATGATATGCAAAGATGAGATTAATTAAGCTAGATTGATCCAAGAGACTAATTAAGCTAATGATATGCATGATTAAGCTATGATGATGATGCAATTAAGCTAGAAAAGAGATTGATTCATCTATATGATTCAACAATTATGCTAGAAAATGATCAAATTAAGCTAAATCTAAGATGCCATTGCTTATAACAACAATTCTCAAATGGTATGCCTATAGTAACAATGCCTAAGATGAAAATGAAATGGGATCCTTTGTGCTCCAAAATGGGGGATATTTATAGGATTTCTGAGGCCAGGGATGAGGTGGCAGGAATCAACAATCAAGATTGAGTCTGAAGATATCAAGGGTGAAATTGGAGGAGGTTGGAGAAGAGGTTGGAGGAAGGGACACTTGTCATCTCTGTGGTGACAAGTGTCAAGGAGCCTTGCTCATGAGAGGGCAAGTGACCAAGGGAGGAGACATATGGCCAAAGTGTCATGTGTCTCAAGGGAAGAATGTCCACACCATAAGAGGTTAGGATAAGGAGGTTAGAATGTGCAAGATAGGATAGGGTTAGGTGGAATGGGTTAGGTTGGAGGGATGGTTAGGTCAAGTGGTTAGAAGTTAGGAGGCATGTGGGCAATTTGAATTTAAAAATTCAAATAATAGGAAAAGACTAATTAATTTTCAACAACTCATAAATGGATTTGTTTTAATTAATTAGAGGATTAAAAGGAATGAATTTGATGGGGGGATTAATTAATTTGAATTAATTAATCAAAGGAGACCATTGAAATGAACCTATTAAATAAATCCTTAGATTTATTAATAAGTAGATGAATGGGATAATTTAATCAAATTTCTAATTAATTCAATTAAATTGGGGAGGGGGATTAATTAAATAATTGCTTATTTAATTAATTATCTTCAGACCATTTGTAGGTGCATACATTTTTCCCCTCTTTGAAGCGAGGTGTGATGACGTGTTGATTCAAAGAATAATCTCATTTTGATGATGATATTGGTTCCATATGGATGCCCCAAACATTGATTGATAAATTGTGGTACAATGATGCCCCCTCGAGAGATCAATTGAGATTGTAATCACATAAATCTGTCCAAATTAATTAAATAAATATTTGATATTTATTTGATTAAAAATCCACTAGTCATCAGTTAATTAAATTAACATTTAATTAATTCCTCTTCGAACATTCTCCTATTAATTAAATAAATTATTCAATTTATTTCAATTATTTCATTAAACCAAATTCACAATCAATTAAATGAATAAATTATATTTATTTCATTTAACCTCCTTTCCTCTTTTAAATAAATTAAATAAAACATTTATTTAAATCATTAAATCACCCCACTTTCATTCTCCTAAAAATGCAACTTGCACCTATTTGTTGAAATAAATGAATTTTATTTTAATAAAAAATCTATTTTCCCTCACCCACCAAACCAACTTGCAATCCTAAACCCCTTCTAGACTCTTCTAACCCCTTCCTAATTAGCCTAATCCATCCCCTAAATATTGTCACATTCCTAGCAACTTGGAGTCACTTCTCAAAGCCCTCAAAGTCTTTGAAAGGCATTTAACGATTTAAGTCTTCAAATGGTTAACCTCTAAAGTCTTCCAAACCATTTATGGTTAAATCCACTTGCACCCATGGTTAGGGACTTTGACCTCAAAAATTTGAGGTAGGAGATCCTATTCTTCGAGAAAATCCCCGTAACCAACCAAACAGAGAACATCAGG
This sequence comes from Cryptomeria japonica, assembly GCF_030272615.1. Taxonomy (NCBI): domain Eukaryota; kingdom Viridiplantae; phylum Streptophyta; class Pinopsida; order Cupressales; family Cupressaceae; genus Cryptomeria; species Cryptomeria japonica. Next base: position 619,082 of record NW_026728839.1, read on the forward strand.
GAAAGTTTGAATCAAACTGGTTGGGTCCATATGTTATCACCGTTGTATTTGGGTCCGGGGCATATCAGTTGGCTACCTCAAAAGGAGAACCGCTAGCAAAACCAATCAACAGCATGCACCTCAAACAATTTTACACATAAGTTGTACAAAGCATTAGGCTCCCATACATATCAGAAAAAACACCAAAAACATTAAGATAAATGTCTTGAAGAAAATACAAAAAAATCAAAATAGTAAAGAAAAATCATGCATCCAAACGGTGAACAACCACTCTGTTGGCACCTTGGGTAAGTGTGATGGTGAAAACCTGGCAAACAGGTGCCACTCGTAAAGGTTATGGCTCCATTGTCTTTCCGACTTGTTGCGATCATATTTATTTTATCCACACATCCATCAGTCCAAACCATGGCTTGTTATTGATCTACAATCAAGGGTAGTACTTCATGCATCTTGCATCTTGCTTTTTCATAATCATATCTAAATTGGGGGCAATGCCCTGAACCTATTTGATGGAAGTGGATTCTGCATTACTTGTGATTTATTGAGTTCTTCATTCAAAACTATTTCACAAAATACCAAAAACATTCAAAAACACTCACAAAATCCACAAAATGTCAGAAAACATGAAAAATCAAACAAAAACATGGCAACGCCTTTGTACATATTCTTTTTAAGTAGATACCAAACAAACATTGTGAAATACTCAAACGACGACCACTTATCACATCAACCAAACACTCAACATCGACAGGCTAACTGTCTTAACAAGGATGCATCCTTCCTTACCAAAACAAAGACAAGATGACATTTTCTTTGACAAGAAAATTTTGTTTAAGCTATCAAGTACTTGGTTGATTTGTAGGTTATTTGTTCATTTATATCATGTTCCTACGCTACTCTGGGATATCCACAAGTGATTAGAGTGGACGGGATGGTTCCTAAGCATTGTTTGTATGTCTTCTGCGAATTATTCCAATGAAGTTCTAAGGCATGTACTAATGGTGTCTATGTGGGAAGTTCACTAATGGTGTCTAAGAATTGGACCAGTTACAAAGGATGTGGTTTGTCAAGTCCTAGATCTAGACCTCACTTATAATATATTGCTAGGACGTCCTTGGATTCATGAAATGAGGGTGGTCCCATCGACATATCACCAATGCATTAAGTTTCTTCACAATGGAGTCGAAGTAACAGTTAACGGTGATCCTAATCTGTTCATATATTGCAATAACCTGAGATCACATACCGAGACCATCATTCCCAGTAATCGTGAAGCTGTTCCTTCTTCGACGTACATTGATCCTGAGTCATTGAAACCTTTGACATCAAAACAAGGTGAGCTTAAGGGCAAATTTCAGGACAAAGGCATGGGAGAATACACTTTAAATCAGACCATGTACTTACGACAAGTCATGAGTTCTCCAAAAGAATATGGAAGACCACATCCTAACAAGCAAATATCCATCATGGTATTCAAATGGGACCCTACTACCTTTCAAAGATGGGGCGAACTAGAAGAGGAAGGTTTATACAAAATGCTATACAAAGACATTGAAGATGACACACAAGATCACATCAATATACCCTATGAGAAATATGGCAAAGGCTTCAAGATTCTACAAAAATTCGGGTATGATGAAAAAAGCCCTCTTGGGTTACGAAAGGAAGGCATCATAGAACCTTTACAACCTGAATTGACTGTAAAAAGGGAACGCTCGAAGGGACTTGGTTTTCTGACTTCCAAGATCCACACTAAAAGGACAGAAGAAGCATTACAAATCAAAACTGCCAAAATTCAACAAGAAGATAGCTATTCTACAGACTCCAACGAATGGGAATGGGGTTCAGACAAATCCTCTAGTGATTATGAGCTCACCAAGACATTCAGAGAACCAGATGAACCCACAGAAGAAGAGGAATTTTATAAAGAATTCAGAGTTGGTCAAGAAACAACCCATGAGGATTCCATATAGTCTTTGTCTCAAGGTTCTAGGTTGAAATCACATAGGATGAGAACACCTGTCCCAGAATGCGCTACTAGTAATGACAATTTGGATTCGCTCACGATCGAAACTGATGAGGAGAGTGCCATCGATGACATCAATAATCACCTTGACATACCCGAATATAACTGCATCTTCACTCTTAGTCCCGCAAACTTTGAAGACATTAAAGGCCTTCCGCTTGTTCACCACCAACTCATTGACTGGGATCATGAAGGAGTAGCACAGTTTGACACATTCCAAAATGATGAAGCTGTTATTGACTATCTTGGCATACGATATGATCTCCCCCCTGGGGACCATAAAGCAGGATACACTATAGAACTCAACAACATGGCATATTTTCGCGAGGGTGTCGGACCTTCCAGTCGCAAAAATGTGAAAATAAGAACAAACCAAAGGTCTTATGGCGAAAACCACACTGTGGCACTATCTGATCCCAAAAAAGTAAAAAGAAAGGACGTATCTAAGGGCGAAAACCTCTCTGAGGCACCCGAAGATGGAAGGCTCGACATTCTCCTAGCATCATATGTGGAAAAGTCATCCATGTTGGTAGAGGAGACTATCAAGACAAACATTGGTACAGAAGAGGTTCCGCACAATATATTCCTAGTTAAATCATTGACAGAGTCCGAAAGGTCAAAATTCATAAGCTTCTTCAAAGAACGACAAATCAACTTTGCATGGTCATACGCTGATATGCCTAGACTAGATCTGGATTTGGTAATGCATCATTTGACAATCAAACCGGGGGCAAAGCCAGTGAAACAGAAATTAAGAAAAATGCATCCACAAGTGGCATTACTAGTCAAAGCAGAGCTGGAAAAATTATTGGATGTCGGATTCATACGCCCCATTGATTATCCTGAATGGATCTCCAATTTAGTACCTGTCAGTAAACCAGATCACAGCATCAGAATATGTACAGATTTCAGAGACATCAATAAAGCTTGTCCAAAGGATGACTTCCCATTACCGAATATTGACCTGATTGTCGATCTCACGGTAGGTCACGAAATGTTATCATTGATGGATGGATTTTCTAGTTATAATCAAATAAGGATCGCACCCGAGGATCAACACAAAACATCATTCACTTGTCCTTGGGGAACTTTCTGCTGGAATGTCATGCCCTTCGGACTAAAAAATGCAAGTGCTACATATCAAAGAGAAATGACTACTATCTTTCATGATCTCATGCACGTAACTATGGAAGATTATGTTGACAATCTCTTGGGTAAATCAATAGACAGAAATACACATTTGGACATACTTTCAGTCATCTTTGATCGGTTGGAAAAATACAAAGTAAGATTAAACCCCAAGAAATGTGTCTTTGGAGTAACCTCCAGGAAGCTCCTAGGATTCATTGTGTCCAAAAGAGGAATTGAAGCCGATCCAACAAAAGTCAAGGCCATCTTGGACATGCCACCACCCAGAAATATCAGTCAACTTCGATCCTTACAAGGGAGACTCTAGTCTATACGGAGATTCATAGCACAACTTGCAGATAAGTGTAATCCTTTTCAGCACTTGCTACATAAAAACATCAAATTTAAATGGGATGATAACTGTCAATAGGCTTTTCAAACGCTCAAAGATTATCTTTTGAATCCGCCAGTTTTGATGCCACCAGTTCTAGATCAGCCTCTATTACTATACATATCAACTACTCCAACAGCACTGGGGGCACTCCTAGCACAACAAATTGCTGGGGGCAAGGAAAAGGCCGTATACTATATTAGTCACACATTGGTGGGATATGAGCTAAACTACACACCAATCGAGTGTGCATGTCTCGCCATGGTCTTTGCTTCACAGAAATTATGACATTACATGCTCACTCATAAGACTAAGTTGGTTGCAAGAATTGATCCATTAAAATACCTTCTCAATAAAGCAACACTTACTGGGCGACTGGCCAAATGGGTAATGATCCTGAGTGAATTTGACATCGAGTATGTGGACAGAAAGGCAATAAAAGGACAAGCCATCGCAGATCAGTTAGCAGATGCCCCCATGATTGATGATGCTCCTCTAAATTCAGAATTTCCAGATGAATCCATTTTAACAATATCACATGCAAAGCCATGGCAACTGTACTTTGACGGCTCATACACACAGCATGGGGCAGGAGCTGGTATCCTCTTTATAACTCCTCAAGGCGACTCTATACCAAAATCATACCACTTATCATATGGCTGCAATCACCCGCAGGTGTCTACAATACAAAAATGGTACAAAACTGATACAAAGGGGAGCCCTCTATGGCTATGATGAACTCCCTCCCTCGAAACCGCCTGGCCTCGATGGAATCTAAGCCCCTGAAGGACCTGCCCCAGGATCATCCTGCCTGTCTCCTCTATCTGGTGCTGGTGGAGGACCCATGACCCCACCACTAGATGTCTGCCTCCTCCGACTCCCTCCCGTAGCTGTCGATGTATGCGACGGTCTATAGAAGCTCCTTGCCCACTGATCTACTAGCACTACACCATAGTAGAGGTCCCTCCAGTAGGCTATCTCCTCTCTTGCCTACAGGACATAAGCATATCCTGCCCCTATGTCCTCAGTTGCCTGTCTCCCCGCCCTCAGCGTTGTCTCAGCCTCTGTGTAGCGCTGAATCGCCCGATCTCTCTCCCACTCAGTATCTCTGAGCTGTCTCCTGAGCCAATCCCTCTCCCTCTCCAGCTCCTGAATCTCATCTGCCTGACCCTGGCAGGTCTCTCTCAAATCCAGCAGCTCAGCCTCCACTAGGTCAACCCCCTCTGCCTCTGCCTGCGGCTCCCCCTCTACGGGTGCCTACCCCTGTGCCTGTACCTGTACCTATACTGGTGCCTATACGGGTACTTGTCTCAGTCCCTACTCCTGTGCCTGTACTGGCACCTGTCCCTGTCCCTGTATCTGTACCTACCTGGGACCCTATGCTGCTGGCACCTGTAAAGGCAATCCACCGTGACCCCTCACCACCCGAGCCTGCCTCTCCTCTCCACCCTCCCTCTGAGGTGCAACCCGCCTCTCTCCAACTACTCCTCTGTCGGCCTCTACCCCCATCGCCTCCATCATCATCCTCCTCACCACCACCATCTCCCTCCAGTGCCTCTTCTGGATCTATCGATCGGGGGAATGGATGCTCTGCCCAATATGCTGTATACTCAGCATCCATCCCGGCGTCCTCGATCTCAGGCCACATGTCTCAGGGTAGGGGCACCATCTCTACTAGCTGCGTAACTGCCTAATCATATGACAGTAACGGCCCAAACTGTGCCTGATCTCTGACTGTGTGGGCATACATGCCCAAGCCTCGTGGCATCCTCTGGATCCTGCCATACTGCCTGCAAACCCTGTCCACAAGCTGTCTCTCTAGCACATAGGGCGTCCGCCCAATCAGATACCTACTCCGAAAGGTGTAAGGCAGTTCAACTGCATCATCCTCCCACTCCTCATAGCCTAGATATGGTCTCCATATGACCACATCAATGTCGTCAATCACCCACCGCCAATGCTCTAACCTACCAATCCGTGGCTGTGATGTGATCATGTCATACAAATGTACAAAGCTGTGTCCATGACCCCTGCCCCTAAAGTGTATCGGTCGGGTAATCGACAGATGCTCGTAGGCCCATACCTGCAGCAGTGTCACTCCACAGCCCAATCCCACTAATCCATGATAAACAAACTGGTGAAGATCGTAATACAAATGGGCCAGCACACATGGTCCCCACGCATATCTGGTGTGTTGCGTCACCAGTGTCTCCAGTGCTCCCCCCAGCCCACAGCAACCCCCGTGTCGCCCTGTCCGGACACAGGAATCCACTGATAGCTCCTCCGATCACTGTCGGCAATGCTAACCCTGTGACTGTCATGGTGTCCCATGCCACGTGTCCTGCCCGCATCTCCAATCCAGGGTCCTGAAATACCCGTCTCAATGCCTCCTGGTCTCCATCTCGATCGTATGGGATTAGATCCCTATCAATTGGCACCCACAGTATCCTGTATATATCCTCAAGGGTGACGGTCATCTCACCCATCGGCAAATGGAATGTGCACGTCTCTGAGTGCCATCTCTCAGCCAGCGCAGTCAGAAAACCCATGTTTGCCTGAAACTCAGGCACATACAGCACATGTCTCAACCCCATCTCCTCGATGGCAGCTCTGTCCTCAAACAAAAACTCAGGTCGCAACCTCTGCGTCAACGGGAATCTCTCCCATAACTCCAGCATCGGCAAGTACTCCTGCAGTCAAACAAATCAAATCATGTCGGTCATAGTGGCATTCACTGTTTATCACAAAATGCTACTTGCTATCTAAATGTCTATGCCTATCTATCCTAGTGACACTCACTGTTCATCACAAAGTGTTGCTATATATCTTAGTGGTACTCCCTGTTCATCACAAAGTACTACGTATGTGACACTCACTGTTTATCACAAAGTGTTGCTCACATTTGCACTCCCTGTTCATCACAAAGTGCTGCTCATATTTCAGTACTCCCTGTTCATCACAAAGTGCTGCTCATATTTCAGTACTCCTTGTTCATCACAAAGTACTCTCTCTTGGTACTCACTATTCATCACAAAGTGCCTTGATCTATTCTAGTCTTCCCTAGAGGACCTGCTTGAGTGTATCCTCTCAGCAGCTTATCCAATCGACAACGTATGTTCATCACAGAACTGCCGATTTGACCTAGAAGACAAAAATTCACACTTTTCAAACGCAAACGCGCTTACATGACATAAACGCGCTCAAAGACTGCATAGACGCGCCTGAAAAATGCAGACGCGCCTTCTTGATACAGACATGCCTATGCCATGCACAGACGCGCCGGGGAGACACAAACATGCCTGAACAGCACAGACGCGGCCGCATTTGACACAGACGCGGGTCTAGACATAGACGCGCCTGGCACAAACACAGACGCGCCTGGCACCAACGCAGACGTGCCTAAACATTTTTTGACACTTTTTGGACCCTAGTCTAAGCGCATTTATTACCCTATTTGACATGTATTAATGACAAAATTAAATGCGTCAAAGTACAAGGAGGTTTGGTGGTACTTACCGACTCTCCTGCCTTTGCTGGCCTCTGAAATCGGCGAACACGGTCGAATCTATGAACGAAAGCCATCACTGCTGACTACTACTGCTCTTTTCTCACTCTACACTTTGATCTCGTGAAGGTGTAGATGACAATGAGGATGTATTTTCCCCCGTGGTCTATCTTATAGCCTACCCTAGCCTTAGCCTTCATTTCCTGAGTCAGTCTTCTTTATCCCGTGACTCTGTCACTTTATTCGGTCAGTCCATTCTATCCCATCTTTCTTATCGAGAGATTGTCTGCACTCTTTTCAGACATTTTCATCCAATCTCTCGAGGGGGCATATCATTCCCATCTTGGGGCAACTCTATATCAGTTCATCTTATCTTCTTTGAAACAACGCGTCAAGCCGCATTATCTCAAAGAGGGGCAAAATGTAGACACCCAAAATTGTCCAGTCTAATTAAATAAATATTTTATTTATTTAATTATCTAAGCCTAATTCTTCTATTAATTAAATAAATCTTTATTTATTTAATTAATTCATTTATCCTCTTCTAGCCTTACTTCTCATTTAAATAAATACATTTATTTATTTAAATTATCCTTTTCCTAAATTAAATAAATATTTTATTTATTTAATTATCCCACTTCTTCTATTTATTAAATAAATCTTTATTTATTTAATTAATTCATTAGCTTTTTCTACACATGACACATGTCATTCATCTCTTAATTCCTACACTACTTACCTCTTTCATTATTTTATTATTTCTTCTACCTACCCTCTAATCCTAGCCGACCTCCTTTTTACACCTCTTAATCTTATCCCTCCATTTCTTATTGTGTCTTCTATTTAAGGAGATGCCTTCTTCATTATCAAACCCTAATCGCTAACTACTTGATCAATTGACTACACTATGATCCTACTTGCAACCACATTCTATTTTTTGTTGAGTTCTTGTGCACATAAAATTTGAGAGCAAATATATCAAGCAAGATCAATGGAGATAGGAAGAATGGAGATCAAAACCCTATTGGACATGTGATGGTATAATCTTTGTGATTTCATTTGATTTTCATTGTCTTAGGTAATCTTCATATGTTATGGTGGATCTTTGTTGTTGTTAGGCTAGGGTTTGGTGGTTGAATTCATTTAGCCTTTCAATTTTGTTATTATTGTTATCCATTTTCACCATATACATGTATAGTTAGATGTCTTTTTAAAATCATCATTCACTATCATTAAAGCTTGTTTACCATACATGTGTTTAGATTTCCTTAGTTGCATGCATTTATTTACCTATCCATTAGTTAAGTGCATTCATCTATCCATCTAGTATATTCTTATACTCATTCATTTCATCTTACAACGATTTCATTTAGGATTCATCAAAAAAGCATTCATTGTCTTTTTAAATTGCATTAAGGTGCAGTTGTTCATTACCCCTTCCTTGCATTATCATCACATATCATTTCATTTAATCATATTTTATCAACATTTTAGATTCATAACAAAAACCATTTGTCTCAACATTGGTTTATACATTTTACCCGTGCATTCATTTAGACATCATCACATAAACATTTGTATTATACATTTGTTTATCCATATTGCATTCATTCCAAATCATCTAGATGCATTTACATAAATCATTCCATTCATTACATTTTCAACATATCAAACATCACTGCATATCATCATCTCATCAACATAAAGCACAAGTACTATCTATATCATCATTAGCATCATTTCATTATGCATACATCATCATCATGGCATTACATACATAAAGCATTACACCAACACATCATGCATATATAAACCTGCATTCACATGTTAGCATCACATTCATAAAATCATGCACATAGACATCATATAAATAATCATCATAAAAACATGCATATATGAATCATCTCCTAAACACACACATATAGAAAGTACAAGTATCCATCAAAGCATAAATCATAGATCATCATCCTGCATAAATCCATACATATCATCAACATGCATATCATCACAAAATATGGGATCTCCTCATATATCATATCATATCACAAAAACATACATGTATCAGAGTACAATGAAGTCAAAAATATCAACTACCAAGAGCCATCCAAGACACAGTCCAAAATGACAATGTAATAACATACATAAATTCTCTCTCAAATGTCACTCTGACCAAATGTTGCACCACCATCACCACCTACTCCCCCACTACCCCCTGCACCGCCTGCACTACCTCATCATGGAGGACCCATCACACCACCACTGCTCTACATCCTCTGAGACCGCTCTGATCTCGCCCAATGCATCTATGAATAGCTCAATGCTCGCTGACTAGTTGGCACCACCTGCTCATATAAACTCTGCCAATACTCTATCTCAGCCTGTGCTCGCTGAATCTCCCTCATCACCTCCCCAGTAGGACCCTGTGCTCCTACCACAACCCATACTCTCTCCTACAGCTCCGTCAATCTCTCCACCACATCATCTCTCTCCTCCAGCACTACAGTCAACTCTGACTCTCATGCAAATAGCTGCAAATCTCTAGCTACAACCTCTGCCTCCATATCCTCCAGCTGACTCTGCAAAACTAATATCATATGATCTCACAGATCTCCTCCACCTGTAGCTCCCTCCCTCATATCCATAGGTGCCTCACCACCTCCTCCATCCCTGCCACCTAATTTGACTCTTCTCTGCATCAAAGGTCCCTATGATAGCTGCAATGGTTGCCCACCTCTCCCTCTCCACTGTAACCGTCCACCACCCCCACCTCCACCTCCGAATCCACCACCCCCTCCAAATCCACCACGCACTCCTCCTCCTCCTCCATCACCTCCTCTTCCATTACTACCTCCTCCATCCCCACCACCTCCATCACCTCTCCCTCGTCCCCCTACTACCACTCTGCGACCTCCTCTCCTCCTCCATCTCTATCTCCTCTCCACCTCGAAGGATGGAATATATTATGTTGGATCTAATATACAAGGAATCGGATGTGTCGCAATACACTGTGTGTACTCCTCAGTAACACCTGCATCTACAATCCCCGGCCTCATATCCCATGGTCTTGCCTATAGAGTCTCAAACTCTGCCAAAGCCTGATCATAAGGTAATACTATCCCCCACTAGAACCTCTCTCAAACCACCTGTGCATACTCTCCAAACCCACTTGGCAATCCCTGCCTCTGTCCAAACTATCTCAATACTCTACCAAGTACCCATCTCTCCACATTGTAGGTTGTCCTACCAATCAAGTATCGTGTCATAAATACATAAGGCAAGGCCTCTGCATCATCCTCACAGGGCTCGCACTCAATATACGGCCTCCAGATCACTGTATCCAAATCATCAAGCGCCCGCGGCCACCACTCTAACTTCCCCAGGTGGGGCTAACTCATCATACCACCGTACATATATACATAGGGTTGGTCCATTGCCCTAAATCTCAGACTAACTGGTCAGGTCATAGGTAAGTGCTTCGATGCCCAGATATGTAGCAGAGTGATCCCCACTCCCAATGAGCTCACCTCTCGGTATACTACTTCATGCAGCTCTCAATATAAGTGCGACAGAATGCACGGTCCCCGTGCAAAGCGGGTCCCCTCTGTCATCATCTTCTCTATAACTTAGCCCCAACCTACAGCCAGTCCATGCGATCATCGATCTGGGCATAACAGGCCCCCAAGAATCCCTGATAACACAGCCAGTAGTGGCTCATATCAAGCAGCTATATCCTCCTAGGCTATCGAGCCATCATGAATAAACACATCCTCATCAAAAAACCATTGCACTATTGTTGTCCCCCAGGCTCGGTCATATGTCACCAGCTCTCCTCGAATGGGAATGTGTAGGATATTCCACACATCATCCAGTGTCACAGTCATCTCCCCCTGTGCTAGATGAAATGTACACGTCTCACTGTGCCACCGCTCTACCAATGTTGTAATCAAACCGCGATTCGTCTGAATCACGGGCATATACATCACATCGTACAGGTTTGTCGTTGCAATGCAATCAACCTCGGCCTTTGTCAATCGATCTCGTAGCACTTGTGTGGTTGGATGTCTCTCCCACATCTATAAGACGGGAAGATCCTCCTACAAACGCACATCAACCATCATCATCAGTTGTTTTGTTTCAAACTTTCTTAAGTTTAAACCTAGACTATCAACAGATACTTTGATCCAGTATCTTTGGGTCTCAATAGGTACACAATCATGGTACACCTAGACTACCAACAAGTATTTATCCTAATGACCTAAGTCTCAACAGGGCTGCTATGGTTCAAAACAACTCACCTCTCCATCCATCCATCATTGGCATCAGGAGATTCTTTTGCAAAACACTGGGGCATCTATTTTCCTAACAATAGCGCTACTCTGCAAACAATAGCGCTACTCTACCAACAATAGCGCTACTATGTTGACAATCGCGCTAAACCAACTACACAATAGCGCTAAACAACCAATAGCACTACAAACACTATGCAATAGTGCCATATCAAAAACAATAGCGCTACAAGCAGGGCTCAATAGCGCTAAACACACAAAAGCGCTAAATCAACTATACAAATGCGCTACACATTGGAAAAGCGCTAAAACACTATGCAAAAGCGCTATAGCGGCACAATAACGCTAAATAAATTGATAACATCACCAAAACATAGTTTTAGCGCTATTGTTTTGACTCAACTTGGACCAAGCAAAAAACATATAAAAAATGCATGAAAATCTAAATTTTAAATACCACTGGTCTGTAGTCATTTGGCCGCTAGAATCAATGAACCCACTCTAGCTGATGATCTTCTATTGGTACCGGCATCCTGACTGTTGCTCACTCTTTCAAAAAGGTCACTATCAGAGCTCTAAACACACTATGAAGGTGAATGCAAATGACCCTGTTTTTATCCCTTCACCCCCATATATACCATCCGCCCTAACCCTAATTTTACCCTGCTCACCACCGTGGTCCCCGTAAACTTCCAGTGCCTCCCATTTCTCCGTTTTATCTCCGATTTCTTCCATTCTTTCGCTGATATTGTTCAATTCTTCTCTTCTACCTCTCAGCCAATTTTCTTTTTTTTTTGAGAGATCGCCCGATTTTTCGAAATTTTCGGCCCATCTCTTGAGGGGGAATACCACCCATTAAATTAACATTTTATAGGGCATATTTCTTCACACCTATTTTTCTTTCTTTGAAACGATGAGATAAAACTACACCATCTCAAAGAGGGGCAAATGTAATCATATAAATCTGTCCAGATTAATTAAATAAATATTTGATATTTATTTGATTAAAAAACCACTAGTCATCAGTTAATTAAATTAACATTTAATTAATTCCTCTTCAAACATTCTCCTATTAATTAAATAAATTATTCAATGTATTTCAATTAATTCATTAAACCAATTTCACAATCAATTAAATGAATAAATCATATTTATTTCATTTAACCCCCTTTCCTCTTTTAAATAAATTAAATAAAACATTTATTTAAATCATTAAATCCCCCCACTTGCATTCTCCTAAAAATGCAGCTTGCACCTATTTGTTGAAATAAATGAATTTTATTGTAATAAAAAAATTATTTTTCCTCACCCACCAAACCCACTTGCAATCCTAAACCCCTTCTAGACTCTTCTAACCTCTTCCTAATTAGCCTAATCCATCCCCTAAATATTGTCACATTCCTAAGCAACTTGGAGTCACTTCTCAAAGCCCTCAAAGTCTTTGAAATGCATTTAACGCTTTAAGTCTTCAAATGGTTAACCTCTAAAATCTTCCAAACTATTAAAGGCTCTTACGTGACCATTTATAGTTAAATCCACTTGCACCTATGGTTAGGGACTTTGACCCCTAACTCAACCCTCATATAACCCATGTGTCTCCTCAAGCATTTATTGTTTTGACCATGGTTATCCTCACTAACTCTTGCACAAGATTTTATCCATTGGATAAAAGCATTATTCTTTGAATAATAAATTTATTCACTCAACTCACATTAACCTTACCTCCCAAGTTAACCCTCAGGTCATGTCAAGCATTTAATGCTTCTTCCCTCTCCTCTCAACCCATCTCATGTTGACACTTGTCATCTTGGGATTGGGTTGAAAGTCCTTACATGGATCTTAGACCATTCGATCCTGACCCTTGTTGAGATTACTCAATCTCAGCCATCCATTGCTCCATTTTTCCTATAAATAGAGCTCATTTCTTCATAATCCAGATCCTGAAAACTTGTATGCATTTACCTTATAGTCATTTTTATAGAGAGCATTTAGCATAAATCATCAATATATTGTTATTTTGGATTAAAATAAATCATTTTCACTCCATACCATCTAATATTAGCTTTTGCATTGCATAAGTAAATCATTTTTCATCTTGAACCTCCAAAAGGCATCCATAGTCCAAAAAGCTACTGAGAGCTATACTTATTTGGAACTTGGAGAGGAGAGGAACAAGGAAGGAGAAGCTACCAGATGGTAGAGAGCATATGGAGATTTTTAGTTACATTTTGTAGATTCATTAAGCTTTCTATTTGTTTTGTAGTATCTTTCTTGATATGCTTGCTTAAAATAGTATTTCACTTGTGATTTCTGACACTAACAAATTGGTTTCTTGTTGTTGTTTGTGTTTGGTTATCATAACTAATCCTTCCACTTTGCGGAGCATCAGAGATAATTGATTTTTTTGAGTGTCTGAATTTTTGCAAAATTGATATCCCGATTACAAATGATTTGATTCTTGCAACTCTGGTTGATGAAAATGTGAGTTCTATGATCATGGTGATGTGGTTCTTGATTATTGATAAAGCTTGATTTATTAGATTGATAAGATCAAGATTCAGTCTGGTTTCAGGAATGACACCTCCCGTATAAGACAAAGATGATCAAAGCATATGGTTTCAGGAATGATATATCCTATATAAGACATGATCAGAACATTTGGTTCCAGAAAAGATACATCTTGTATAAGACATGATAGAATTGATTTAGAAGCGATCGATTGATAGAATTTATAAGGTTGATTGAGCAAAGAACTAACAGATTTGTTGATATCCAGTTGCAGGAAGATTCAGATATGTTGATGTTGGTTTGGTTGAGAGGGTAACATAAAATTTGCATTGGGTGGACAATATCTGGAGAGAGAGATGAGTCATTAGTCTGATTGTGTACACACTTATGATGATATCTTAATGATTCTTGTGATAGATTTAACCTTGGATAAAATGAGCATGCGAGATCCCATGTAAGAGTGAGATGCAAGCTAAATGCGAATGAAAATGCAAAAGAAATGCAAAGCTATGACCGGACCAGTCATTGGGCTATTGTGTTTTGTCATCATTGAGATTTTTAAAATGTGGGAAGTGAGTGCAAACATTGATGGTATAATTAAACCATGATGACCTAAGCACTACTTTCCTGGATTTTGATATGGGAAGTTAGCACAAGCATCTAGGTATAATTGAACCAAGATGACCTGAGTGTTGCTTGCGTAAAACAGGCAATATTAACCATTTCAATACGCAAATTGGAAATGTCTTCGATGATACTCCAATGATCATGTCCTCAGAAAAATTTGAACACATTTTAGTGATTAATTTATAGACAAGAGACAAGAAAAATATATCATGTTCCTTCCTTGTTCCTCTAGTCAGAGACATCCTGGAGTCACTCAGAAATCATGATAGCAAAAATCAAGATAGAAAAGTTGAACAGTCATTTTAACATCATTATCCAAAAGATATCATATATTGAAAGGTGTGTGAATGTGCTTGGACTAACATGTGATAGTTTGATGGTTGATAATTTGATCTCGTGTTCAACATTGGATGTGTCTCAGTTTTCGCTTGATAAGAGTTGCCTGACTATTGTTCTTCCTGTTTGATTAAGCTCAAAAATGATCGATAATTTTTCCCCCAGCTAGGTGCAGGATTTTGCCTCAAGCCTAGAAACAAATTATTATGATATACCCAATGATCTAAACAATGACGAGAAGCCACCCGGGATGTATGCGTATGTACAAAGGCTTTGTTATGGATATGAACAATGTTGATGGAAAAGAATGAATGCAAGAGGAAGGATGCATGAACCAATAGATGGAAGAGCCAGCTGATAGAGAGCGCCTGTTTGCTAGGTTTTCACCATCTGTTTTTATTGCACTTTTTCTCATATTTGAATTTTTTTAATTTTTTCATTGTTTTTCACTGTTTTGGGATTTTTTTTTATTTTTCATTGTTTTTGGATTTTTCTATTTTTTTAGTGTTTTTGAATTTTTCTTCTTTTTCAGACATAAAACTTCTTCAGATGCATGCTATTGATGGGTTCCTCGAGTTGATCTACATCCTATGTTGATAGCTGATATGCTCATGACCCAAATACTATTGTGACCACAAACGGACCTAACTAGTTTGGTTCAAACTTTCCTTTCTTTTCTCGATCTGACTGGTTTCGTGGATTTTCCTTTAATACTAGTTCTCCAACTTGAAAGACTTGTGGTTTGACCTTATGATTATAACTTCAGCACATTCTTTGTTGATATACCTTCAAATGATCAAAGGCATTTTGTCTTCGTTCATGGATCAATTTTAACTCCTACAATCTAGATACTCATTGTTCTTCATCTGGGATAAGACCTTTTAATGATACTCGTAGAGAAGGCATCTCTACTTCTATTGGCAGTATTGCTTCTAATCCATAAACAAGAGAGAAAGGGGTGGCACCTATTGGCGTGCGGATACTAGTACGGTAGGCCCATAGAGTAGGGTTCAATTGAATATGTCAATCTCTGCCAGCATCATTCACTGTCTTTTTGAGTATTTTCAAAATAGTTTTGTTTGATGCTTTTTCTTGCCCATTTCCTTGTGGATAGTAGGGTGTGGAAAATCTGTGTTGTATCTTGAATTTCTCACATAGCTCTTGGACATCCTGATTCTTGAACGGTCGCCCATTATCAGTGATAATGGTCATGGGTATTCCATAGCGACAGATGATGTAGTTCAAGATAAATGCAACAATTTATTTTCCTGTGATATTTGTGAGAGGTACTGCCTCAATCCATTTTGTGAAATATTTTGTAGCTACGAGGATAAATTTGTGACCATTAGATGAAGAAGGATTTATCTTTCCTACTAGATCAAGACCCCATTGGCAGAAAGGCCAAGATGTTGCCAAAGCATGAAGTTCTTGTGCTGGTGCATGAATCAAATTCTCATGGATCTGACATTGTTTGCATGTTCTAGCTATCTGAAAAGAATCTTGTTCCATAGTTGGCCAATAATAGACCAAGTGTATGAGTTTTTTTGAAAGGGTAAGACCACTTGAATGAGTGCCACAAATACTGTTATGGACTTCATTTAAGGCTTTTTTCAGATCCTTCTTGTTTGAGACATCTTAAAAGAGTACCGTCTAGACCTCGTTTAAAAAGGGTATCCATGACAAGAGTATAATAGGAGGATTGGCGAATAAATTTTCTCTTTTGATTTTTTGATAAATCAGGAGGGAGGATATTATCTTTCACGTATGTGTAAGTTTGGCCATAGTGGGAGGAATCATGCCCAACAATGTGATAGATAGTTTGGGAATTAGGACAATTATGAGTAGGGTAAAACAACTCTTCCACCAGGAATTCATAACACTATTGATTTTCCTGTGTCTGAAGTAGAGAAGCAAGTGTTGCCATAGCATCTACTGCTTTGTTGTCATTCCTTGGAATCTACTGAAAAGTTATTTCTACAAAGTATTTCTTGACATCATCAACCATCTTTTTGTAACACATTAAATTTTCATCCTTTGTTTGGTAATCATCCTTAATTTGATTGATGATGAGCTGAGAGTCTCCAAAGACTTGGAGTTGTGTAATGTTCCAATTTATAGCCATTTTGATACCTGTAACCAAAGCTTCATATTTTGTCGTATTGTTGGTACATGGAAAGCTTAATTTATATGCCTTTGGAATTGTATGACCTTGTGGTGTGATGAATAGAATGTCTGCTCCTGATCTATATTGTGTTCCATTATTGATGCTTGATCCTAGACTAATATTCGGGTGATGTATTACAAGATATGGATCTAACCCTAGAATGTTTGCATATGACCATCTTTTGATTTGCCTTCTTTTGAAGAGTTTCAAATATTTATGTACTTCATGCTCTGATAGAGAGATTGTTGGATGTAGATCAGTTGTGCCCATGATAACTGCCTCTGTTGGTTCTATTAGGATAGATGACCTCTCTTGATAAAATTTAGGTAAGGTGTCAAATCTCCCATCTTTCGGCGCCTCGAGGAGGTTTTCACTGTTAGATGCGTCCTTTCTTTTTACTTTTTCCTGATCTAATGTTGCCAAGAAATGGTTTTCAGCATTAGACCTGATATTGTTTTCTTTATTTTTCTTTTTGCGACTAGGAGATTTGGCACCCACTTGACTCGAAGATACGTTAGTGAAATCCCTGGTTGAATTTGTTGTGGGTTTGATTGCATTAAGATATAAGGATATGGCATGGTCATTAGGAAAGGTATCGATGACAGTATGTCTTTCATTTTCCCAGTCCATAGCTTCAGGGTGGATTAGAGGTAAAGAGTCCTCAGGTTGAGATGTTTCGATGGTATCAAGGGTCATGATAGATGTGTCAAAGTTTTCGATATGTATGTCAATGTCTAGAATGGTACTCTCATCAGAATGACCTCGCACAAGGAGTTCTTGATCATCCTCGATTAAGTCCAAGTCAACTGAATGTGATTCTAATTCAAGTAGGATAGTTCCTAACGTTTGCCCTGCATACGTGTGAATTATATCGACACCTACATCTTCTTCCTCCCTTTCAATTTCAAGTTGCTCTTGTCTATTTTCTCATGATAGCAAATATTCTCGGTTACCTCAATCTCTTAGCTGCATTTGTTTTTCCATGCTTGACAAAATTGATGCAAATGATTGTTCCTTGGATTGTGTGCTTGAAAATGTTTCCTCTCTGTTATGTGGAACAATGACCTCTTGAGCTAGTTTTAGATTACTACAACACTGCAACGGATTTGAGTCTATTGAGATCGTAATTTCCTCCCCATTATAGGGAAATTTTAGGCACTGATGACATGTTGATGGAATAGCTTGTACGCCATGTATCCAAGGTCTTCCCAAGAGTATGTTGTATGATAAGTCCAAGTCTATAACTTGGCATGTTGTTTCTTTCTGCAAAGGTCCCACTCTGATGGATAATATCACAATTCCTTTAGAGGAACGCTCTTCTTCATCATATGCTTTGAATGTGATCTTTTTTCGGGGATCAACTGCATCTTCTGAATAACCTAGAGCATGGACAAGACTCAATGGGCAAATGTTTAAACCAACTCCCCCATCTATTAGGACACGTTTAACGAGTTTTCTATGAATGAGGACTTCAATTTGCAAGAGAGTATTATGGGGATGTTGCAAGGAATCAATGCTTGGATATGAAGGAGACGGACTTTGAATATCATCCTCTGGAATAGGTTTGATGGCAATCATGGATATCCCTTGGGAAACTTCATCTTTGGATGTATTGTTTGTTGAGGATGCTATGGAAGATTCTTGCAAGTTTTCAAGAGGTGTAGGAATAGATGCCTTTGGAGAATCAATTTTCATATGGGGGGATGAGCCATTGTTAGACATAGGTGTGCGATTGTGATCTTTCTCATCAAGATCCCTTAGGGATCTCTTTAAGAGTTGCATAAAAGAGCCGCCTTTCTTTGGAGATGTATTTGAATCCTTCTGAGGTTTTGACATAGTTGGATTTTGATTTTTGACTTGTTTGATTGCTTTGATATGCTTACTTGTTATGTCTTCTTCTTGTATTTTTCTTTGGTATTCCATGTTTCTATGCTCTTCAGCTATTTTGAATGTTTCAATTTCTATTTCAGCGATCTTATGTCTCTACGCTCTAGTTAAAATGGGCATACACGTGCGTTAGATATTGTGCTAGGATTCGATTGTCCAAAAGTTGTTTCGATGAGTGATCAACTATCAATGTAAATGTGATAAAATGATATGACACGAAAAGATGATTCAAGTGTTCAAAAAGTTTGCAAGTTTTTCGATCTTTGGTTATGGAGTACAATGATGATTTTGATAAAACCAAGTCAAATAGGAATGATATATCCTACGATGTGGGACAACGTTGTCCTGACCAAACGTTGTAGTTTCATGATAGAGGATGATAGATCCTAATGAGAAACTATGTTTTGAGTGATCGGTTTATCAAAGAGGGTGATAATGCACTTTGACGTGTTTAGATCTTGAACTTGTTGAAGGCGAATACTTGAAAATATTGAGGTGTCTATTTCTAGAATCTGATTTGACAGATGATACCTTGACCAAGTGAGACAATCTAAGCACAGAATGACAGATAACAAGTGTTTATGCTTACTATAAACTGACCAAGCAAATATGACAGATCTAAAAAAGACATGCAAGAAGACAATGAAGAGGGAAAAAAATAGTCTTAAAAGGCAAACAGATCAAAACATAACGAAATAAACATGCAGAATGCTAAATATCATAAAAAAACCATTTCACCTGGCTATTTTACCTTCTCCTTCGGATTGAGCTTGATGAAGTGAAGGCGCCCCTTGATAATGCTCCACTTGATGTGCTCCTTTGATTTTTGGATGTGGATGGCTCTCCAATATTGTGCACAAATGATAAGGATGAGATGATCAACTTGCCAAGATGATCTCCTGGGCTCAAAAGGGCAGCATAAGCTTACTGAATTTCAATATGTTTTTAATGAAGGGATGGAACCCTATTTTATAGGAAAAGGAGAGGAAAACGGATGGCTAGGATGAATTCGAGATGAAGAGCTAAGATTTACTTGTGAGGTCACACAAGGTCCAAGAGAGGGTGTGGAGACCAAGAAATATGCCTTAAAGGCACTTCGTATCTCCACACTCTACAAGATGCATTGGAGGAATTAAAAATTCTCCAAAAATGGATATTATGGGGATTAGAAGAATAAAAAGGAATTAAAAATTCCTTGGGAGAGGGAAATGCCTAGAGGAATGTAAGATTTTGAAAATCTTACATTCATCTAGAAAAAGAGCATTTAAAGCTAGTGGCTGGATGAAAGGACAAAGAGTTGACTTTGTCGCTAATCATGATGATTAGCCATTAACGACTCGATAGGAGGGGAATTAGAGGAAATGTTAGGTGGGATTTATATTTGTAGGAGAATTTGACTAAAAGAATAATGTTAAGTGAGTTTAGGGAGTTTCTAGAAGAATTTATTAGGTTAATGATGAATTAAAAAGATGATTTGTAGGAATCATGTAGGTTAACTAATTAATTGAAATTAATTAGCTAAGAGGAATATTTGTGAGGATTTGATTTTTTAGAAGAATAAAGAAAGGGATTGATTTATTAAATAAATCAATCATATGCTATAGTGACAATATTAATTATATTTAATTAATATTGAGAAGAATTTTAATTAACATAATTAATTAATTAATTATGTGAGGAATTAAAAAATAATTAAAATAACTATTTTTAAGTGTCTACATTTTGCCTCTCTTTGAAGCGAGGTGTGATGACGCATTGATTCAAAGAATAATCTTGTTTTGATGTTGATATTGGTTTGATAGGATGCCCTGACTCTTGATTTATAAATTACGGTATGGTGATGCCCCCTCGGGAGATCAATTGAGGTATTTGATCTTTGGAGTTTTGCGAAATTGATATCCCGATAGATTTGATTTGATTCGATTGATAAGATCTAGATTCAGTCTGGTTTCAAGAAGAATTCATCCTGTATAAGACATGATTGATCACAACATCTGGTTTCAAAAAGGATTCATCCTGTATAAGACATGATAAGAGCGTCTGGTTTTAGGAAGGATTCATCCTGTATAAGACATGATCGATCACAACGTCTGGTTTCAGGAAGGATTCATCCTGTATAAGACATGATCGATCACAACGTCTGGTTTCAGGAAGGATTCATCCTGTATAAGACATGATCGATCACAACGAATGTCTGGTTTCAGGAAGGATTCGTCCTGTATAAGACATGATCAGAGCGTCTGGTTTCAGGAAGGATTCATCCTGTATAAGACATGATCAGCTCCTTTGGTTTCAGGAAGGATTCATCCTGTATAAGACATGATAAGAGCGTCTGGTTTCAGAAAGGATTCATCCTGTATAAGACATGATCGATCACAACGTCTGGTTTCAGGAAGGATTCATCCTATATAAGACATGATCGATCACAGTGTCTGGTTTCAGGAAGGATTCATCCTGTATAAGACATGATTAGAATTAGAATTGATTATGTGAGGAAAAAAAAAATAGAGGAAGAAAAATTAGGGTGGAAGGGATAAATGAGGAAGATATATGAAGTAGTCGTGAGGTATTTGGAAAGAAGAATAAGAGATGTGAGACCGCGGAGGAAAATGGGGGCAATTGAGAACTCCATGAGATTATTGAGTTTAGGATTTGATGGAATGATGGTGAGATTTTGTGCACAACAAATGTGGAGAGCCAACCTAGTTTGATGTTGCCCTGAGTGACTTGCACCACTGCTTATAGAAATCAAGATGCCATGAGAAACTCAGGGCGTGGACTGACTCTGTAGACAAACGGGAATTTCTTGCACACAACAATGCAAGTGTTAAGAAACACTAATACAAAGTTGTGGGTTTGTGCAAGGAAACCCTCAAACACACCGATACCTCTTGTATACGAGAAGGTAAATGTTGATAAACACTAGTACCAGGTCAGCGGTTTATACAAGAAGGATCCGAAACATGTCATACTATGAAATATGCCCCAATATGCACCTATCAGAACATACCTAGATATGGAAGAACCCAGGCAGTTGTAAATAGTGGCATTTGTAGGGCAAAAGATGCAAGCCTATATGAAAAAAAAAATCTAACAAAATCTAATAAGTCTCTTCCTTGCGACCAAATGATACCTCTTGCCAAGAGTAGAACTAGGATGGACTTGGGATTGTTTCTCAAGACTTCTTGAAGCTTATACAAAGGCATGAAAGCTCAGTTTCACTGGGACATTTCTTGTTCATGACTTAGGCGAAGACTCATCATCATACGCATGTTTTATTGGGAGGCAGAAAAGAAGGAATGTTGTGCATGGGTGGGCTGGATGGCAGATGATTTGTAGTATCGACCTGATAGATAGTGGATCTGGTTATGTACCTTGGCACCCGCACAGAGGTTTTCACCAAGATACTTGCCCATAGCGCCACGAATTGTTTTTCTTTCTTTTTTCTTTTATGATTTTTTTTTTTTTTTTTGACAATTTAAGACTTTCTGAGGACTAAGCATAAAACCTTTTGAGGTGCATGATATTCATCGGATCATCCAAAGGATCGCCTTCAGGAGTAGCCAATTGATAAGCTCCTGATCCATATTTCACTGTGATTACATATGGTCCAAGCCAGTTAGGCTCGAACTTGCCTTTCTTTTCTCGTTCTTGTAGATTTTTCTGATTCTCCATGAGGACAAGATCACCAACTTGGAATTCTCGGGTTCTGGCTTTTTTATGATAACTCATGCGCAAACGGTTTTGATATACCCGGAGATGATTCAAGGCCTTGAGGCGCCTTTCATCTAACAATTCTAGCTCTTGTAAGCGGGCAATTCTGTATTCTTCCTCTGGTAGGATGTTTTGCAGCGATACCCTTAGAGAGGGGATCTCGATCTCAAGGGGAAGGATAGCTTCAGAACCAAATACTAGGGAATAAGGAGTGGCGCCTGTGGGAGTGCGGATGGAGGTGCGGTAGGCCCATAATGCAGGATGGATTTGGAGGTGCCAATCACGGCCCGCTTCATTGACTGTCTTTTTGAGGATTTTTATTAGGGTTTTATTAGAAGCCTCAGCTTGGCCATTGCCTTGGGGATAATATGGAGTGGAGAAGCGGTGTTGGATGTTGAATTTTTGGCAGAGTTCTTTGACACCCTGGTTTTTAAATTGTTTACCATTATCTGTGATGATAACTTTTGGGATGCCATATCGGCAGATTAGGTAATTCAAGATGAATTTGGATATTTGCTTGCTGGTGGTGAAAGTAAGAGGGATAGCCTCTACCCACTTGGTGAAGTATTCGGTGGCGGTGATAATAAATTTATGTCCGTTGGAAGATGAAGGGTGGATTTTCCCAATGAGATCGAGCCCCCACAGCGAGAAGAGCCATGGTGTAATGAATGGTTGCAATTCTTGTGACGATGCATGAATCTTGTCACCATGTTGCTGGCAAGGGATGCATTTCTTCACATAGTTGTATGCATCTTCTTCCATTTTAGGCCAATAGTATCCTGTTCGCAAAAGTTTTTTAGCCAATGTGAGTCCACTTGAGTGTGCCCCATAGATGCCCTCATGTACTTCGCGTAATGCCCATTCGGCTTCTTGTTTATTTGAACACCTTAGGAGGGAACCATCAAAATGCCTTCTGAACAAGGTGTCTGTAAGGATGGTGTAACGGGCACATCGGCGGATGAAAGTTTGTTGTTGGGTTTTGGTGAGATGTGGGGGAATGGTGTTGTCTTTGAAGAAAGCGAAGGTTTCTTGGTACCAAGGGGACTCTGGACCAACGAGAACACACACCATTTCAGATTCTGGTAGTTCGTATGCTGGTATAAACAATTGCTCGACCAAGAACTCGCACTTCTGACTATGTGCTGGCATTTGAAGGAGGGAGCCAATGGTGGCCATTGCATCTGCAACCCTATTATTTGTTCGTGGGATTTGATCAAACTTGATTGCTATGAAATGTTGCTTAAGATCTTCAACCATGTTACGGTAGGGAAGGAGTTTATCATCTTTTGTCTGGTATTCATCATTGACTTGTTTTATGACGAGCTGGGAATCGCCATAGACTTGTAATTCCTTTATTTTCCAATGGATAGCCAAGCGTAAACCTGTGATGAGGGCCTCATATTCTGCTATGTTATTAGTACATGCAAAGGCTATCTTGTATGATTTGGGGATGCCATCTCCTTGAGGTGTGACCAATAATATTCCTGCCCCCGATCCATTTTGAGTGTAGGAGCCATCAAAATACAATTTCCATGTGGAGGATGTGGTAACAGTCATAATGAACTCATCTGGTAATTCTGTGAGAAGAGGATGGTCACCTGGAAGTGGAGCTTCAGCCAGTTGATCTGCAATGACTTGTCCCTTGATTGCCTTTCTGTCTACATATTCAATGTCAAACTCGCTTAAGAGCATGACCCATTTAGCCGTTCTGCCAATGAGAGCAGCTTTTGACAGGAGATATTTAAGTGGATCAATTTTAGCAATTAATTTTGTCTTGTTGTTTAGCATAGTGTCGTAGTTTCTGTGTGCTGAATACTAATGCCAAACATGCTCTTTCGATGTGGGTGTAGTTGAGTTCATATCCTACTAGCGTCCGACTGATGTAGTAAATGGCGTGTTCCTTCCCTTGATTATCTGTTTGCGCTAGCAATGCCCCCAATGCCACTGTAGTAGCACATATGTACAAAATGAGGGGTTTTCCAGGGGTAGGTGGCATCAAAACTGGAGGTGATGCTAGATATTCTTTTAATTTTTCAAAGGCCTTTTGACAGAGGCAATCCCATTTGAATTTTGTGTCTTTACGTAACAAATGTGCAAATGGATGGCACTTGTCGGCTAGCTGTGAAATGAAACGCATGATAGACTGGAGTTTTCCCTGGAGACTACGTAGTTGTCTGAGAGTTTTTGGTGGAGGCATTTCCATAATAGCTTTTACTTTTGCGGGATCAACCTCAATGCCTCTGCGGGAAACAATGAATCCTAGTAGTTTTCCTGATGTGACGCCAAACACACACTTTTTAGGATTTAGGCGCAACTTGTATTTTTCCAATCTTTCGAAGATCTATTTTAGAATAGGGATGTGCTCTTGTCTTGTCTTGGATTTGCCTAACAGATCATCCACATAGTCCTCCATAATTTTGTGCAAGAGGTCATGAAAAATTGTTGTCATTGCCTGTTGATATGTAGCTCCAGCATTTTTAAGGCCAAAAGGCATGACCCGGTAACAGAAAGTACCCCATGGTGTTGTGAATGCAGTTTTATGTTGATCCTCATCTGCTATCCTGATTTGGTTGTATCCAGAAAACCCATCCATTAGCGATAGCATTTCATGTCCTGCTGTAAGATCCACAATCATATCTATATTTGGAAGCGGGAAATCGTCTTTAGGACAAGCTATATTTAGATCTCGGAAATCTGTGCAAATGTGGATGCCCCCAGCAGGTTTGCCGACAGGCACAATGTTGGAGACCCATTCAGCGTAGTCTATGGGTTTTATAAATTCTACGTCTAACAACTTTTGAAGTTCTGCCTTGACCAAGAGAGCAATATGCGGGTGCATTTTGCGGAGTTTTTGTTTTACAGGTTTTGCATCTGGGCGAATGGCGAGATTGTGAACCACCAAGGCAGGATCCAACCCTGGCATATCGGAATAGGACCATGCAAAATTGATTTTAACCTCTGTAAGGAAGTTGATGAAGTCTTGTTTCTCGATTTCGGTGAGGGATTTGGCAATGAGCACATTTTTTGGAATGACTTCAGTGCCCATGTTGATGCTGTCTGTTTCTTCTATCAACAAATTTGATTTGTCCTGTGGAAGGTAACCAATGGTAGGGAGGTCAAATCCCTCATCATCAAGTGCCTTTTCCAGGTTTTCACTTTCAAATATGCCCTTTGTTTTTATTTCTTGTTCATCCAAAGGCGCCTCAGGGAGGTTTTCACCTAGGAAATCATATATTTTTCTTTTATTATCTTTTTCTTTAATTATCTTTTTTGTGGATAAGGGCATTGACTTGACTACCAAAGTATCCCTTTTCGTGTAGTTGAATACCCTCAATTCTATTACCATCTTCCATATTTTGCGTTGTTAGGAGAGCAACGAGAGCATTATCGTCGACACAGATATCTAAATTGGGTTTGTCTCGTTGGCCCCAGTCAATGAGTTTAGGATGGACAAGATGTAGCTCATGTGAAGTGGGAGGGGTTACAGGGGTGATGGTATTGATGTAAGCATCGAAAAAGGTATCTTTCTCGTATTCATAAGGCATTTCATGGAATTCCTCTTCGTCAACGCTTTCAATATCCAAAGAAGGACTAGAAGGGGCACCAACGATAGTAATCTTAGGCATCGGGGTGTACCCCAAGCCTCTATTGTATCTATAGGAGATAGGATTTATGGGTGCTTTTCTTCCTTTCTCCTCTGGTCCCAGACCGTGTCCTTTGTAACCCATTTTTTCAACTATGGCAAATGCTTTTAGATACATTTCTTTGGATATTCTTGTTGGATAATCGTCCTCTTCCCGGTACAGCCATGAAGAGATATCTGCTTCGAGGTTCTCATTATCAAGTGGGCCCCATTGCTGGAAGGTGGTGCTTCGGCAATGCATGACTGGTTTCAGGTCTTTTTTTAGCTCTTTTGGTTTGCCAAATGACTTAGGAGAAAGAGGGAGGTTTCCTATTAATAAGACGTCCTCCAATTTGTATTCTCCACAGCCATTATCCAAGATCTTGATTTGATTATTTGGTTGGGATGATGTGGAGGCAACATTTGATGTGTCAGATGGAAGCGTTGGCGAAGGTCTATTTAGTGGGCAATGATACGGATGCTTCCCCTCTAATAGTTTGCAATATTGAAAAGGTTGGGGATCACCTTTGATAGTGATCACTCTTCCATTATAGGGGAATTTGATGCACTGGTGATAGGTGGAGGGTACGGCCTGCAAGGAATGAATCTATGGCCTCTCGAGGAGAATGTTGTAGGGGAGATCAAGATCTAGTACTTGGCAAGGGGTTTCAATTGTAATGGGGCCCACTTGAAGAGGTAAGGTGATCACGCCCTTTGAAATTCTTTCTGCATCATCATATGCCTTTATTGTGATCCTTCCTGATGTGTCTATCAGATCCTCAGAAAGTCTCAATTGTTTTATCAATTTGTATGTACACAGATTAAGCCCGGATCCACCATCTATCAAGATTCGTTTGACCTTGTGCTTGTGGATGAGAGCTTCGATGTGCAAAGGTTTGTTATGGTCCTCATCTGCGGGAGCATCTTTGGAGTTAAATACAATGTGTTGCTGGGCAACAAGGTTTCCAATGAGGGTTTGAAATTGGGTGGCATTGATGTTATCAGGAACGCGTGATTGGAGAAGGGCTTGTTCCAAAATTTCTTTATGGACTGGAGAAGTCTTGAGAAGTTCCAAAATGGAGATCTGCACGGGTGTCTTCCCAAGTTGATCAAGGAGGTCATATCGGCGGGTGGAAGACATGGGTGGAGGGTTTGGTGGGGGAGGAACTCCTTGGATGGTGACTCTTCCTTGGCGTGTAGTTGCATTACAGTCATTCTGGAAATGGGAGGTGGAAGGCGTGGCACCTTGAATGACTATTCTAGCCAGGTTTGGTCTGCTTTGGGAAGAAGGAGGATTAACTCCTTGGATGGTTATGACATTGACATGATTGTTTGCAGGTTCAATGCAACTTATTAAAAAATCAAAACCGGTTACATGATTAGCATAGTCATAATCCATTACGTTAGATGATGATCCTTTTCCTTTATCATGCTTTGGGAAGGGTTCTTGGTATATTTTGAGTTTGTCATTGTTATTACCAGGTTTTGCATTTGCTACCTCAATCTCACCTCTATCAATGAGATCTTGTATGTAGATCTTCAGTTTCATACACTTTCGTGTATCATGTCCCTTGATACGATGGTATTCACAATACTCATTTTCATTATACCATCTTGGTTTAAGTTGATTGGGATCAAACGGGCGAGTGATTGGAAAAACCACTATACCTGCTTAGACAAGTTTTTGAAACACTGCTTCAATAGGCTCAGCAAGAGGAGTGAAATCTCTTGGAGTCCTGTTATTCGATCGGGGTGGTTGTCCTTTGATTGAGACATTGTTGTGAGGTTTTTGAGATTGATTTGAATTATTTTGATTGTTGAATTGATGAATATTGGTGGTGGATTTTGGGGGAGTGGCCACGGTTTGGACCCGCTTCACATCAGTTACACTATCATTGACCATGTTTTTATTTTTAGCCCAGAATTTTGGCTTGTCGTTATGATAAGAGGAAGAACTTTGCGATGACTTCTGGTAATGTTTCAAGGTTCCTTCCTCCAACAAGACACGTTCGAGGGCGACACCCTTATCGGTCAATTTTTGGAAGGATTTGATACATTGAGATATTAAAGGTCTTGAAAGTTCAGGCACCAAGTTCTTTTGAAATAGTTCAATTTGATGTTGTTCTGGTATGTCCCACTAGAATTTTCTGATAAGATGTCGCCATCTTTGTAGGAAATTGGCAAAGGTTTCTCCAGGCCTTTGTTTTGTATTACATAGGTCCATCATAGAAACATCATTACCCATGTTGTATGCATAGTGGGCCACAAATTTTTCCACCAAGTCTGGAAAAGAGACAATGGAACCTCGTGGTAAAGATGAGAACCATGCCAGGGCGTCTCCCGTGAGGCTCTTGGGAAAGAGTCTGCGAAGATAAAGGTCACTATAGGAGACTTCTTGGCATAAGATGTGGAATTCGCGGACATGGTCGCGGGGGTCTCCTTTGCCTTCATACTTGGTGAATTTAGGGATCTCAAATCCGGGGGGATACGGTGCAACTGATATAGATGGGTCATAAGGACAAGGGCAAAACTCTTCGAATGAGTAAGCTTTCCTTTTATTAGTCTTTTCTTTCATGTTTTTGATGATATTCTTCATGTCTTGAATTTCCTTGATGAGGTCTTATTGTAGATTTTGATATTGATGAATTGTATCTGCCCCAAGCATTGGATGAACTAAAGAAGGTGCACCACCAC